>NC_041227.1:70668483-70765411 GCF_002837175.3 Physeter macrocephalus | reverse complement strand
CGCTCCGCGGCATGTGGGATCCTCCAGGACCGGGGCACGAACCCGTGTCCCCTGCATTGGCAGGCAGACTCTCAACCACTGCACTACCAGGGAAGCCCAAAACAGATGTTTTTAGTATCTAAATTTAGTGACTAACTTTAAGATTACCAAATCCTTAAAATTCTTTTTCTAACTTTTAAAAACAGTAACAATATAACTTCTGATGCTATGATCCCAGAGAAATTTCACAGAAGTTCCTTGCACTACCCTAGTTTCCAGAATTTAATTTTTATCTTTCTGTCACAACTTGTTATTATACATTTAAAAGTACTGTGTTTATTTCTTAAGAAAACGTTTTTTGTATTCAACTTTGTAATTTTGCTTATAGTGGTTATTTCCCACTAGCTCGTTTTGATGTGTCCAGCCTTTTCATTAAGGTACTTACTTTGGTTCTGTGTCTCTCCTCTGAAATACCTTTTAAAAGCCTAAGAAATAAAACAGTACAAATGCCACTCAATCTATGAAACTTTCTCCACTTGGGAACAGTTTTATATGGAAACAATAAAACAACACTTTTATGAGATTAAATACTTACTGCTTTGATGTTAGTGAAGGTATATTATAAAATTTCGTTGAATAAAAGAAGATTCGGTGCTTATTGGCACCTTTAAGAAACATCATATAGGGTTCATTTAGATCCCTACAGGAAAACTCAGCAGTCCGAGATAAGATTTATGCTGCTTTGAGGAAACAAAACTGTGGTGAGAGATTACTTTCGGATGCTCTTCTGCATTGCAGTTCATAATTCACGTCAGTCCTCTTGAGTTCTAGGCATAGGTATCTCCTCCACATACTTCATCCTTTTGTGAGTTTTGTTTGAAGGGTTAATGACACCTTCTGAACATCTAGCATCTTGTTGGGACTCTCCAGACTCAAGCTGAAAAGAGTGGCATAGCCTGGCTAACAAATCTTAGCAGATGCGCACAGAATTGCTCCACCTTACTTCCCTCAGTCCAGGATGATGGGACTTTGTTACATGTTCATCAGCCATGATAAAACCATGGATCGTTATTTTCCTAATTAGCCATTAATAACAGTTAACTCTAATGACAGTGCAGTCTCAGAGTTTGGAAAATATATCGTTGACAATGAAATCTAATGAAAACAAGATGGCCTCTTATATTTTATAAAAGGTGATAATCTTACTGATAGAATTACTGCCACTCATGCCAGATGCTAGCTTCCTTTAACTTTGTTTTGTTCTAGTTCCGATTCCTAAACTATATAATATCCTAATGGGTAGAAACATCTGGAACTAGAGAGTGAATTATAGTAATTTTTAAATAAGCGAGGTCCTGAAATATCTAAAGGCGATAGTAAAAAATTTCGTTGCATCATTTATAGCAAAAACTTTCTTATAACAGACGCCATGGATGCTGGGATAAATCAATGCAAGCAGATTGATTTTTCTTAGGTCTTTAAATGTTTAAGCCAGCACCTGGCCTTTGTAATGTCTCTGGTTGTAGGTAATAGCTGGGAATTTCAGGTGAAGGATTACAGCTTCTGAGTTAGTTATGCTACCCCAATGATCCATTGGATGTGCTTGAAAATGCCAGTCTTAAATGTATTCATGGGATTCGGAAGGAATACTTCGTTGCCTGATATCTTGTGGTTTAGCTTTAGTACTTACTGTAGTCAGTCTATTTCTTTGAAATATTGAGCTGTCTGACAGCTTAAAATCCTAAGTTTCCTTTAAACTTGAGCCTGGCTTTGGAGGAGAAAAGGGGTGATGTGGGGGTGGATTTTATGTAAGGCTCTCCAAAGAGAATTCGCTGAAGTGCTTTTGCTGGCAAG
The DNA here is from genome assembly GCF_002837175.3 of Physeter macrocephalus. Classification (NCBI taxonomy): domain Eukaryota; kingdom Metazoa; phylum Chordata; class Mammalia; order Artiodactyla; family Physeteridae; genus Physeter; species Physeter macrocephalus. The sequence goes on along the minus strand of NC_041227.1, from coordinate 70,763,578 downwards.
ACACAGGGAAGGCTAGTAAGCTGCTTCCTCTCAGTTTTTCTTGGGGTTTTGCCCCTAGCCTAGAACAACATTTAGTCAGATAACTTACATCAGGGCCACAGGGGTCTCTTGCTGGGCCTTGTTGAAGTCATCATTTTCCTTCCATGAAGAAACATGGAAAAGACCCAAATGCAAAGTCCAGATTTTGTTAAGCCTCTTGAACATTAGGAAAAATCTTGATGCTCTTATACCCTTAATTCCCACCTAGATGTTTATTTCTCATCTAAGTTGGAGGACTTAGTTTTTATAAACATCTCTTTTTTTAATGATTTTTCTTTTTTTTTAATTTTAAAAAATTTTTAAATTTTTTGGCTGCGTTAGGTCTTTGTTGTTGCGCATGGGCTTTCTCTAGTTGCAGCAAGCAGGGGCTACTCTTGTTGCAGTGTGCGGGGCTTATTACGGCGGCTTCTCTTGTTGCGGAACGTGGGCTCTAGGGCACGCGGGCTTCAGTAGTTGTGGCGCGCAGGCTCAGTAGTTGTGGCTCACGGGCTTACTTTACCGCGGCATGTGGGATCTTCCCGGACCAGGGATCGAACCTGTGTCCCCTGCATTGGCAGGCAGATTCTTAACCACTGTGCCACCAGGGAAGTCCCTATAAACATCTCTTGATCAGATGTTACCTAATAAGATTTCTTTCTTTGTGAATGTGGTTGGTTACCACAGATGTATTGAAAATATATTCTGTGGAGAATACTAGTCTACCACTGAATCATTATTTCCAGGTTAAATGGAAACATTTAAACAAGCACTAAGAGTTAAAATGAAGAGAGCAGTAGGCAGTGGAGACATGGGGTTAGCCCTAGATCTCTTGCCTAATTCTGAGCACATTTCCTCTGCACATTTTTTCATCCATACATTGGAGTTAGCTTTACCTGCCTCTACTTACCTCAGAGATCCAGTGAGATAAGAGTTCTGACGTTGCTTATGAATTACAGGGCCAACTCCACATACAGATTTTATCATCAGTATAAATATATTTAACGTAGACCTTTTAAGACTTGAAAATGTATCGTAATTATCAATGAAGAATGAGATGCTTGGTAGAATTTGAAGGCATATGTCAAAAAACAAATATCCAGAGAAAGAGCTCTTCAAAGACCATAGTGGAAGAGACAATATCTGAGCTTTAAAAAAGTCTTGACCTGAAAAGTACAGAGAAAGTGAGAGTGAGCATTCCAGATTAAGAAAATCTAGTGTGAGGAAGTGTAGGGCAGGAATGGGCGTGACACGTTCAGGAAATTGAGAGGAAGTGATGTTCATTTTAGATTAAATTCCCCTTTATTACAAGTGTAAAGATGAAAACTTGAAGAGAATGACAATATTCTGAACTTTTATTCCATAGTAATAAGAAAAGGCTCATATAGCTTGCATCTGAATTAATTTAGAATTAGCAGGTTTAGCAGTAACTTAGGAGGAAACTAAGTACTTAAGGGCTCAGAAGGATACAAAGTAAAATTAGCATCATTTTTCTTGGTTCCATTAGAGAAGACTTCCTGGAGAAAGGGAGTTTAGAAGAGAGTGGTAAAAGTGGATTTGTAGAAAGGTTGAAATCGAAAAACAATGCCCTCTATATAGGGGGGATTTGGCCAATAGCTGATTAGATGGTATGACCAAAAGTCAGGTTTGAACTGCAGTCTTTAAAGAGGCACATTAAAGGTACAAGGAATGCTGATTTGGATTCATTCTCCATTCATCTTGGTTCATCTTCCCCCATGGTCCCAGAGTCACAGGAAAACCTGCAGGCGAAACGTTTGCTTCCTGTTACCTGTTCTGCTTTCTGAAGTTCCCTGCTACCCAGAAATATGGGGCTAGTGTTTTGCTTGAGACTTTCCATGCTCTGATCCATGCCCCTCTCTCTCCTGTTTCTTCCTATTTCCTCCCAAAAGGAGCTCTCTATTTCAGATAAGACTCCTGATCATTTCCTAGCATGTTGCTTTCCCTGCCTTTTCTTTCTAACTTTCTCCCATCAAGAGTATCTTTTCCTCCCCTTTTAGCCTTATGAGCTCAATCTGCTTTTAAAATCCAAGGCTTCAGACATCACCTTTCCTTCTAACATCACTGACTCATTTTTTGGTTATCATTTAGGATGTGTGTATTTCCTTGTGTTGCCATATTTGTTTGTCTTGCGCTGTCTTTCTCTTGCTAGATTGAGAACATTGTAAAGGTGCTATGTGTTGTAACTTACATCACATTGCTTGGGTTCTATGCAAATGTGGTTGGTGATGACATTATAGACTAATGGTCCATATGAATTTGACTCATAGTCTTGTATAGACTAATGGTTTGCTGTTGTGTTTTGTGTGTTTGTTCATTGTGAATGGAAAATCAGATCTGGCTAAATGTGTACAACATCCTGAACGTGAAAATCAGAGCCAAGTAAATGCGTAGAAACTGCTAAAATGTAAGCTTTGTGTAAGAGCAGAGACTTTTTAATTTGGTTAAGCACCATATCTCTAGCTCTTACTATCAGGCTCAAATGTGGTACTTAATACATATTTGTTGAATGGATGCTGGTTTAATTTACTTAAGCTGTAGGTCTTAACTTGGTATTTTAAAATATCTTTAGAATATTGTCTCAAAAAACAGGATCATTGTCTCCCTAGTGCATAAAGGATGATATACAGAATCTCATCATTTTCTCTGAGGAGAAGAAAACCTTGTTTTATGCTCTGTTTTGTCGTTTCTTTTTTTTTTTTTTTTTTAATTTATATTTTTGGCTGCGTTGAGTCTTCATTGCTGCATGCGGGATATCTCTAGTTGCAGCGAGCGGAGGCTACTCTTCGTTGCGTTGCACGGGCTTCTCATTGCGGTGACTTCTCTTGTTGTGGAGCATGGGCTTTAGGCCCATGGGCTCAGTAGTTGTGGTTCGTGGGCTCTAGAGTGCAGGCTCAGTAGTTGTGGTGCACGGGCTTAGTTGCTCCGCACCATGTGGGATTTTTTTTTTTTTTTTTAATTTATATTTTTGGCTGCGTTGAGTCTTCATTGCTGCATGCGGGATATCTCTAGTTGCAGCGAGCGGAGGCTACTCTTCGTTGCGTTGCACGGGCTTCTCATTGCGGTGACTTCTCTTGTTGTGGAGCATGGGCTCTAGGCCCATGGGCTCAGTAGTTGTGGTTCGTGGGCTCTAGAGTGCAGGCTCAGTAGTTGTGGTGCACGGGCTTAGTTGCTCCGCACCATGTGGGATCTTCCCAGACCAGGGATGGAACCTGTGTCGCCTGCGTTGGCAGGGGGAATCTTAACCACTGCGCCATCAAGGAAGTCCCTGTTGTTTCTTTCTTTCTTTTTTTTTTTCCCCCCAAAAGAAGACAGAGGAAATAATATGGGAAATCATATTTGGTATAACCTAGATTGGAAAAATCTCAGGAAAGATTACCCTCCAAGATTTATGTTAAACTTTTCAAGTGTTTATTGAAGGGCTGCTGAGGTCTTTTATCTACATTGCTTTATGGTAAATGTTGTACTTATCCTACTCTCCACGTTTCTTTCTATGGCAGCTTACCTGGTACTACTCAGAAGCTGAGAAAAATGCTAAAGATCAGGACCTTAAATTGTTCACTTTTGACAAGGCTTAAAGAATAGGGGTGAAGGAGCAGTTGTGTGAGATCACTGACACTTTTCTTTTTTTCTCTTTTCTTCTGCCTTCAGCTCAAGCCAGGGCAGAACAGCTGCAGGGACAGTGACAGTGAAAGTGCCAGTGGAGAATCCAAGGGCTTCCACAGGAGCAGCTCTCGGGAAAGGCTCAGCGATGTAAGTTAAAAAAAAAAAAAAAAAAAAAAACTAAACAAAACCACCAGGTCACACATCCCTTGGGTCCGATTTCAATTTTCCAGCACTCTTATCCCTTCACATCACTTTGTAAATATCCAAGCATTATTACACTTCATCCTTTCTTGGCATATAAATATTTGAGCATTGCTTTGTAGTGTCATTCTGTTTTCTGGTTTGACCTAATATGTGTTTTAACAAATTATAAGGTTGGTGGGAGTATTTGTCAGCTTAGAAACAGTAGATTACAAAAGGAAGTGATAATACTTTTAATATCAGTGTTACAAATGAAAGAAGTAGTCTGGCAGCGCTACAACTGGGAGATAACATATTTAACTATAGGCTTTTTGTCATTTCTTCATGCATGAGCTTGGTTAACAACCTTTTTTTTTTTTTTTTTTTTTTTAAATTCCTGCTGGAAGGGATGACTAACCAGCCACTTAAAGAGAAGGAATTAAATTTCCTGACTAATGTCTGGAGGAAAAACCCTCATGAGCACACACCATACCTCTTAAGGGAGTCTGTAGCCTTCTAGACGTGGCTCTAACCACTCTCCAGCCTCCTGTGCACCAGGCTGAGAACCATTTGGCCCTCTTTGGGCCCTCTTGCATTCTTCCCTAATGTGTCATATAACAGGATTCTTGACCCATCTTTGCACCTGAGGGCAACATTTTAAAACTTTCTTTTAAAATAGAACAAGTAGGGAGCAATTTTTATTAGTGATAACAGACAAAGGAACATTAACATATTGAGACAGTACTCTTTTTTTCCCTGATTTTTTGGGTTTATTTGCAAAAGAATTTATTATTAGGGGAAGAAAATAATTCCACTGTTGATAAAAAAATAATTTGAATAGCCATTGAAGAACATTCTCAGAAATAACACCATTTTCCCTTTTGTGGTTAGCATACTCAATTTGGGAAATTTTGTTTTTCTCTTCCCTTCCATTCTCTTCTCTTCTCTTCTTTTCCCCTCTCCCTCTCTCCTCCCTGCCATCCTTCCTTCCTCCCTCCCTCCCTTCCTTCTTCCCAGCTATAGATTACCCTTCAATCACCACAGGTGGTGACTTCAGGATTCTAAGCATCTTTCTTTTTTCTTTTTAAATTGAGTTATAATTAATATACAGGATTTCATTAGTTTCAGGTGTACAACATAGTGATTCAGTATTTTTACACATTGTGAAATGATGACCACTGTGGTCTTCATCCATCACCATATGAATTTGTTACGGTGTCATTGACTGTCTTCCCTATCTGCACATTACGTCCTTGTGATGTATTTGTCTTATAACTGGAAGTCTGTTCCTCTTAATTCCCTTCACTGATCTTGTCTGCCCAGCACCCCCCCACGGCCACCTCCCTCCTCTTTGGCAACCACTGGTTTGTTCTCCATATCTATGAGTCTGTTTCTGTTCTGTTTGTTCATTTGTTTTGTTTTGTAGATTTCACATATAAGTGAAATCATATGGTACTCATTTTTCTCTGCCTCACTTATTTCATTTAGCATGACACCCTCCCGTCCATTCATGTTGCTGCCAATGACAAGAATTCATTCTTTTCTATAGCTGAGTGTGTGTGTGTCTGTGTATCACATCTTCTTTATTCATTTATCTGTTGATGAACATTTAGGTTGCTTCCATATCTTAGCTGTTGTATATAGTGCTGCAATGAACGTTAGGGGTACATAGATGTTTTTGAATTAGTGTTTTTGTTTTCTTTGGATAAATACCCAGAAGTAGAGTTGCTGGATCATATGGTAGTTCTATTTTTAGTTTTTTGAGGGATCTCCATACTGTTTTCCACAGCAGCTGCACAAATTTACATTCCCACCAGTAGCGCACAGTGCTTCCCTTTTCTCCACATTCTCACCAACGCTTGTTTCTTGTCTTTTTGAGAATAGCCATTCTGACAAGCATGAGGTGGTATCTCATTGTGGTTTTGATTTACATGTCCCTGATGATTAGTGATGTTAAACATCTTTCATGTGCCTGTTGGCCATCTGTATGTCTTCTTTGGAAAATGTCTATTTAGGTCCTCTGCCTAGTTTTTAATCAGGTTGTTAATTGTTTTGATATTGAGTTATATGAGTTCTTTATACATTTTGGATACCAGTCCCTTATCAGATACATCATTTGCAAATATCTTCTCCCATTCAGTAGGTTACCTTTTTGTTTTGTTGATAGTTTCCTTCACTGTGCAGAAAGCTTTTTAGTTTGATGTAGTCCCATTTGTTTATTTTTGCTTTTTTTGTTGCCCTTGCCTGAGGAGGTATGTCCAAAAAATAAAAAATAAAATGCTAAGACTAATATCAAAGAGATTACCACCTGTGTTTTCTTCTAGGAATGTTATGGTTTCAGGTGTTATATTTCAGTTTTTAATCCATTCTGAGTTTATTTTTCTATACAGTGTGAGAAAGTGGTGCAGTTTCATTCTTTTGCATGTTGCTGTCCCATTTTCCTAACACTATTTGTTAAAGAAACTGTCTTTTCCCTATCATATATTCTTGCCTCCTTTGTTATAGATTAATTGACCATATGAGTGTGGGTTTATTTCTGGGATCTCTGTTCCACTGACCCATGTGTCTGTTTTTGCGCCAGTACCGTACTGTGTTGATTACTATAGCTTTGTAGTATACTTTCAAGTCTGGGGGCATGATACCTTCAGCTTTCTTCTTCTTTCTCAGTATAGGCATATAGACCAATAGAATAGAATTGAGAGTTCATAAATAAACCCATATATCTATGGCCAAGTAATTTTTGACACAAGTTTTGCATCCATTCAATTGGGAAAGAATTTTCTCTTCAACAGGTGGTGCTGGGACAACTGGTTTTTCCCATGCAAAAGAATGAAGTTGGACCCCTACATCACACCATGTATAAAAATTAACTCAAAATGAATAAATGACCTAAGTATAAGAGCTAAAGCCATAGAATTCTGACAAGAAAACATGTGGGCAAACCTTCATGACCTTGAATTTGGCAGTGGATTTTTAGATGTGACATCAAAAGCACAAGCAACAAAAGAGAAAATACATATGTTGGACTTCATCAAAATTAAATACTTTTGTGCATCAATGGGCATTATCAAGAAAGTAAAAAGAAAAGCTACAGAATGGGAGAAAAATATTTGAAAATCATGTAACTGATAAGTGTTTAATATCCAGAATATGTAAAAAGCTCCTAAACTCAACAACAAAAAGAAACAACAGAATTCTAAAAATGGGCAAAGGGCTTGAATTGACATTTATGCAAAGAAGATATACAAATGACCAATAAGCACATGAAATATGCTCATCATTATAGTCCTTAGGGAAATGCAAACCAAAACCATAATGAGATATCACTTCACAGCTACTAAGATAGTTATAATTTTAAAGAATGGAAAATAACAAGTGTTGGCATGAATATAGAGAAATTGAAACCCTTGTACATGCTGGTGGGAATGTAAAACGTTGCAGCCACTGTGGAAAACAGCTTGGCAGTTCCTCAGAAAGCTAAACAGAGAATTACCATACACCTCACCAATTCCAATTTTAGGTATATACCCAAACACCAGGTACTTAAAGAGATACTTATATGCCAGTTTTCATTGTAGCATCATTTATAATAACCAAAAAATAGAAACGTCCCAAGTGTCCATCAGCAGGTGAATGGATGAACAAAAAGTGGCATATATGGACACTAGAATATTAGCCATAAAAAGGAATTAAGTTCAGACCTTGAAAACAGTATGCTAAGTGAAATAATCTAGACGTTAAAGGATAAATATTGTCTGATTCCACTTACACGAGGTATCGAGACTATATCGAGAATATGCCAATTCCTAGAGACAGAAAGTAGAAAGGGAGTTACCAGGGACTAGTGGTAGGGGTTGGGGGACTGTGAGAGATGGGAGTTATTGTTTAATCGTAACAAAATTTCTGTTTGTGATGATAAAATAGTCTTGGAAATAGTTTTGATGATTACATAGCATTGTGAATGTAGTTAATGCCACTGAATTGTATACTTAAAAATGGTTAAAATGTTAACTTTGTTGTATATATATATTTATTTTACCATAATAAAAAATTTGAAAAATATTAGGGCTGTAACAATCCTGCCAATCTCGTGTCAGGCCAATCTATGATATACTTAGAGTTTATATTACTTATAATTAAAATTCATATTTCTTGCAACACTATTAAAAGATTAAAGGAGGAGAAATGACACACATTAAAAAAAAGGAAAGGAAGAAAAAGAAATAGTTGGCTTTTAGTGAGTTGTTTCAAAACCTCCAGTCACTATTTCCTTCACGTGAGCAGTTGTGAGGTTGCAGAGTCTTACCTCAGGGCCATTGCAATCTAAAATCTTCTGAGATGAAAGCTTTTGACAAGTCAAGCCACAAAACGACTCTTTGGGATATCAGGGCAACATCTACCCACACAATATTGTAAAGAATAAAGATGCTTCCATTTTTTCTTAAAAGGGAATTAGTAATTAATTACTTGAATGACTATCAGAAAATGAGGAGGTGGAGTTTGTTAAAATATCTCCATGTCTCTCATCACCATGCTTGTGCTTTCATTACTTTCTTGAACATGTGGAAAATAAGTTATTATTAACCATTTTAATGTCCTTAATCTTCTAATTGTGTCATCTGTGTCATTTCTGAGTCTGAGTCTGTTTCTATGCAATCCTCCTTATGGATTGTATTTTTCTGGTTTTTTTGCATGCCTGACACTTTTTTGGGGGGGATGCCAAATATTGTGAAGTTTTTCTTGTTGAGTGCTGGGTATTTTTGGTTTCCATAAATATTCTTAAGCTTTATTCTGGGCTACTATTATGCCACTTGGAAATAATATTTTGATTTTTTCTGAGGTTTATTCTTATGCTTTTCTGGGTGGAACATTCAGAACAGCCTTTAGCCTAAGGCTCATTTTTCCCCAGTACTGAATACTCTGCCTAATTCCTGATGTGTTACAAGGTTTTTCCACTCTGGCTGGTGGGAATACCAATTGTTCCCTGCCCTCTGTGACTCTGGCATTCGTTCTGCCTGCTCCTTTTCAGTGGTCATTTCCCTTGCCTTGGGTACTTTTCACCCACAGATGTGCTGATATGGACTCAGGTGAAGATGAGAGGGAAGCCTTCTGCAGGTTTCCTGATTCTCTCACTGTGAGCCTCTCTTTTCTCCCATCCTCTGCTTTGCAAATTCCAGCTGTTTTGGCTTCCTCTTACTATCAACTCTGTCTTCTCAACTCAGGGATGCTTCTGGGATCCACCTGGGTTACCCCAAACCACCCAACTGTGGCGTGAAAACTCTCTTCAGACAGTAAGCTGGGGCAACTGTAAAAATTATTTCATTTGCTTTCTGTGTCTCTAAGATCACTGCACTGCCTATTGCCCAACTTCTAAAAAACCTTTTTTTTCCACACATTTTGTCTAGTTTTTTAGTTGCTTAAGGTGTTAGAGTGAATTTGATCCCTGTTAGTCCAGATTGCCCACGCTGGATTTTCAGCTGAGATAAAACTCCCTTTAAGTCTTCTACTCACTTTAGTGATATTTTTAGGAACTGTGGCAGTTAAGGCTTACTCTCAAGTGCAGCTAATCAAGATAACTGTACTATTCCAGCTTTGTGTTGTTTTTTTTAATTGGACAGGCAAAAAGAGTAAGAATGAAGAATTCCAGTGTGGCTGGAGAATTTGACTCATGGGTGAAGCTTAAAAACCAAATGTGCTTGGTTTTTCTAAATTACGTATCCCCAAACTGTATTGCCAGGAGGGAATAATAGTCTACGAGGACTTTCACATTGATCAAGGAGATGCAGTAACTTGTTTAGATTAGTCACTAAGGAAAAAGTTAAGGGAAATAATTGAATATATAAATATTCATAGTTATTCAAGGGGGAATATAGTGCTTCTGACTTATACAGAATTTTGTAAGTGAGGAAGTTTTCAAAACTCAGGGCCTAAACTTAGTAAATAAAAGCCTCAAATTTTGAAGTGATCATAGGCATTCGTTACAAACAGACCAAGTTTTAACAGCTATTTTGCTATTTATTATCCATGTGACCTTGAGCAAGAAACTTTATCTTTCCAAGCCTTGGTTTCTTTATCTGTGAAATGGGAGTCATTTCATCTACCTTGTTAGATTTCTTTTAAAAGATAACCTGGAACTGTGTGTTTGAATCACGTAACGGTTCTTGGCATACCCAGTATGCTCATAAGTATTTATTCCCTTTCTTTCTTCATCAGCTTTACACCTACCTGAGGAGCCTTCTCTACCCTTTCTGATTTGAATTCCCTTGTAGTGGTCAATTCGAGAAGACCTGCTTGCTTATCCCAATCATGACAAACACCATTCTTCCTCCCAAATAAAATCCTCATTATTCTATGTCTCCTTACCTATTTTTCTCAAACTTGAACTCCCTCTCTTATTTCCTTGTCTCTGTATTGGACCCCAGAGCTAGTATCTTCAAAATCGAGCCCTGTTCCTTCTCTGTCTTACTTATCCTGTTTACTTTGTCACTCTGCTTTATTTACTGACTTTATTTCTGAAGATGCATTTGGCTATGATTATCCTCTCCTTGACATGACTGATGCTTCAGATGCCCTCATCATTTCTTACACAGATGATTCCCGTGGCCTCTCAGTGATATAATCTGATGCATCTCTGTTTCCTTTGCCCTGTACTCGACAAAGTTTCCACAGTTGTTTTTCTAAGAGTCAGAACTCACTATTAAACTTTCTTCTTTAAGATCCTTTGCAGGCATACTCCTGAGTTTATAAGCAGAGCCCTCCACTAGGACATATGAAGCTACCTCTTCATCCTCCCTCTCTCCCTCTACCTCCCAATGTTTTGTACCTTATACTTGTTCCTTCTGGACCGCTCTTTTTTTTTTTCTCTTAAATAATATAAACTTTCAAATTTTCTTTTTTTTGTTTCTTTTGTCTCCTTTTTTTTTCTCTTTTCCTTCTGCAGCCCCTATGTCACTTCCGCTAGCAAACTCTTCCTACCACCCTGTGGAAGTAAACATTTTTAATGCTTTATTCAGATAACTTCCTGGATATGACTGTAGTGTCTCTGAAAGAATTTTGGGTCAGGATTTTAATTATGAAAAGGCAGACACATATTTCATACTTTTAAAACTTTCAAGATGTTGAAGGAATTGAAGCATTTCAGAAATTGGGTGAAAAGGGATTGAATTCTAATAAGTATTGTGCTACACAGTTCTCTAATCTTATTGTTCTGTAGCTCTTTAGTCCATTTAATATCACAGTTGAGGCGTTTCTTCTGCTGCTTCTTGAGACACCCCTTCTACCTCGAATCTCCCAAGTTTGGGGGGTTTTATTGATTTATCTATGCCACTGTGCCATTATCCATCCATCTATGCAAGCATCTTTCCTAGCCTCCTTTTTCCCACCCAACACCCAAACATTTATTGTCAGGTTTACTAGTTACTGTTAAGGAAGAAGTAGACAAAGGCCACACCATCAATGAACTTCCCTGTATTTAAGAAGAAAATCTAGGGCTTTCCTGGTGGCGCAGTGGTTGAGAGCCCGCCTGCTGATGCAGGGGACACGGGTTCGTGCCCCGGTCCGGGAAGATCCCACATGCCGCGGAGCGGCTGGGCCCATGAGCCATGGCCGCTGAGCCTGCGTGTCCGGAGCCTGTGCTCCACAACGGGAGAGGCCACGGCAGTGAGAGGCCCGCGTACCACCAAAAAAAAAAGAAGAAAATCTAATCCAGACCTGTGACAGACTCTTGATATTCTGTTTCTCCTTTTTTTTCTTTTTCTGTTTTTGCCAGATTTTCATTTTCCCTACCAGTTTGTTTATGCCTTTTGCCTTTCCTATATCATGTTTTTATGTGTTTTCTTGGATAGTCAGTGTTTTGATTGTCCAGAAATATTTATCAAATACCTTTTAAGTGTCAAGTATAGTTCTGGGCACTTGAGATTGAATGGTGAACAAGATGAAGCCTGCCCTTGTGAAGCTTCTACTCTATTGAGGGAGCCAAATAGCAAACCTGTGAGCAAACGATAACATCGTTTTTGATGTGTAATACATTTTGTGAAGTAAACTAAACAGTAGTGGGGGGTGGCAGGGTGTGTGCTGCCACTTTAACTGGAGTGATTGGATTAGTCCTTTCTTTCTTTCTTTCTTTCTTTTAATATTTATTTATTTATATGGTTGCACCGGGTCTTAGTTGTGTCTCGCGGGCTCTTTAGTTGCGGCATGCGAACTCTTAGTTGTGGCATGCATGTGGGATCTAGTTCCCTGACCAGGGATTGAACCTGGGCCCTCCGCATTGGGAGCACAGACTCTTATCCACTGTGCCACCAGGGAAGTCCCTGGATTAGTCCTTTCTGTTTTGGTGATTTTTGAACTGAAGCCTGAATGACGAAAGGAAGGAAGAACATCTAGGCAACAGGAGTGACAAGGTCGCGGCCCTGAGTCAGGACACGTTTAAGGGGAAGAAAAAAGGCCCCTGTGTGTGGCTAGAGCTGAGTGAATGAGCACAGGGACTGGCCTCATAATATCTTCTAGCTCATGGTTAGCAGGCTATGTACTGTATTAGTTTCCTGGGCGGCTGTAAGGCATGACCACAAGCCGGGGAGCTTAAAACAACAGAAATCTATTATCTCGTAGTTTGTAAGGCTAGAAGTCCAACATTAAGCTGTGAGCAGGGCCATGATTTCTCTGAAGTCTCCAGAGAGGAGTCTTTCCTGTCTTCCCCTAGCTTCTGATGGCTTCTCACAATCCTTGGTGTTCCTTGGCTTATAATGACATCACTTCGATGTGTGCTTCTCTTCACATGGGCTTCTACTCTATTTGTAGCTCTGTATGTCTTCTCCTCTTCTTATAAGAAGAGCAGTCATTGGATTTAGGACCCACCTTAATCCAGTATGACCTCAACTTAATTACATCTGCAAAGTCCCTAGTTCCAAGCAAGGTCATTATATCAGTCAGGGTTCTCAAGAGAAACAGAGCCAAAAGGATGTATAGACATATACAGTTAATGGAGGCTGACAAGTCTCAAAATGTGTAGTCAGCAAGCTGGAGTCCTAGGAGAGCTGATGGTTGGATCCAGCCTGAGTCCAAAAGTCTGAACAAACCCTAAAGACGAGAAGGATTGACACCCAGGAAAAGTCTGTGTTTCAGTTTGATTCTAAAAGCAGGAAAAAACTGTTGTCCCAGCTTGAAGGCTGAGTCAGACAGAGGAATTCCCTCTTATTCTGAGTATGGTCATCCCCTTTGTTCTATTAAACTGATTGGATGAGGCCCACCCTAGGGAGGGCTTTACTCAGCCTGTTGATTTCAATGTTAAACTCATCCAAAAACACCCTCATGGTAACACCCAGAATAATGTTTGAGCAAATATCTGGGTACCCAGTGGCCTAGTCAAGCTGACGCATAAAATTAACACTCACAATCACACTTTGAGGTTCCAAGCAGACCGTATAATTTTACTTTAAAATGTTTACTTTTCCTTTTATATGAAGAAATGCAGGTAAAAATGAGCACAAGGATGAAATTAGGGAAAGAAGTTGGAAGGCTGTTGAATATAGATGAGAGCTGACAACAGTTGGAAATGGGCTATAACAGAGGGTTGAACATCGAATTTGGGAGTGACCATTTCCATACCTGATGCTTTTTTCAAATTGTGCCCCCATTTTTACTTCCACTAGTAGCTCATTACTCCATTTAAATATATTTTGCATCTTTGTAAGTTATTAGTAATCTTATCTCCAAGGCACATTTCTTAGGATTAAGATTTTAGGTTCTTTTAATTGTCATTGCTCTCTAAACCACTACAGAAATTAATTGAGCTTGTCTTGTGACCTTTGTAAGAAACATAGCTGACCAAGTTATTCTTAGCATGATCCTGCTGCTTTTTACTCCCACGAGACAAAAGCATAACATGGAGGTGGGTAGGCAGGGATGTCAGACACAAACGATGATTTGGAAGAATTCTAAATTATTCTATTTAAATTAGTCCTAGGGTCAGAGCATACATTTTCCTCTAGGGGTGGAATGCACATCTATCCCATACTTAGGGAGCCTTAATAGTAGCCATGGCCTCCTTGTGTAGATCTCTAATGAATGGAGTACCTCTATTTTGGATGGATAATCAATCTTTGAAATCCCTTGTTGTAGGTAAGCTGTTAAAACACAAATGTTAACTTCATGAGTTCAATGAGTAGCTTCAATGATGACTTAGTGACAGAGATGGAAAGAGAGTCAGGTGGGGGGCAGTGAGAAGAGTAGAAGGAGCATTTAATGAATATCCACTTGCAGACTTGAATGTTAGCAGCAACATTCTCCTTCCTGGAAAATATCTTTCAACTGTGCATCCCATTACTATTCCTGCAGCCCATGTAGCTTGGAGGTTGAGGCAGAGTGTGTTTGTAAGAAAGCTCTCCTTTGCCATGTAATGAGACTGAGGTGGGTAATTTGCAGAGATTGCTGGAGCAGTGGTCAAATCTGGAAAAAAAACAAAACAAATCAAACCCAGAATGAAGAGACCATGTTAACCAGGAGATAGCTTATAATGAGACCGGAAATCACATATCAGATAGCCAGCTGGCTGGAATTTCTTCATGTTCTTGTCTTCTCATGCAAACTGCTGAATACATTCTCTTACTCTATTTTCTCAGTCTCTCTATACCTCTCACTTCTACCTAATGCATTGAAAATATGAATGAATTGGCAACTCTACCACTTGCAGAAATAAGAATGAAGCCTTTTTCATTATTCAGCAGACATAGTTGCCTAAACATGTGGGCATATGGTATTATTTCAAATGCTTTTGAATCCAAGGATGCTTTTATTTATTGCATTTTTAAAAAAAAATCTCCTTTTAGTTTTTCAACCCTCATTTTGACTCATAGCCTTTTTTAGATTCTATGGCCACTTTTGCTATATAGTTTGGACAGAGTATGCCTTCTCTCTCCAAGCAAGAAAAATGGAAGCCCCTTCCTCTCATTATAAATTGGGGAAACACAGAAAGTTAAAATCAGCTTGATTCCATGAAATGGTTCAGTGGTCAGGGCATCACCACCTGTCTGCTTTCCTAAGCCTTTACCTCTTTACCTCTGTCTCTTCTTCTATAACATGAGAAAACAATAACAATCCCTAGATGCACATCTGTAAGCAAATAGCTAACATAATACATTTCTAACAATAAAAAAGCTGTTTTAAAATATTTATTTCATTCTTGTAGCATAATCTGTTGTTGCCCATGGTTTAAGGTGTTCATGGATTTTGTGACTCGGAAAAATGTTAAAGCTATCAAATATTGGCAGCTATATTTAGATACAGACTTAGATTAGGTATATATGACCGAGACTCTTCTGGGCCTTTTGGATAGCAAGGCCTCAGGGATGTGATATGTGTCCTGAGCTATCAGTGAAACCCTGACTCCTGCCTGTTACTGGTCTCAGAACTTCTGTTATATCTTTGTATGAGGGTCGAGGTCCTGCTGGTGACCAGGAATAGCGTCCCACTGAATACAGGGCCATAGCACATTCTTGGGCTTACAGGACTGGCCAAGGAGAAATCTCTTTATTTCAGAGATATTTCTGTTCAAATTCTCCAGCGATGATTAAAGGGAGTTGGCAACTGGCCAAGAAAAATGTGATGGGGAAGAGAGTTAGAGGGAAGGAAATGTCAATGCCGTGGACATTTGGCAAAGTAGATTAGAAGGGTTTTTCTACGACGTTTTCTGCCAGGTCCAGAAATTGTAACTTAACATCACAAATCTTTTTCTATTTAAAAAAAAAAAAGGTAAGTCCCGTGGGTTGGCAAATGTGGGTAGCCTTTGACTATAAGGTTCTTTATGCTTTCTAGCAAATGCTGAAACTCCAGCAGACCTTTAATGTACACGAGGATGTAGTGTCTGTGTTTCTTCATGTGTGTGTCTGTGTTCATGCATGCCTGTGTATGGGGGGTGTTATAAGGCAGGGTGCTTAAATGCTTTGTGGAATTATGTTAATTCCTCGGCAGTGCAATCAAATTCATGTCGTAATTAAAGCTGTCAGTTGGAAGGCAAGCCAATCGCCACGAAAACACAGCATAACAAATGAAGTGAAATGATTCTGCGTGTAGCTATACAATGCTTCGCCAGGCATGAAATTAAATAAGTAATTTGATGTTGACATCAGAAATTGAAATGATACCCACTGTTCCCTCATTCAGTCAAACCTGCATAAACAATAGCCAGAACAAATATGCACAACAAAGCCGTCTTCTCCACCCAGCTCCCTGAGTAATGTACAATATATATGCAAAATGAGTATAACAGAGCTTCCCAAGACCAGAAGGATGTAATTTTCTTTGGTATACAATAAGATGATACATATGTGGGGGTGGGGAGGTGGGTTTGAAGGGGTCCTTCTGCTTCTGGGATAAGATACATTTGCAGAAAGGGGGAAAAATACTGAAATTAACAAATCCCATGCTCTGTCTCTGAGAAATTCATCCTAAAGTGAATTTACCTCCCCGGGGCATGACTCCAGGCTAGTGGAGATCTAACTTGGCTTTTGCCTTCCTCTGTTCCATGGAGGGGTGTAGGTGCCGGAAACAGGTGATGCTGTCACGTGGCTAATCCCTGCTGAGAAGCTATCTCCATGACTACTGTGGATATCCCTACGTGCCGTTTATGGGATCAAGAATGCAACAGGATTTTTGAAAATCAAGTCCAGTGTACAGGATCACACATCTAGCATTCTTTATTCCCCTGAGCCTGTCTGGAACACTGAGGGGAAAAAAGTTTTGCTTTGGGAGCTGCATTTAGGAGCATACTGTCCTTGTTTGATGCGGATGCTGTTTGTACTTACAGCACTATTATTTCCTTCTCAAAGCTAGTGTAAAATTAAGAATCACATCTACTGTATTTTTGGAGGTATTAAATTCACCTGAGCCCCACTCCTATACAATCCATTCATTCATTCATTCATGTATTTATACATTAATTCAACAAATACTTATTAAATGCATCCTGTGTACAAGGCATTGAGCTAAGCTCTGGGGAAGCCATGATGAGTCAAGCAGATGGTCCCTGCTACCTGTGGTCTGCAGAGTAGGGACAGGACATTTCGGTGGAACAGTTAGAGGTTACCTGAGTGACTGTTGCATCACCATGGAAGTCCGGTCCCTCCATGGAAGGTGTAACAGCCGACCCAAGCTGCAGGGAAAGGCCTTGCTGGTGCAAGGATGCTTAGCTGAGACCTGAGGGCTGCCTCAGTGTTCGTGTTCTTTTTGTTTCAAACTTATTTGGGGCCTCTCGTGTTCATAAAGGGGACACTAAAAATTAAAGAATTTGTAATGAGAGGTTTTAGGAAAAAAATAAACAAACGTACAGAAACAGACAAGTTTAAAGCACAAACCAAGTTCTTTTTTGGGGGTCTCTTTCCCCTAAGAAGTGATACCTCACGTACCTTTCAGCATCACTGTTCTTTAATTCCCTGTGTGTGAGAACTATGGAAACCTAAATTGATAATTTTTGTGACTAAAACCTTTAGAAAAATGGTGCTTTTCACTACTTCCTTTTACCCACACATTCTTTGCATTTTAGTCTACTAATTATGTTTACAAAATGTCTCATTTTTGAAAAGAACTCTGTGTGTACTAACTGGTGCCTTGAGGGGATAAACTGGCAAGTAGGTCACACACTGGAAAAGTCATCCAAACCCACTGGGCTTTTTATTTTCAAGTCAGTCTGGGCTTTTTCCTCTTGCCTGCCCCTTTGCGGCCACAAAACTGAGTAGCTTGAGACCAGGGCATTGAATGTCAGCAAGTCAGGGAGGCAGGCTGATGCGTGTCTGTTTAGTCTCAGTGCAGGGCGAAATGCCATCATTAATTCATTACCCAGCTGCCTGTCAAATAAATTGGCAATTACATCCACCGCAGAATCTTGGAATTCAGTAAATAGCACGTTAGCATCTCTGAGTTGCTGAGAGATGTAAAGGGGAAAATTAAGCAACACGGTGTTTGTATCAGTAGCAGATGACAAGGGGCCACGTATACAGGCGTTGTGGTATGGTGATGAAAAGCCTGCGAAGGACTGGTAATGAGCTGTGTGGATTGGAATGTGTTAAAAACCATTGCTGATTTTCCACTTTGTCTTTATGCTTTCTTGCAGAGTTCAGCTCCTTCCAGCTTGGGAACAGGCTACTTCGTAAGTTTACCTCAACTTCCACATGTGTGCCTCGTATTAGCATTGATTTACTTGTATAATGTATGCTCATTAGGATGTGAAAAAAATCCAAGAAATTCCCTCTCAGTCCTAAAGAGCAGACTGATGTCCATCCTTTTACTAAGAGTTGTTTCACTTTTAAAATACATAACCTGCTGGGCTCTAGGGATCACAAGTCAGTCTGTGATGTGGGCCCGGTTCCCAGCACCCAGAACATTTGCTGCTTACCCGGCAGTGTACGGGGGGTACAGGGAAACGTGATCGCCTCGTGCCACCTTCCTTACAAAATGGTGTTTTTAGTGGGAAGTGTCGTGTGGTGGACAGAATTCAATTTATGCATTGAGGTATATATTCTTTTTAAGATCTCTTGAAGAGCTTCCCCACACATATACAATGAATTGCCATTTTGTAATTTTGATGAGAGGTGGTGTTTTCATGGATGTTTTCCCTCACAGTCTGAGTAGGTGGCCTTTAGATTTTTTTTCTTCAATCATTAAACTCCTCATTTTATCAAATATAGATGTATTATTTCATTTCAAGACCTTATTTCTGTCCTTTGAGAAGGGTGTGGATGGTGACATACCTCAGGGCTTATCACAATATTTCTTATTTATAAAGAAATTGTCACTTCATTTCTTTTATCTATAGCTAAATTACCCTTCTTGGATTCAATAATACTTTTCAAGGTATAAATAAAAAAGAATTACAAATAGACATTATTTACCCAACAGGATAACATGCCAGTGTAGACATTTGTTGTAGTATTTAAAGGAATTTAAGGATTTAAAGGAATATGATTTATGTTCCGAATGACGAACACTGATACTCTAATATCTGCTCAGCATTTTCTGAGAAAATAATGAAATCATGAAAATAAAGTGGAAAATAATTACTGATTCAGTTTCGTTGCCTTTAAATTTCTTCCCTCTAAAATGCTAATTACTCTGGTTTTCTTCTGCCCACACATTTCTCTCCATACATTTATGTTAAATTCATGAAAACAAGCATCATTTCATTGAATAATAAGTCTTTTCCAAGCTTGGAAGCAGTGGCATTTTCTAAATGTTGATATATTTTTTTTTGTCTTAATCTATGATACGAGGAGAAAAAGGGTAAAGTTTTTTTTGGTACCTGCTTAATACAGTCAGCACACATCATTGCTCCTTACGATGGTTGAATATTCATGCTTACAGAAACAAGCAGGATGCTGAAACAGGATCCTGCCTCAGCAGTTGAAATAACAGAAGTATTCCCATCTGCCATCTCTTCACACCAGGCTGGATGTGGGTTGAGATGTTGGAAGTAAAATCTGGAGACTGCCAATGTTTATTCTCTATCCAAAAGCTAAATTCCACCTCTTTGCTTTCTTCAGCAGAAGAAGGCCAATGCCACTGACTCAGCCTTTGATCACTTCTAGACTGAACATTCTAATATATATATTTTTAACTGTCCATATGAGCACTCTGAAAGAAGAAAGTCACCTCTAGAAGCACTGAAAATTTTATTATGCTTTTGGTCACTTATTTTTCTCTCTAATTCCAGGAATGTTTATTTTAATTCTCTAATGATAGGTTCCTGTGAATAAAGAGTCTTTGCAATTATGAATCTCAAATAAATTTTACACTTACACAATTTTGGATGAGTATAAAAGCTTTTTTCTTATTTTGGAAAAATTATTCTTAATATTACTTTGCTTATATATAAAAAATCTGTAGTATTATTAGCTTACATGAAGAAGATACATACCAGATGTATGTTCAGCTCTCAACTATGACAAAAATGCTCTACTTAGAATGTGTTTCCAATAGTGAGATTATTATGTTATCAAAGTGCAAAATCCACTGATATTATTGCCAAGTCCTCATCAAAAAGTGTCTTCTGTTTCAATTTTCATATCAACAATATCACATGTAATACTTAATTTCAGGTACTAACTTCAGCATTGGTAAGTTTCACACTTCTAAGTGGAAAATAGTATATTCACAACTTTTAGTAGTTCCAGGCCAACATATTCTTTGCACTGTGTTTTATGATCTATGGTGTCATAATAACCTTTACTTAAGTCTGTAATGAAGGTTCAGCATCAGGTAAGTGGAATGGTGATATTTCGACTTTAATCCTCTTCAGCATCTCTTTGAAGTGGGGACGGAGGCAAATCACCTGCAGAGTCAAAGAGCTATTAATGCAATTGAACCATAATGTGAATTCTGGTATAAGAAAACTGAAGGCACTCACCTCTTGAGTTTAACAATCTGGAACTGTTTTCTTACATACTCTCCCTTGCCCCAACGTTACTCTAACTTCAGAATCTTCTTTCATTTAGACTGTATGCTCCTGTAGAGCTTTTAGCTAACTAAGGTAAAATGCTGATCATTGTGTGTGCTAATAAAATAGATGCCCACCTACCTACATGCACGTGCATATGTATGTGTACACACACCCACGTATGTGTACCTTATCCACAGCCAGTATATTTTACTTTCCGTTCTTTTCATTTATCAGTTGTGGTAAGTTAAAGGGTTTTAAGAAGAAACCTTTGTTTTTGATTTAGTTGTATTTGTTTATATCTCCTTGGTTTTGTGTTCCAAAGATGTCTGCTTAGGTCTGTCACTTTTCCAATCCATTTATAAGCTGAAGATTTGAGAAATGAGAACAGCAGCTAAAATCAGTATTTACATAAGCATATTGCAAAGAATTCTTAAAGTAGACAAAATAGAGAAGGTTTGGAACAAACTTTTCACATTTTTGGGAGCTTTGAATAATGTGGGTGTTATATACACAGAGAGACACACATATATATTCATTACATACTCATGCCCAGCTCATATTCTAAATATAAATGGAAGTATAGACTAGTTGGAATCTATTTGCTTTTTTATTTTTTTGGCGAGAGTACCAAAACTTGCTGGAATGTGTAGGATTTTCTTTTTTTTTTTTTTAAACATTGATTCAGTGAACACATTTTCTTTATTTCTTTTACATGTATTTGAAGTTTTATTATATATAGTGTACAATTAAGAATTTAGAGACTGAATGATATGAAGACTGCTGTGTGCCCTTGGGTGAATTATTTGATGTCGCTGAGTCTGTTTCCTCATCTTTATCTACCTAAGAGAGTTGTGATTATTAAATAAGATATTTAAGGCACGCAAAACAGCTCTCATTAATAGGAAATAATATGTATTCTCTTCTGTTATTCCCACTGTAGTGTGTGATGGAATAAACTTGGCCTCATTAAGTGGTTGTGCAATGTTGTGGTGGTAGAGGATTACCACTAGAAATTCATGATAAAAAGCAAATGTTGTAATTTATAACTGTAGGATGGGAATATTTTATTCTCATTACATTCTTCTCATAGCTTTCTCAGGAGCCTAGGATTTTGTGTTTGGTCAGCTGTATATGAGTTTACTCCGTATAGAAACATAAAACAAATATGGAATTCCTTCTCGGTGACCCTCTATGATCATGATGAGGTTGGAATGAAATATTCTATAGGCTGTCCACATATTATGGTTGTTTAATTTGTCTATTAAAGTTATTTGTTGATTTTCTCCCTTAGACCTGAGGCATTTAAAGACTGCTGATAGCTCTCGGGGTTGGGCTGGGAGGTTAAGAAAGACCTGTTCAACATATTCAAGTTTATGAGGTTGTGTCACATGCTTGCTGCTGTCTGTCACTAAAAAGTGGATGCCCTAGCCTACCCGAATGAAGTAACTGAAGGCAGTAGAGTGAGAAGACCAGTAAAAACATCTCATAGTTGCCAGAGGTCTGGTGTGTTATCACAGGAAAGATCCGGACTCACTCTTTACAAGCCCTTGACTCCATAAGCTGGTAGTTGGGAGCTACCATTGGTGTAGCGGTAAGTTACTTGTCAGGCTGAACTTGATCCCTGGTGTTGTTTTATTTAGGTGACAGGTCCTGCCTGCTTCTCTGGATAATCTTCAGCCTTCTTCCAAGTTTGAATTTAAGTGTCTTAGGCCCATAGTCTCAAAGAGCTTGGATCCTGCTTTTGTACACTTCAGTGATACAGAGCTTTTTCTTAATGGTTCTCAACTAATATTTTTCATCCTCCTCATTTGACTCACATCTAGTAATATATACTCTTTATCAAGGAAACCAACCTACTTCTACCTGGTGATTTTTAAAAACTACCACATTATATAATAAAGGGGAATTGTGTAGTGGTACACATCTTAAAATGGGATTTGTGTTATTACTGTTTTCCTGTGCTGTAGAATTACTTAAGAAACAATGTTGATAGTGCTGGTTACAGGCAGTAGGTGCAAAATATTGACCTATGACTTTCCATTCAAAGTTATAAGGTCATAAAGGGATTAAATTCTTTGTCCTAAGCTTTTGACTATATAAACCCTTAAAAAATTTTTTTTCCTCTCGGTTTATAACTCTCAAAACTGATTGGTGGTATTTTGTATAACCATAGTTGCTTCTTCTTAAAATCTCAGAGTGGACTTTATTGTTAGGTAAGAGTCAAATGAGTTTCTTTAAGAAGATCAAACTTTCAAAAAAATGTAATTGTTTATCTAATAGACTGAGCTTTTCTTTAAACAGACACTTTTGACATTTTGTCTTTCAGTAGGTATTAAGCACCTTCTCTGGCAGGCGCTGTTCTAGGTGATGGGTTATAGAAGTAAAAAACTATGGCCCCCTTTTCAGGGAATTTAGTCTTCCCTAAACCCAGATCCTTTCCTTTGTGATGCTTTTAAACATTTTGACACATTGTACTTAAATGAGAGGTTTGGGGCTGTACAGAGACCTAACATTCTTAGACTTTATAATGTTTCCATGGGTTTTAACTTAAAAGTGCAAATATATCAACCTGGCCTTGACTGCAACCCCACCCAAAGTCATCTTACTTCCCACCTGCCAGTACTTGCTAGTGATGCTGTGAGAGGATTTTGTAACTCAAGTATTTATTCCTAACCTTTGAGTGCTTATATTTAAGGTAAATAACACTGAGTATCTTAAAGATGTCACTCAACTAAGACTCCAGCATTTATATTTATTAGTAATTAACTCTGAGTAAATGAATTATTGGCCATTACTTATTTACTGACAAGTTTCCATTTTAATGGAAATTTTTAAAATCTGAATTTCATCATGCATCTCCAGTTATGATAGGGGACTTTTAGACCCAATGGTAAAAACTGAGTTGGAAGACAGCTCACAGATGGAGAATTCAGTTGATTTTAATTGTCAAGTATGTGTTAAATATCTATTCTTAGTTCTCAAGATAAATAAGGTGTAAGCTTGGCCCTCAAGTCTAGGTTATGTAGTTGAATTTGATACAAAGCAACTTGATCAGTCCTATGAGAAATGTAAGGAGAACACTTGGGGGTATATATTAGGGTGAGTTAATTGTAGGAGGCATAAATTGTGCAGAACTGGATGGTTACTTATATTTTCAACAGATAAAAGATGGAACCAAGTTTGAGGCAGGGGGAACAGTAGGGAGAAAAGCACAGGGAAGGAGTTGGGTGGGTAGGAAGGAGACGGTTTATAGGGAGACCTGAGCTTAGCTTAGTGAACTGGTAAAAATGAGTCATCAAACCAAGGATTGATGACTGTGATGCTTCTTTTACTAGGAATAGGAACCCCAGGAAAGAAGAGATTCTATTTTAGAAACATAATGAGTTTGGAAGTTAGCTTACGTAGTTAGAAATTTAATTATCTTCAATGATAGTTTAAAGACGTGGCCAAAATAACAGGAGAACAAAACATTGCCACCCAAATTTAAATTTATAGTAAAACAATAATATCTTGTAAGAACTTCAGTATGTCCTGAAAATTCAGTCCTATGCCTATCACAAAATGTCTGAGATGTCGTTGTTGATGTAATTTCCCTAAGTGACCCCTAACAGTGAATCACCTAAGTACGTTTGAAACAGCCTCAGAGGTTCCCTGTATCCAAAGTGAGCACAACGTCACTAAAATGGTTAATTATGTAATATTTAATATAAGAATTTTACTGAATATTATTTTGATTATAATAATAGAACAAAAACCTTGTAACCTATCAGTCACCTTAAAATCTAGGACATTGCTAATGATTTTGAAGCTGTCTGTGTATTATGCAGAAGCATTTGGGCAAATGAAATCAGTTGTTCTTCCTAATGGTAGTTGCCACAGTTTTGAACTGTAACATTTAAAATACTTCCCTGAACTATATTTGCCTCCTAGAAAGTAACAAAACTAGACTCTACACTTAAGTAGGTGTTTCGTTAAGATTAGGAACCACAGAATTAATCTTATTTACACTGGAGGGTTGATTTATATCTGGACTAAGTATCTGCATTCCGACAGATTCCTCCGTGTAAGTCACCAATAAACTCTAATTTCAAGGGACTTAGACTAAAAATATAATTTTATTTTCCAGTTCTTACCTTTGTAAAGTGTTTTTGATTGGTTGTTAACACTTGGATTTTGGGAATAGGATCTGTGAGCCGTGAGCAACATACCGTGATTAAGTGAACATAACAAGTTGAATCTGGGTGAGCAGGCGTTTACTCATTTGTAGAATCTGTACAGTGGGATGACTCTTGTAGCTCACCCTTTGGAAATTGTCTTCTGTCTCCACACCATTGTTAGCTTCCTCGTGAAGTACAAGAGGATTGAGAAATTTGGTGAATAAAATAAACAGATGTGAAAGGATCAATTGGTGTCTCCAGCTGCCACCAATCCCCCAACACTCTCATTTTCTCAACATTTCTGTGAGGGGATAGGCTAAGTATTTTTAAACATTTTCTGTCTATAGGAATCTTTGTTGTTGGCTGTTGCAAACTCTAATTAGGGAGGTAAGATGAAAACCCAGGGGCTCCTCATGGATATGGGATCTAGCCCTCTGCCTGGTCTCTCTGTCTTCTCCCCCCTCCTCTTTGGCCCCTCAGATCTGGAGAAAGTAAATCATTTTCCAAAACAAGAAATGATTTAAGAAAAAAATGATTTGAGGGAAAAAAAAAAAGATTTTACTAGCCACTGGACTAGATAATTGCTAAAGGGTCTTTGGTTCTAACAGTCCAAGATCCGTGATTCTATCTGCCTCACACCTAAATGTCTGCCACATGGGACTAGCCCTTTTGATAGGCTTTGCTACCTTTTTCCACTGTCCTTTGAGCCACAGGAGTGCAAGGCCATAGTCCCCTTACTGCTTAATGAACACTGCTCTTAGTGTCAGCATTGAAAAGTTTCCAGATTTTGATTGCATGACCAAGTCTGCCTTTCTTTGAAATTAACAATAATGAACAATGTTTTATATTTTCATTATTCAGTTATGTTAGCACATAGAAATAGGCTATAAGCTTATTCTGTCCCATAGCTAGTATATCCCTACTGTCATAGAGATGATGCAGTAAAGGCTTAAGCAAAGTGCATTGATAGACCCAGAGGGAACATACAGGTCACTGTCATGGAACTCAGAAAGTAACTTTATTTATTCCCCTACACTGGCTTTCAGGGCAGTTGTATTATCCTTGTTGGAGATTTCCAAATTACAGAAATGTTGAATTAGTTGGTATGAGCTGTATAAACTGAGCCATGGGCCATGTCAAACCCCAAGGTTTTCTGACTACCCACCCAACCTTTATTTTGATAGATTTAGCTGGTCTGGAGTTTTTTGGACTATCAATCAGAATGTTTCAGATCAAAGGACTCATTCCTTTGCTTAACTGCTTTAAAAAATATTTTTCCTGAAATTGTAAATTAAATGCCTCCCAGTCCATTGCATAAGAAACTTAGAGCTTGGTGAAATACCAAGAGGATCATTTGAAAAGAGGTTAAAAAACACAACTGGGGCTTGTTAAAAAGGAAAAGTGCTACTTTAACTGCAAGTGTCACGTTTTCCTATAGTTAGCTCTAGCAGTAAACAAGAGTTATTGGAGGCTTAGATAGTTTGAGACACTTTACTTTTCTCCCAGTACTTCAGAAGCCAAACATTTAAGACACATTTTGCTTGTGTAAAAACGTTTATCCATTTAAAACACAATGTCATTTTAATCAAAGCACACTCGGGTGACAAGTGGTTTAGGTATAGCTCAGTTAATAAACTGTCGGGTCCTGTACACATATACTTGAAAGGACCAACACAGTTACCCAAGGATTGGCATTATAAATCACTGTTGGGACTTCCCTGGTGGCTCAGTGGTTAAGAATCCGCCTGCCAATGCAGGGGACATGGGTTCAAGCTCTGGTCCGGGAAGATCCCACATGCCGTGGAGCAACTAAGCCCGTGTGCCACAACTACTGAGCCTGCGTTCTAGAGCCCTCAAGCCACAGCTACTGAGCCCATGCGCCACAACTACTGAAGCCTGCGTGCCTAGAGCCCGTGCTCCACAACAAGAGAAGCCACCGCAATGAGAAGCCCGCACACCGCAATGAAGAGTAGCCCCCACGCGCCGCAACTAGAGAAAGCTCGTGTGCAGCAACGAAGACCCAACGCAGCCAAAAACAAATAAATAAATAAATCAAAAACAAATAAATAAATAAATAACAAACCTAATTTGCTTAGCAGGCTAATGAATGATCTCTAGTTTTCTTATAGTAATTAGCTTCACTAACAGTCATGTTAAAGGGACCCACCTTATACTACACTTAATTTCTTTTCTGAAATTTTTGGTATCTGGTTTGCAGGGTACAAACAAAACAAAACAAACAAAAGAGACTATCAGTCTCTATTGATCACTGCCTGGTAATTAATCCAGATTGTAGCTGTTCTGGAGTGGAAGCATTGCCAAAGGTGATGACTGTCTATTAAGGCAAGTAAACTGTAATGTACTCACAGATTTGCAATGGAGTGGTGAAGCCAGATAATTGCAGTGTTTCTTGTCTAAATGTGCTGCTGTGTGTAGTGGCCTCTGATTTTAAGGAGCCGTTAAAAATGCAGCAAGGCATAACAGCTGTGGTTCCTAGTATACTCCAAATATTTCATATATTCATCACATCTCATAAAATCTTGCCGAGACCAACAAATGACTATATGTACAGCTGGAGTGCTCCAGAAGGAAATTGGGGAGAATCTGAATGATGTAGGTAACATTACAGAGACAAATAAGAACTCACTCAAGCCCACCGTGTGCCACATTTCTCGAATAACTCCCGAAAGTTCTCCATGTCCATTTTAGTTTCTAAAGAAAACATTCACGTTTTCCCTTTTGCAAGAGGATCGTGTCAGTAACCTGCCTTTGTGGGAAACAGGCCTGACTTTGCCAAGGTAAATTAGGGCTATATCCTGTGCAGAAAGAATCACGGTAAGTTAGCATCTCCGTCCTAAACACAAAGGAGGCAAGAAATTTGGTTCCCTTAGAATTTATTTAAGACACATGTAGAAAATAACTTTGTAACAGAACTAACTCTGTGCTATGAAAACCTGACTTCTCTGAACAAAAGGAGCATTAATACTAGAACATTCTGAGAAGCAAAGGAAACTAGAAAATTCAATGTGTTCTTTTAATCAAACATTAAATAGTTAAGCATCATGCATGACTGAATGGAAGCTTTAAACTGCATTTGTACAGAGGCATAATATTTTCAAGTTATTTTCATCTATTGCTAAATTGCCAACTTTCAATTTGTTAATTAAAATAGACCTATGATTTTGACTTTATGTAGGCTTAGGGTTACAGAACCTCTGGGTAAGAAGAGACTTCAAAAATCATCCTGTGGTATTGTACAGTATTTGTCTTTCTTTGACTTACCTCACTTAGCATAATGCCTTCAAGGTATATCCATGTTGTTGTGAATGGCAGAAATTCCTTCCTTCTCATGTCTGAATAATACTCCTATATATATATATAAATGGATAAAGAAGATGTGAGATCTATCTATCTATCTCACATCTTCTTTATCCATTTATCCATTGAGAGATACTCGGGTTGTTTCCATATCTTGGCTGCCGCGAATAATGCTGCAGTGAACGTGGGTGTGCCGTTACCCTTTTGAGACATTGATTTCAATTCCTTTGGATATATACCCAGGAGCAGTTTTGCTAGATCATATGGTAGTTCAATTTTTAATTTTTTGAGGAACTCCCATACTGTTTTTCATAATCGCCATACCAGGTTACATTTCTACTAACAGTGTATAAGGGTTCCCTTTTCTCCACGTCCTTGTCAGTATTTATCTCTTGGCTTTTTGATAAAAGCCATCTGAACAGATGTGAAGTGATATCTCGTTTTGATCTGCATTTCCCTGATGATTTGTAATGTTGGGCATCTTTTCATATTCATTTTTCTTTGGAAAAATCTCTATTCAGGTCCTTTGCCCATTTTTAACTAGCTTAGGTATCACTTACATGTTGAATCTTAAAAAACTGAACCTGTGAAAACAGAGTAGAATGGTGGTTACCAGGGGCTGTGGGTGGGGGAATTGGGAAGATGTTAAGGGTAAATACTTGCGACTAGTAGATAAATAAGTTCTATCCTCTGCTTCTTTGTCAAAGATCAGTTGACTATATTTATGTGTGTCTATTTTTGATCTCTCAATTCTATTGCATTAATCTATTTGTCTTTTTTTTTTGCCAATATCACAGAGTCTTGATTATTATAAATAAGTAGATACTTATTTATAATAAGTCTTGAAATTGTGTTTTGTCACTCCTTCAACATTGAATTGGCTATTCTGGGTCTTCTGCCTCTTCATATAAACTTTTTTAAAAAAATTTTATCAATTTATTTATTCATTCATTCATTTCTTTATTTATTGATTTATTTATTTTTGGCTGCATTGGGTCTCTGTTGGTGCGCGCGGTCTTTCTTTAGTTGCATTGAGCGGCAGCTGCTCTTCATAGAGGTGTGTGGGCTCCTCATTGTGGCAGCTTCTCTTGTTGCGGAGCACGGGCTCAAGGCACGTGGGCTTCAGTAGTTGTGGCACGCAGGCTCGGTAGTTGTGGCACATCGGCTCTAGAGTGCAGTCTCAGTAGTTGTGGTGCACGGGCTTTGTTGCTCCGCGGCATGTGGGATCTTCCCGGACCAGGGCTCGAACCCGTGTCCCCTGCATTGGCAGGTGGATTCTTAACCACTGCGCCACCAGGGAAGCCCCATATAAACTTTAGAATCAGTTTGTTGATATCCAGAAAATGTCCTGCTGGGATTTTGATTAGAATTGTGTTGAATCTATAGATCAGGTTGGGAAGAAATGACATCTTGACAATACTGAGTTTTCCTATTCATGAACATGAAATATCTCTGCATTTATTTAGTACTTCTTTGATATCTTTCATCAGTTTTATAGTTTTCATGATATAAATCTTGAGCATATTATGTTAGATTCATAACTAAATATTTCACTTTGGGGGTGCTTATATAAATGATAATGTGTTTTTAATTTCAAATTCCACTTGTTCATTACTGGTATATAGGAATGTAATTGAATTTTGTAATATTAATCTTGTATACTGCAACCTTATTCTTTTCACTTATTAGTTCTAGGAGGATTTTTTAATATTCCTTTTAGATTTTTCTACATAGATGATTATTTCATTTATGAACAAAGACAGTTGTATTTCTTCCTTCCCAGTCTGTTTACCTTTTATTTCCTTTTGCTGTCTTATTGTATTAGCTAGGACTTCTAATATGATGATGAAAAGGAGTGGTGAGAGGGAACGTCTTTGCCTAGTTCCTGATCTTATAGCAAAACTTTGCATTTCTTACCAGTATGTATGATGTTAGCTGTAGGTTTTTTGTAGATATTCTTTATCAAGGTGAGGAAGTTCCCTTTTATTCTCCCAGTATGCTGAAGGCTTTTTATCATGAATGGGCTATGCCACCAGGGAAGCCCTTAATTCAATATCTTTAATCAGGCCTCTTCAGATTATTTATTTCTTCTTGAGTTTTGACAGAAGTGTCTTTCAAGGAATTGGTCCACTTCATCTAGGTTATCATTTGTGGCATGGAATTCTTTTTTTGTGTGTGTGTGTGTGTGTGTGTGTTACGCGGGCCTCTCACTGCTGTGGCCTCTCCCGTTGTGGAGCACAGGCTCCGGACACACAGGCTCAGCGGCCATAGCTCACGGGCCCAGCCGCTCCGTGGCACGTGAGATCTTCCCGGACCGGGGCACGAACCCGCGTCCCCTGCATTGGCAGGCGGACTGTCAACCACTGCGCCACCAGGGAAGCCCTGGAATTCTTCATTGTATTCATTTATTATTTTCTTAATGTCCATGGGATCTGTAGTGATGTCCCCGCTTTCATTCTATTATTAATATATTGTGTCTTCTCTTTTTTTTCCTTAGCCTGGGTAGAGGCTTATTGATATTATTGACCTTTTCAGAGAAAAAGCTTTTGGCTTTATTGATCTTCTGTATTGAGTTTCTGTTTTTAATTTCATTGATTTCTACTCTAATTTTTTTTTTTTTTTGCGGTACGTGGGCCTCTCACTGTTGTGGCGTTTCCCGTTGCGGAGCACAGGCTCCGGATGCACAGGCTCCGCGGCCATGGCCCACGGGCCCAGCCACTCCATGGCATGTGGGATCTTCCTGGACCAGGGCACGAACCCGTGTCCCCTGCATCGGCAGGCGGACTCTCAACCACTGCACCACCAGGGAAGCGCTTTACTCTAATTTTTATAATTTTTTTTCTTCTGCTTGGGATTTAATTTGCTCTTATCTAGTTTTCTTATGTAGAAGCATTGATGACTGATTTTAGAATGATCTTTTCTAATATATGCATTCAATAGTATAAATTTTCTTTAAGGACTGCTTTCACTGTATTTCACAAATTTGGATGTTATATTTTTATTTTCACTTAGTTAAAAATATTTTATTTATCTTCACATTTCTTCTTTGACCTATATGTTATTTATAAGTGTAGTATTTACTGGGAAGGTTTTTACTTTTCAGAAGTACCACTTTCAACACCCTCACCCCTGACCAACCTAGAAGCATTTGATTTGTAATAAGCTTCTCAAGACATTTTTGAGGAGTCATCCCAACACATGTTCATAGACTTTAGTTGTACATATGCATAATGTAATTTGAGAGACCTCAGCAGTTGTAATTACCAGCTGATTTAATTATAAGCACATTTGTTTTAGGAAATTTTTATCTGTATCTTATCTTTTCTTGCTATAATATCACTTGTCCAAGATTCATATTTATCTAAATCTTATGTTTAATTTTACTTGATCATTTTTCTGCCACATAGTTACTTTGTCATACTTATGTGAAGATCGTCATTAAGTTTTGTGTAGGATGTGTTTATATTTGGGGAAAGCAGGAAGAAGACTGCATTGGTTCTTGATAGAATTACTTTTATGGGTCCACGTACTCCTCTATTTGAGAAAATTACCCAGTGAGTTTTATTTATAATACATTACATTTTTGTGAACAGAATCTGTATTTCAAATTCTATCAATTTCTATATACATAAGATTTCTTTAGGCAATAGATAGCTTGTTTAATGTTTTTAGTCCTGATTCCAGTCATCAGGCTAATTTTATTACATTTTAACTCCTCTTCCCATCATTCAGCAATAGTCTCGTTCTTGGTTCATTTACTCTTTTGAAGGAATGGAATTATTTATGTATTTTTCCTTTTCTCCTATTTTCTGCTCTCCAACCCCCAGCCACATTTCATCCTATAACATGATAAAATTGCAAAATGTGAGCCTGAATAGTAAAGGACTGCTTCACTGATTGCTAAACATTTAATATAGTGCTTTTAAACTTATTCCAGGTCATTGTGCTGTCAATTAGTTTGATTACAAGCATTTAAGCTGTCACATATAAAGCCTTCTGTTTCTTAGGGTTTCAGTTTCAAATTATGAAAAATGAGTGCTCTGTACTTCTCTCTGGACAGAGATCACTTTTAATATTTTGGAAGAAACCTATGCCTTTTAGAAAGATCACTCACAGTTTCAGAGCCTGGAATAATCTGATATGCAGTTTTGGACCAGTGATTCAATTTTATTAAAAAATTTAAGAGTGTGCATTTGAACATATGTGTAAGTAGGTGACTATCAAAACCACCTCTTTATTTTCATTTTTGTATATAGTCCACATTTGCAAATCATTAGAACTTTGGAATCTAAACATCATTGGGTGACTGGTATTTTGTCTCAGAGAGTGGAAGAATTTCAGAGAATTAAACAAAAGGTTCTAATGTGGCACCCTCAACACAAGGAAGTAGTTGAAGGGTGTTTGTAGATAGAAAATAAAATCCGAAGATATTAAAGTTTTGTGCAGTTGATTAGTTTGTTGAAAGGTGGTTTTCAAAGCAAAGGTAAAATCATGACTCTCATATATTATAAAATGTACATGTTTCAAAGATTTTATTTAATTAATAATGATGAAATTAGGCAGATATTATAACTCTCCCAATTCAAAGGAGAATCCAAAGAACAGACACAATTATAGATGAGGAATATTGAATGAATATGAAAATGGAAGCAGACATGGCTTTGAGGGAAGTCAGCTGTGCCTCAACATGACAAGACAGAATTTGCTTGATTATAGATAATCATTATTTTGCATTGCTGTTACATATCTAGAATTTATAGAGTTGGAAGTTAGCTCTCATGAAATGAGAAAAACATAATGCTGAAGAGTTCACCATAAGCAATGCATAGTGTTCCTTTGAAGCATAGATCTTCCCCTATTTGATAAAAAATAGTCTCAAAGGAAGGTTGGTTTCCTTAGATTTGGTGTGATTATTTACATAGGTGCAGCAAGAGTACCTATGTAAATAAACATTTTAAAGTTTGCTTTTGTTGGAAGGTTTTATATGACTCTCCTACAGCACAAGTCTCTGGTATTTGCTGTCTTTAGGCTGGAAACGCAAACCCAGGAAACTCCACTACCTGCAGTACCTGTATATTTGGGTGAATTTCTCTCTTCTCAAAGTTCCCTAAATATCCCAAAGTGGCCTGCCTGGAAGTCACCTTCTTTCCTAGTTGTAAGACTGGACCCTATAAGCCAGGTACCAGGCTAGTTATTCTAGGAGTGTCTTTTAAGTAATGGCTCTGTAAGGTCAACCTTGATTCTTTAAAAGTGTCCAACTATATCTGATTAAATAAGCATTACCCTCAAATATGGCATTCCAGACAAGACCTTGGAATTTTTCCAGGTATATCCTGGTAAACAGGAAGACCAATTCTTATTGAACCTTTGCAAATAATTCTTTCCATGAAAAGTAAGAAGACTTAGAATTTCTGAATTCTGGGAGGTGAATGAGAATAAGATACCATTTAAAAATATTTTAGTTTCTAAAGCAGAATCTACTAAATTGTTATGGATTGTAAGTAAATTAAGACAAAAGAGAAAGCAGTTCCTTATGTAAACAGAAAATAGGACATTAAAACAGTATCAGTGTTATTTCAAACAAAAAACCCACTGGTGAACCCTCATCACTTCATTCAGTCCTGTATAATTCATTCTTGCTCCACTGGATCTTGGGTTATTAGTCTCATGAATTTGTCTGCTTCTCAGCTTTCTCAGCTCAGCTTATTGAGGTCCTCAATAAGTTTTAAGAGTGTTGAAAAGGTGTCTGAAAACCCAAAACCTTCAGAACCACTCCTTTAGGGCAAAGGTGTCCTTTTCCTTGAAAAACAGAAGCACACAGAGTTTTAACATACAGAGTTATATTTCTTACAAACTCTTGTTCTTAAATATAATGTCAACTTTTTATATTATAACTTTTAGCTAAAGTAACTAACTTCTATTTCATAGGAAAAAAAAAAACTGAAGGGGTGGATAATTGTGCTGTCACATATCAGCATTTTAGCAAAGATCATGAATGAACATAACTAATTTTCTACAGCCATACACATCTCTTATACAATCTCGTACAGTATCAAAAATGAACATATTCATTAACTTGGCTGAAATATACAGCCTCTATGTAGCTTATAAAAATAAAAACCAAAACCATATACATTTAAAAATAGGATTAGTAATCAATATTTCAGTATTCATTCTTAGATGTGGCCTAGGTAACTAATGAATATCCATTAAATAACTCAATTTAATATTAGTTTCAGGTTTTAAGATACTTAAAAATCTTGGAAATTATGTTCAAGCCGACATACTGCAACATAATTACTGTTGAATGAAATTCATTAGAATAATTATTCGATATAGTCAAATTAATTTTTTTGTAATCTTGAACATAAAGGAGAAATAATGGTAGTTTATTTGAGCAGTAAACCTGTATACATTTAAAAAGGTCATTTCAACTAGAATTAAAATATACAATTGTATTACACTTAACACTGATAAATCAGAGAATACATAGCTGTTTTTACTAAACCAAATTTTATTAAACTAATCTTATTTGTCAGGTTTTCACCTAAATTATGTGAACTTAGATTCGTAAAATGTTTTTGAGTTGGTTTATGTAAGAATTATTTTTTAATCTATGACGTTTAAAGTATTAGAAATTTAATTTCTTTCTTTCTGGTAATTTTAGGAATGTTTAGTTTATGTAAGCTCTTATTTATACTCAGTAGCCTACTAGAACAGAGCTCTTTTAATTTTAGAGACTTTATAATCTTATTATTAATACTATCTGGTGGAAGGAAAACATTACATGCACATTTTAAGGTAGAGGCCATTCTGAATTACAGATACTTAGGTCTACAGATAAAGAGCTTACTATTCCAATTCTAAAATTTTAGGCATATGTAAAGAGTAAATGCAGAAACACACAAAAACCTCACTGATGGAAGATGCAAAGAGCTGTTCTCCTTCCTCGTGGACACAAAATTCTTAGTTATTTGAGCTCAAAACAGATAAATAGACAAGAAAGACTAACATATCAGGATTTCTGTTGCTTCTCAAGTGTTTTCAATGATAGACATCCACATGTGATGTTTGGTACATTTCTACAGAATCTTTTCTGTGGTACAGTGTACATTTGTAGTTAGCACTGATTATTTCACAGATGGGCCTGCCTCTGTTTTACTTTCTGTGGATATAGTAGCAGTAAGTAAAACAAAGTCTCTATCCTCATGACACTTGTAGTCAATCAAATTAATTCATAATATGCCAACTGATGGTAAGATAGCTAAAGAAAAATATTTATAAAGAGATTTGGGCTTTTAGTCACTATAGAGTAACAGGGACTAAATTTAGTATCCCATCAGAAAAAAAAATGACAAAATACATTAAACAGAAGTTTTCAAGACACTGGACATAAGGCAGTGAAGGACAGTAGTGCCTGAGAGACAGGAAATGAATGTAGTGATTCCTATGATTATCCCAACTTACTGTTTTTGAGAGAGTTTCAGGCCTTCATGCAGGGCTGGGAGGTAGCTTATGGGTACCAGGTGGAGCCCAGCAGACTTCTCTGCATTAGGAGAAGATACTGAGAATCTGGGAAGAACAAGGTAGCTAGGTCTCAGGACTAGAGAGAAAGAATTCCAGAAATCTCCAGAGGATTGCTTTCCATTATTTAGCCAAGTCCTAGTCAGCTCACGCATGTGAAAAAATTGCCTGAGGCCTGGGAATGAACCATCCAAAAGAACTAGTGAGAATAGTGTTTGGCACTCACACATAGCAAGGAACAGTGCCTATTCCCACCAGCAAGATGGGAAAACCTCCACATTCCTGAGGTATTGGGTCATGTACATAGTAGGGTCTTTCCTCATTATTGAGGAATAATTGACTGAGCATTGCTGCAGTCTCCCCTAACACTTTTTTAATTTTTATTTTTGCGGTACGCGGGCCTCTCACTGTTGCGACCTCTCCTGCTGCGGAGCACAGGCTCCGGACGCACAGACTCAGCGGCCATGGCCCACGGGCCCAGCCGCTCCACGGCATGCGGGATCCTCCCGGACCGGGGCACGAACCCGTGCCCCCTGCATCGGCAGGTGGACTCTCAACCACTGCGCCACCTGGGAAGCCCTCCCCTAACACGTTTTAAATGAATAATTTAAATGAATGATCTGAAAGGATGAACCTTTTTTCAAGTAATTTAACCGAATCCTAGGACTATTACGTAGCATTTAATTCAAAATAATCAGATTTGCAAAGAATCGAGAATATGATTCATAATGAGAAAATCAGTCAGTCAATCAAAAGCAACCCTGATCTTATATAGATGTTAGCAATGGAGAACATTTAAAAAGTTACTATAATTGTGTTCCATATATTCAGAAAGTTAAGTAATATAAGAACAAAATCGAACTTCTAGAAATAACTACAAGGTGTGAGATTAAAAACATAAGCAATTAACAGATTAGATATTGCAGGAGAAAAGATGGGTGAACTTGAAGTCATAGGGATAGAGACTATGCAAAATGAAACATTAAGAGAATAGAAAATTTTAAAAATGAACAGAGCACTAGTGGGCTGTGTGTCAGCTTCATACAGCCTAATACATATGTTCTTGGAGTCCCCAAGGAGAGAAGGGTGAGGGGACAAAAAATATGAAACAGTGTCTGAAATTTTTCAGTATTTGATGAAAACTGTAAGCCTACAGAGCTAAACACAAGAAATATGAAGAAAACATCATGCAAAAAACAAGACACATTATAGGCAGATAAGGAAAACAAGGCACATTATAATCAGATTTCTCAAAACCAGTGAGAAAGAGAAAATCTTATAAGTAGCCAGAAAAACAAACACACAAACAAAAGACCTAAGTGCAGGGTAGCAAAGATAAGGATGACAGTAAATTTCTCGTCTGAAAAAATGCAAGCGTGGAGACAGTGGAGCAACGTCTTTAAAGTACTGATGGATAAAAATGCCAACCTAGAATTTTATACCCATTGACTGTATCTTTCAAAGGACACTGATAAGAGGTTGAAAAGATAATCCACAGGCTATGAGAAAATTTTTGCAAAGTATATATCTGATAAAAGACAGTCAGAATTTTTTTTTTTTTTTTTTTTTTTTTTTTTTTTGCGATACGCGGGCCTCTCACTGTTGTGGCCTCTCCCGTTGCGAGCGGCTCTGCGGCATGTGGGATCTTCCCGGACCGGGGCACGAACCCATGTCCCCTGCATCGGCAGGCGGACTCTCAACCACTGCGCCACCAGGGAAGCCCCAGAATGTATTTTGTTTTTTTTCAGAATGTATTTTTTAAAAACTCAATATTAAGTAATAAAAAAAAACCCAGCAACCAAATTTTAAAAAATGGGCAAAAATTTGACTAGATACTTCATGAAAGAAGAGATACAGATGGCAAATAAGCACATGAAAATATGGTCCCTATCTTTAGTCATTACAGAAATCAGTTATCACTATGCATCTAATAAAATGACTGACCGCAACAAGTTGGCGAGGATATGAAGGAATTGGAATTTTTCAGTACTGCTGGTGGGAACAATCAATTTGGAGAACAGTTTGGCAGTTTTTTAAAAAAGTTAAACACATCTGCAATATGTTCTAGCCATTCCACTCCTAGATTTTTACCCAAATAAAAAGAAAGTACATGTCCATACAAAGACTTTACATGGGTATTCATAGCAGCTTTATTTGTAATTGTCAAAAATTGGAAATGGTCCCAATGTCCATTGTCAATTGAATGAATAAACAATTGTGTGTACACACACACACTCTTTAGTCATTACAGAAATCAGTTATCACTATGCATCTAATAAAATGACTGACCGCAACAAGTTGGCGAGGATATGAAGGAATTGGAATTTTTCAGTACTGCTGGTGGGAACAATCAATTTGGAGAACAGTTTGGCAGTTTTTTAAAAAAGTTAAACACATCTGCAATATGTTCTAGCCATTCCACTCCTAGATTTTTACCCAAATAAAAAGAAAGTACATGTCCATACAAAGACTTTACATGGGTATTCATAGCAGCTTTATTTGTAATTGTCAAAAATTGGAAATGGTCCCAATGTCCATTGTCAATTGAATGAATAAACAATTGTGTGTATACACACACACACACACACACACACACACACACACACACACAGAATCCTACTCAGAAATAAAGGGGAACAAGCTATTGGTGCATGCAACAACATGCATGAATCTCAAAATAATTATACTTACTGAAAGAAGCTACACACAAAAAAGAGTGAATATTATATGTTTTCATTTATATAAAATGCTAGAAAATGCCAATGAAACTGCAGTAACAGAAAACAAGTCTATGGTTGCCTGGAGAGGCAGGTGCAGAGAGGGAGGGTTGGGATGGAGGGATTACTGAGAGGCGTGAGTAAAATTTTTCAGGTTAAAGATATATTCTTTATCTTGATTGTGATGACAGTTTCACAGATCTATTCATATGTCAAAATTTATCAAACAGTACATCTTAAATGCATGAAGTTTATTATGTTTCAATTATACTTCAATAAAGCTGTCTTCAACAGACTAAGACTATTTTCCTGCAGTTTGTAACGCCTGTGGATCTATCTCCATCTTTTCCTATCTTCCTGTGTTTTAAATACACCAACCTATTGTACCCTAATAGCTCTCTCTAGCTCAGACAACTAAACACAAAAATTCATTCTGAAGCAGGTCACAATGCACATTTCCATCAGAGAAATATCTCATAGTCCCTTGTTAAATGTTCAGAGATACATGATTGTGCCTTATGAAGCAAATACATCCCGTTTTTATAGAATTAGGGAAGAGAAAATGCATACAAAAGAGCCCAGTCCTTTTCTGGTACCCTTTTATGTCAGAGCTCAAAATTGCTGTCTGATAAAATGTAGGCCACCAGATTGAATTACTTCATTGAACTACTGCTGTCCTCTGTTAATGGTAATTGCACAGATATAGCAGTCTTTCTTGGCAACATCTCAGATATTTACCTCCCACTGTTTTTCAATTCAAACTTTTGATGAAAATATTCCCAGTACTTCTTTAAAGCAGACATCCAACTGTCTTTCTTGACGAAAGCAAGGTCTCTAAATCAGATCCTGACAATTTGTGACACAGCAGTCTATCCAAGTCACCTTTTACCTATGTCACTATGTCATTTCCTGGAGAAAAAAGTGTCCATCAAACCAGCATTTCTGTAGGTTTGGGAGGCTGGAAGTATGGTGTGCCAGCCAAAGTGGGAGAGGAAAAAGGGAAAAGCATTTTCTTCCTTTGACTTGGAAGGAATTCAGTAAGGGGCTTACCTGGCCTCATAAGCAAATAAGGGATTTGTATATTTTGAAGATACAGTTTATAAAGGGAAAAATCAGATGTTTTTTGTTTGTAAGATAATAATGAGTAGAATAATTTCTAAAAGTTACCCCTTAAATTATTGGAGGCAGTAAAACAAGGTTAATTTTTATTGTTCTTCTTCTTAACTTTATCTGTTAGGTTACTTAAATACAACAATATTTAGCATTCTATTTCCTTCTCAGGGGCTCATTTTCTGTTCTACCTCCTGTTTTGAACTGAGTAGACTACATCTCACCAAATAAATGTTGTATAAACAGTGCCATTGGCATGTACCATGATTGACTCTGCCTGATGATAGCATGGTGGCTGGAGTGCAGAACATGGTAACGAGGAGGGCAAACATGGCATGAGATCAACCAGATTGGCCTCAGAGTGAGACTCACTGCTTGTATCTCTGGCTGTGGTTGGTTGGGAACTTTTTTTTCTTTGTATTATTGGAAGGGTATTTTTGATAATTGCTTTCTTGCATCAAGTTGTAGCATCGTGTGTTTGATGGATGGGTTAGCTTTAGGAGCTGTGGGAGGCCCTCTGAGGACCTGCTTTCCAGTTTTAGTGAGTAAGACGCTAACAGCATGGCAAGCACACTCCCTGCTGCCAGCCTGGTTTTGTTCTTCTCAGGTGTAAGTCTCCTTATAGAAATGGAGGAATCATGTTGGCCCAGGATTGGCCTTACTTGGTGGCCCCGGTATGATGGGTTGTCTCTCATTGAGAGTGGTCTCGCTCAAGGCCTGTTCAGCTTTGGGGAGAAAAGTGAGCAAACCCATAGGCTGAACAGTGGAGAAATTAATTTGGGAATAAAGAAGCTCAGATTTGGGTTCATACTTTTAAGAAACAGTGAAAGACTTCTAGGAGGATGGGGCAAGTAGGTAGTAAGAAAAGAGGTTTAAGAGAAAGTCTTTATCTGCACGGGGGGTCTTGAATCCATCTAGTCTGTACGCTCGTTATGGCCTCAAAATACATTTATGAGCAGGTAGTCCTTCTTCCCCCACCCCGCTTTTTTGTTATTGTTGTTTGTTTTGTTTTAAGATCAGGAATTTTCGTCCTTTAGAAGAGGAAAGCCAGCACTGTTGCAATGAAGCCTCTATTGACTGCCTGCCTTAGGTTCCTAATCCTGTGACTTGGTATCCATCCATATCTGTCCTCATCTTCATTAGGATCAAAGGCCATGTAGGGAGGGGCCACCAGGAAAATAAATAATAAATTCATAGCTTGTTAAAGCTTGGGTTCCCAAATACCCAACTGCTATCCTTTCCCTCTGGCTTGAATTCTCCATACTGAAGCCTGGGATCACACTTTACCAGGGTGACGTGATATTCATGAACTAAGGAAGAAAAGGACTGCCTACCAGACCTATTTGGAGGTGAGAGAGGAGACAGTGTGGGCCCATTTGTAGAAGAGTCATCTGCATCTGGAATAGAACCCCAACCTAGAATATTGCTGTCTGCCAGGGCAGGAAGTGCTATCAGTTTCTGGCTCAGTAGGGATGCCCGAAGCACCCTGCTGGTTTTGTCTGCTGACATGTGGAAAGTGCTGACCTTTTGTATGACCTTGATCGCCTCTGTCCACAATTTCACTTAACCCTTTTTGCAGAAGAAGAAACACAAGTGACACCTCAACTAACCTGTTCCTTGAGAATATCATTCCTTTTCTGCCACATTACCTTTGACTCTCTCATACTGTCTTCTTTTCTTGGCTCCTGTTCCCTCACACTCTGTTGACACAGTTTGTAAAGTCCAAGAGATGCAGCAATGCCAGTAAGAGCTAAATTACTTGCAGCTGGCTGTGCCACCTGTGCCTATCAAATT
The DNA here is from genome assembly GCF_002837175.3 of Physeter macrocephalus. Classification (NCBI taxonomy): domain Eukaryota; kingdom Metazoa; phylum Chordata; class Mammalia; order Artiodactyla; family Physeteridae; genus Physeter; species Physeter macrocephalus. The sequence goes on along the minus strand of NC_041227.1, from coordinate 70,722,713 downwards.
TCAGCCAAAGCATTTGCTTTCCCAGAATGCTCCGTTATGGGGAATTGGAAAGTGACTCACAGTGGGGGCAGCAGAGGGCTGAGTAGAAGAGAGGGCTTTTTCTTTGGGCTCTCCTGTGAGGACAGAACTGTAAAGTAGAATTTCAGATGGCCTCAAATCCCCTCTTTCTGCCTCTCATGGAATCACTGGCCCCAGAGGCACCCCGAGAGATTTCTGAGTTAAACTTCAGCCTTTTGGTGGGCTAAGAGAACAGACCTCAGCAAGCAGATCTCTTGTGGGCCTCCAGGACTGACAGCTCCGTACCCTGCTTCTGGTTGTTTAGTTGAGGATTCTTGTGATTTCTTACATCTCCTAAGATTTCTCTCTGATTCCATTTTGTCTCTTTTTTTTTTTTTTGGTCCTTTATGTACTTGCAGAACAATCTCTCAGCTTTGAACCTCTGTCTCATAAAAGGTCCTTCATATAATTTTGGAAAACTGATTAAATCAAATTAACATTTTCATTTAATCTAAATGCATTATTCTACAATTCTCTACATTTACCATTACTTAGTATTCTCTCATCTCTGTTAAATCATTTCTTATTTTCAATCATTGTTCATCACTGTATCTTGCTCATCCTTTGGTATTTTTCTTTGTATACACTCTCTCTTTTTTCTTATTTTTTTGTTTGTTCTTTCATTTCACCCTCCTCTAGAGCCTGTAATTATCCAAGCACTTTGAAAAGTCTCAGCATAGGGGGATAAAAGATATATATGTAGTTTCTGCTCTTAAGGGGCTAGATTCTTAGACTGGAATGCCCATGGGGAAATTGAAAATTACTCCTGGTAGAACCCACTTCATTTGAGAACAAGTACCTTAATGAGTTCATGGCCTTGTGATGTGAGAGAACGTTGAAGCAAACGATTATAATGCGAGTGTGATGCCCCTCTCAGAAATATAACAGTGCAAACTAGGAAGCTTTCTGGTGTGACGTCTGAACTGGTTTTTGAAGTAGGAGTGGAATGATTAAAGCCAGGTGATTAAAGAAGGGGGGAGGTGCATTCCACGGAGCACCATGTGGAAGAGTCCAAAGGCTCGAGGTTTGATGATTTCATTGACCTGCAGGTATCTTGAAATGTTTGGAAAGTATAAGAATGAGGCTAGGAAGGGGCCTGGTCACAAATAGTCTTGTTGAGTCTTGTTAAAGAGTTTGCGTTTTATAATGAGGATGATGGAGAGCCTCTGAAAGATATTAAGTAGTAGAGGGATGAAATTAGATGTGTGTTTGAAACGGGTCACTCAAGCAGTATTGTGGAAGATGGTTTTTTTGTTTGTTTGTTTGTTTTTGCGGTACGCGGGCCTCTCACCGCTGTGGCCTCTCCCGTTGCGGAGCACAGGCTCCGGACGCGCAGGCTCAGCGGCCATGGCTCACGGGCGCAGCCGCTCCGCGGCACGTGGGATCCTCCCACACCGGGGCACGAACCCGTGTCCCCTGCATCGGCAGGCGGACTCTCAACCACTGCGCCACCAGGGAAGCCTGGAAGATGGTTTTTATAAGGGTGAGTTTGGAAGCAAAAAAGATTCCAGGAAAAATGGTTGTGATGACAGTGTGATTGGGAGAGAAGGGGCACAGTTCTCGAGATATTTAGGATACAGAATGGACAGGACTCAGTCAGCGAGTAAATGTGGTTGTGAGAAGCCTCCAAGGATGACTGTTTAGTATCTGCATTCTTCAACTGAGTTAATGCTGGTACCATTCTCCAAGAAAGGCAGTAGAGGGTAGTTATTAGGAGCATGTACTTGAGTCCACTTGGTTACTGAGTTACATTTTGGATGTGTTGATTTGTACAAGGCTTGTGGGGTGTCCAGGGAAAGACATGCTGTGGAAGTGTGAGTCTGGAGCTCAGAGGAGCAGCACGCTCTGTAGATACGGTCTGGTGTTCCATGCGGTCCATGAGTGGAATTTCCCTTTCAGAAAAAAAAAATGTGGTAATTTGTGATAATTTATGTGTTGAGCTTGTGAGATTCTTGCTTCTGTGTGATTTACCTAGAGGACTATAGAGCTCACTGGATCAAAGGCAATAAATAGACAAATAATGACCTATCCATGATATATTCCCCTCGTTATTATTAGTGAGGGTATATTACATATTTCTTTGGACCAAAGCATAATTTTAGAAAACTCTGGATAAACAGCTTTCTTTTTTAAATTTATTGCTCTGCTGTCCTTTGATTGCTTTTGCTGTAGTGTCAACCTGCGTCTTATTTTAATCTCCTCTCAGAACACTGATGATTCCACAGCCCTGTTAGAATACATTTTGGGAGATTCCATTTCTTTAAGGCTGTTTCAAGGACATACGGCATGAGATGACGATATGGCATCTTTGGAGGATGCCTTGGTTTCTGTCCTACTGAATCTCCCACACGTTTGAAGCAGTTGTTATCTTCTCTGCTAGCTCATGCGACTTGTTAGATCACTGTTTGTGAGTGTCACAAAATGTTGGCAGGACCCCAGTGTGAAACACATTGTGAAATACATGTGGTTAAACTTCTCTGAATTTGTGTGTCAATCAAAACAAAGTGGCTTAAACGAGTACGTGGATTTCAAAAGAAACTTGAGGATTCTAGAGCAGAAATGGAACATGGAACTTTGTAGGTCAATTTTTTAGTATTGAATTCAGGGAATCATACGTAGGAGGGAGTGTACAATATAGTAGAATTCTGATTAGGATCAGTTAGGATTTTAGCTGACAATATGACAAACAAACAACAGTTTTTTATTATAACATGTATAGTTCCCAAACATAATGCCATGGGATGCTGGGGATGTTTAGATACTAAAGGTGTGCAGATTTTCAAGGAGGAACCAGATAACTTAAAAACTCTACATGCAATTTTTGTTTGTTTGTTTATCAGAAAGGATAGTGAATGAATTGTCAAACAGTGAAAATTTTAAATCATGTATTCCGATATATTTTGCAATTCTCATTTAACTTCACTAATGCTTAATATGCATGTTTATCCAACGAAGACGATAGAATTTTATTGTAGTTGAGACATTACAAGCATTTGTTTGTTTGTTCTCTTCATCAGGATGATGTCAGCATGGTTTCTCCTTTACTTTTACCTCCTCTGCTGTTTTGCAGTCTTGAATAGGTGTCTATAGGACATTTCTTGTGGCTTACCCATACCCTTTGCTTTTATCTCATCAAAGGATCATTAGATGGTCTTTTCTATATGTCTTAACCAAAAAGTACATATTTTGGTATGTATTTTTACATTCTTTTTACATGTGGCTTTTAGCAACACCCATAATTTTAGTGATATTTGCCCCAATATTATCTTTACTCTCACCTTCCATACAAGAGGATTTATTAATTTAATAGGGTATGTTATGTTAATAAAATGTTTGATGGCATAATATGTTTGGACTTGTTGAAAGACCGTGATGTTGATGCTGAAATCACTGAGAAAGGTAGCCCATCATGTAAAGAAAGCTGGCCTGGATTCTGATGACCCTCCTGCTTTAACCAGTGGTGCTAGATCTTTCTCCTACAGAAAGCTCTCTGCTCACCTTAATTTTAAGTGTGTGAACTCTTGACTTGAGGACTTTATCGGAGTTTACCCTCTTCAAGGCTCACTGAAAAATTAATTCCTAACTCATTAAACAATTCTTGGATTACCCACAATTAGCCTTATAGATTATGTCTTTGATGGCTTGTTAGTTGGCATAGGTGACTAAATTTGACACTCAAAAAAGATAGCCTTAGAAACAGTTTTTTTCCTTTCACACTGTTGTAAGCTTTCTAATTTTTATCCCTCTAATACATTAAGTCATAGTTGACTTTTCTGATCTGGCTGTCAGTGTCAGGAGCTGTGCTTCTGTACATTAACATGCAGACATTTGTGAAAGGTCCTTTATCGATGTCTCAGTCTGGTGAATTGAAGAATAATGTACTAGCTACATCAAACTGTTTATTCCTCCTAAGCCAATTGTTATCTTTTGCAATACTTGCAATGAAATTGTAATTTTTTTTATCAGATTCTTTTCTGATGGAGCTGTGATTTGCAATAATCTTGTCAAGCCAAGCTCAAAATACTACTAAAGGAAGACATTTGTGGAAGGGAATGATTTTAAATTGCATGCAAATTTCAATTCGACTGGAATTAATCAATATGGAAACAGAACTTGTGAGTTCCTGACATAATGATGCTGAAACTAATCCCACTGAGTTTTATTTCCATGGGAATTAGGTATTTATTTGGATTTGAATCTCTCTTTTGTCTTGAAGACAAAGGTCCAGTTTTTGAGTCTTTTAATAATAACTTTTGGGGGGATAGAGAGATGTTATAAAGGAAACAGGAGTAAAACTAAGCATCTGACTTCTTCTGTGGGGACATCTGGCATTTCCTATTTAATTTACTGTGCCTATTTAATGAAATTTTCCCCCAGTTTTTCTTGCTCATTTTTTTCCACTGAAAATACTAAGGCTTATGATATAGTAGGTGACACAGTCTTTAGTATATATTAAGTATGCAACATTGGTCTAAATGACATATTCTCTCATTTTGAAAATTGAAATATCAATTTCCTAGGGGGATCCCATCTCGTTGGGGTTGTGTGTGTGTGTGTGTGTGTGTGTGTGTGTGTGTGTGTGTGTGTGTGTGTGGTTTTCATTTGCCATAGAGTCTCACTTTCTGGGGAACAGATCACTCACTGTCTTAGACTTTTTAATGCCTTCTGGCTTTTGCAATATTTCTCTTTTTCTTTGATTTTCAGGATTAGGCTTTTTGCCTTATATTGTTGTACTTGGCCCATAAATCTGTTAGCCTTAGATTATTTGTTTCTCACCTTTTCTTCAAGCTTTTAGGTGAAGAATTTGCAGATAGAAGGTCTTATCACTGGTATACTGTATATCACCAATGCATTAGTGTTATATCCGTAAATCCTCAGAGCCCGACAACTTACTTCCCAACCCCTTTAGAGTACTTTAAGAGTTCCTTTATTTATAGCCCAGTTTAAATCCCACTGGGTAACACTCCATAAACCTGCAGTGACATCCAGTGGCCTCATGGTGTAATTTTTTACAAAATTTTCCAAAGGAATTATAGGGGCAGTAATTCCGTCAAGGAAAAATACTGGAGTTACTGAAGGGGGTTCCCTAAGTATATTACCTTCCAAGTAGTTACTGACATACCCCATCATAGGATCCTAGGAGAATGATTATTCGTTTCTTGGTTTTTAAATGGAAGAATGACAACCTGTGATGAGATCAACTTCACTAATTCCAACTAAGATTAGAGGAAAATATAAAATTGAAGACAGTTTTTTTTTTTTTAAAGAAGGCAATTTTTTTAATAAAAAGAAATTTACAGTGTCAAATTTCATATTCTGGATCTTTTTAAGAGGTTCATGATTTAAAGGAGAACATTTAGTTTGTGGTTCTGATTATGAAGTTGAGAGTTCTGTGTTGTTCCTACTTGGTTCTTGTGCTTTCAGTTTCTCTGAGAGTCATTCACTGTGTTAACCCTTGGATTTTCTTGGACTTTCTAAGATTGCTACAATAAATCAGTGGCAAGTGACTCCCAATCTGATTACTGTCCTTGAATTATGTTATTAAAGGAGAGCATATTATTTTTATAAAAGTGATACACCATTAACCATAACACCATTAACACCATAAATGATTTACATAATAGAAAACGGTACAGAGAGAATGTAGCACATCAGCTTAAATCTTACCCTTTCCACAGAAACAACCAGTGTTAACATTTGGTGAGCCTTTTTCCAAATAGCTCTCTGTCCATTTATATTAATAGAAAGATGAATAGATGGTAACAGAAACAAACAGTGTTAACATTTGGTGAGCCTTTTTCCAAATAGCTCTCTGTCCATTTACATTAATAGAAAGATGAATAGATGGCAAGCTAGGAAATAATTTCATAACATTGAACTAAACAACATATGTATTTGCTGTGTTGACTTGATTTCTAATTACCGCAATGTTACACTAGGTGGGGAGGGGGCCAGGGTAGAGGCTTGCTGTTTTTTGTTGTTTTTATTTTTTTAGCAGTGACTCTTCCTTTAGTGTGACAGACAGGGCTGGCTAGTGAAGATAGGGAGAAGATCTATACAGAGGACTGTTGGACAGCCACCTCATGGCCTGATCTAGATAATTTACGATGTTCCAGAGCCCAGAGAGTTAAAAAGAAGTAAATCTAGCATGTACGAACTAAGCAAGTAGTATGTTCCAAACTGGTGCTAAGCACATTTATACTAAAGATGAATGTTAGGTTCAAAGAGAGAGGGAGGTTGTTAAATCTTTCTCACAGTTGATACTGAGGCTGAAATTTGGTATTTAAATTTTACTGTCTTGTGCCCATTCCCCCTAACAAAGCAAAAGCCATACGCCACTAGGGAGAGGCAAGAAACCTGTCTGCCCCTCTGGTTCTATACAAAGATCAACTACTATGAGGAGGATGGCCGTGCACTGCCTCCCACCCTCTCACTTGAATGACACTGGGCGAAAGCCATCGGCCGCTGGGAGAGATTGTGGTGTCCAGGATTCTGCACTGATGCAAAGCAGAGATCAGCTGCCTATGGTAGAAGAGCAGGAATCTTCCTCATGCCTGAGATATTACACCAGTACAAGAACTTGGTTTCCCCATGGATGGCTTGCAGGGAAGAGTAAAAACCCTGATGGCACTCTGTACCCTTTACTGAGTAGGAAACAGTGGTTGCCTGCCATTAAGGGAGAGGCAGAAATGCTGAGAAGGTCCCACTCCTTAGGTTCAGATGTACAGGGCCAGGCTAAGACTGAGGTTGGAGCAGGTGGACTGAGAAACTCTTTTCCCCCACCACAAGCCTTGAATCAAGAAATGAACAATTGCAGTCTACTGCTGGAGGAGTGGCAAGAGCATGGAGAGAGCCTTTCCCTCACTTACCCACACATATATCCTATAATGACTATATGCAGGACCTATTGTATTTTGGGGGTGGATCACGAATACAGAAAAACTGTTTAGTACTTAAAAAATAAATTTAAAAAATAGTTTCAGATTTACAAAAATTAGTACAGAGAATTTCCATATGCATGCCATCTTGTTTGCCCTGTTGTAAACATCATACATGAGTGTGATACCTTTTTACAACTAATGTACCAATATTACTACATTATTATTAAAGTTCATACTTTATTCAGATTTCCTTACTTTTTTACCTAATGCCCTTTTTCTCTTTTAGCATTCTATCCAGGACACCACATTATATGTTTATAGTCACTATGTCTCCTTAGGCTTCTCTAGATTGAGACAGTTTCTTGGACTTTTTTCCTTTTTGATGACCTCGAAAATTTTGAGGAGTGCTGGTCAGATATTTTGTACAATGTTTCTTCTTTTTTTAATATAAATTTATTTTATTTTTGGCTGCATTGGGTCTTCGTTGCTTCTCGTGGGCTTTCTCTAGTTGCGGTGAGCAGCTACTCTTTGTTGCGGTGTGCGGGCTTCTCATTGTGGTGGCTTCTCTTGTTGCGGAGCACGGGCTCTAGGCACACGGGCTTCAGTAGTTGTGGCACATGGGCTCAGTAGTTGTGGCTCACAGTAATGTATACAAAACTAGCCTTTGCGGTTCTTGGCACCGGGAGTTCCGCAGAACCCAGACATGTCATTCCAGATTCTTGAAAATCTCCTTCCTCTATCTTTTTCCTTCACCATTTAGTATTGCATGCAGGTTTTTTTTGTTTTTTTTTTTTTTTGGTACGTGGGCCTCTCACTGTTGTGGCCTCTCCCATTGCGGAGCACAGGCTCCGGACGCGCAGGCTCAGCGGCCATGGCTCACGGGCCCAGCCGCTCTGCGGCATGTGGGATCTTCCCGGACTAGGGCACAAACCCGTGTCCCCTGCATCAGCAGGCGGATTCTCAACCACTGCGCCACCAGGGAAGCCCTGTACAATGTTTCTTGAGTGCTGTTTTTTTAAAAAATGTTTTTCTGATTCTTTCTAATGATTAGACTCTCAGTTGGCTTCTGCTCTGGAACTTTTGGACTCTCACAAAGAACTAGGTCACAAGAGGCTATCAGAGGAGGAATTTGCATCCTTTGGTGCACTGCAACTAATTATATCAACAACAAAATCCAAACCCAATTCAACTACTTTCTAGATTTACTCAATCTCCCCATGCTAATAGCCTGAAAGAAGTTACCCATTTCCAGGCATAATGTTATTTACTTCAGTTCTTACACCCACAAAGTGTGGAATTCAATTTTTTAAATGTATGAAACACAGACACAAACAAGAAAAAGAAATCCTTCTTAAGAGGTTTAATAGTAAACAGAACCAAGCCAAGAGATGGTTTAGATATGCAAACTTCAGACAGGGACTTTGAAATAACTATGATTACTATATTAAAAGGTCTAATGGATAAGTGGACAATATATATATAAATCAGTGGGCAATTGCACTATAGATATGGAATCTACAAATAAATGTCAAATGGAAACGCTAGAAGTGTAGAACAAAATATCATATATTAAAATTGTTTTCTGGGCTTCCCTGGTGGCGTAGTGGTTGAGAGTCTGCCTGCCGATGCGGGGGTTAAAATTGTTTTCTGGGCTTCCCTGGTGGCGTAGTGGTTGAGAGTCTGCCGGCCGATGCGGGGGACGTGGGTTCATGCCCTGGTCTGGGAGGGTCCCGCATGCTGCGGAGCAGCTGGGCCCGTGAGCCATGGCCGCTGAGCCTGTGCGTCCGGAGCCTGTGCTCTGTGGCGGGAGAGGCCACAGCGGTGAGGGGCCCACGTACCACAAAAAAAAAAAAAAAATTGTTTTCTGTGGGTTTATTAAGAGACTGGACACAGTAGAGCCAGAATCAGTGACCTTGGAGATAGACTAGAAGAACCCTTCAAAAGTGAAACAGAGCAAAAAGAGTAGAAATTACAAAAAGGACATCCAGGGCTTCCCTCATGGTGCAGTGGTTGAGAGTCTGCCTGCTGATGCAGGGGACACGGGTTCGTGCCCCGGTCCAGGAGGATCCCACATGCCGCGGAGGGGCTGGGCCCGTGAGCCATGGCCGCTGAGCCTGCGTGTCAGGAGCCTGTACTCCACAACGGGAGAGGCCACAGCAGTGAGAGGCCCGCGTACTGCAAAAAGAAAAAAAAAAAAGACATCCAAAAACGGAATATGTTACTGTAGAACACATGAAATAGCCTAACATAAATGAAGAGAGAAGAAATAAAGCAGAAGAAATGTTTGACAAGAGAATGGTTGAGAATTTTTCAGAATGAAAGATAACAAACCATAGATCCAGTCAGGATAAATATGAAGGAAGGCATATCTATATATAGTAGTCAAACTGCTGAAAACCAAATATAAGAGTAAATTCTAAAGGCAGTTAGAGGAAAAAAGAAATATTACTAATGAGGTACATAGGTAACAATTTGACAGACATTTAGTCAGAAACTATGAAAGCCAGAAGACAATGGAATGGCATCTTTCAAGAATTGAAATCCAGAATTCCATCTCCAGGAAATGTATCTTTCAAAAAGAAAGTCAAAATTAAGAACTTGTCAGATGCACAAACATCAAGAGAATTTTTTCCTAGCAGAACAGTACTACAAGAGATGTTAAAGGAAGGTCTTCAGGCAAGAGCATGCTGCTAGATAGAAAATGTGGTATTACACATGGAATAAAGAGCATGAAAAATGTAAAACTGTGGATAAATATAAAAGTTATTTTCTTCTTACTTTCAATCTATGAAAAGAGATTAGAGCAAGGGTTGACAAAAAGTAGCCTGTGAGCTAAATACTACCTCTGGCTTATATTTGTGCAGCCTAAGAGCTAGGAGTATTTTATATTTTTTAAAGGGTTGTAAAAAAATTAAAGACAAACAAAATGATTGAAGAATATGTAACAGAAACTGAATGGCTTGGAAAGTCTGAATTATTTACTTTCTGATCCTAGTCTAAAGCAAAAATATTAACTATGCATTGTAGGGTTTGTAACATAGTCAAAGTAAAATTTTGGCAACAACAGTACAAAGGAGAGCAGAAAAGAAATGGAAATATAGTGTTATAAGGTTCTTACACTATTTGTGAAGTGATATAATAGAATTATAGTAGACTAGGAGAAGTTAAAGTTGTGTATTATGAGCTCTAGAACAGCCACTGAGGAAAAAGATAAAGAAGGATAATTAACAAGCTGATAAAAGAGAGAAAGTGGAATCCTAAAACATGCTAAACTAAAACAAAAGAAGGCAAAAAAACCCCAGACAAAAACAAAAAACAGATTCAACAAAATTTTAAACAGTGTAATGATAGATATATACCCATCTTTAGCAATAATTACATTAAATATAAATGGTCAATTAAAAAACAGAGTTTAAAAATTGGATAGAAAGCAAAACCCGATTATGTATTGTCTACAAGAAATTCATTTTAAATATGAAAACATAGCTATGTTAAAACTAAAATGATGGAAAACAATGTTTCATGCAACACCCAAACAAAAGAAAGCTGGAGTGGTTCCATTAATATCAGACAAAGTAGACTTCAGAATAAGCAATGTTATCAGGGATAAAGCATGGTATTACATAATGATAAAGAGGTCAGTTCATCAAGAAAACAAGAATTCATCGAGAAAGCTAAAGGTACATGTACCTAATAACAGAGCCTCAAGAGAAAAAAAAAAAAACTACAAGAATTAGACAAATCTACCAATTTAGTTGGAGATTTGAACACTCCTTCAGTAATTGGTAAGACAAGTAAACATAATTTAGGAAAGATGTAGAATACCTGAGAAATACTATCAATCACCTTGACTCAATTGATATAGAATACTCCCTTCAACAATGTAATGCAGGTTTTTTTTTCAAGTGCACTTGGAATATTTGTTAATATAGACCATATTTTGAGGTATAAAATAAATCTCAATAAATGTGAAAGCATTTAAATTATGCAAATTACGTTCACTGATCAACCAGACATAGTCACATGCCTTGTTTGGGGAATGTAATTTCTTTGGATAAAATTAAATATATAAAACTTGAAAAGTGAGGTCCAAGAGGGAGGGAATACTTATAGCTGATTCATTTTGTTGTACAGCAGAAACTAACACAAGATTGTAAAGCAATTGAACTCCAATAAAAAAAAAAAAAGGCCTTGAGAAGTCATCAGGCTTAAAAAATACACTTGAAGCCCTCAGCTATATTAGTAAGAACGTTACAGAATTTTGCCATGAATCTACTTTCAGCTTTACACTGCAGTGGTGCTATTAGGTATTTGTGATCTAACTAGTTTATTTTGAAGTGTGAATTGGTGCTTGAGATGTATGACCCCATCTGTCTGTAAACAGCATTTCCTTCACACTCTCTGAGCAAGGGGCCCTTTTTCATGGTATTTTTAAACACTCCCAGTAGTTTTAACTCCCTGAATAGGAAGCATTTAGGCAAACATGGTATCATCAATAGGCACACCCTTAATATTAACCAGTGAAAACAAAAGGTGGAAAGTTCTGCTCTGCTTTTAAAGAAGCAGAATTTGAGTGTATATTTTGGAAGAACAGTATGTAGTAGAATAGCAGAAAGATAATGAATTCTCAATATGTGTCTAAATCAGGGACTGGAAAAGTCATAGGAGTATTTAGAAATTTATATTAGTTTAATATGACAGATATGGCTCTTTAATAATGATGACTAAAAAAACCTTTGTGGGCTGGTGAGTGGGGTCATAATGTTTTTGCCCCAATTATTAGACTATCATTTCTCTCTTATTGTGAGGTTACGCAAAATAAAAGGTGTTCTGTAAGAGAAAAGAATATACTTTTAGTTTGCATGATCACAAGTGACCTTATTATAGCTCCCCTTCTCAGAAGTATGAACAACTCTTAAAATAAAGGGTAAGTAAGAATAGTCTGCTAAGCTGATGTAGATTTTAATAGAGTAGTATGCTCATCATCTCAAGTAAAAGATTCCCATTTTACAAATGCATTAGATGTCCTTGGCAGATTTAGGTTAGTAACATGGGATGCATATGGTAAAACTGGGGCCCAGGGCTTAGGGTTGTTCTGATGATTCATTGCATGCCGCAAACATCGCTAGCCTATTTGTAAATTTTCTTCAGATAAGAGTTGTTTTATTTAGGGAAAAAAGATCATTTCTGGATTGAGTACTTCTAATGAGTTATTTTTGGAGAACTTTTACAAAACTTATGACAAATGACTGTTAATGCTTCTTGCAAACAATTATACCACTACTGTATTGCCACCCAAAGTCCTATTCCTTCCTTTAGCCTTGGGAAGACCTCACAGTCATGAATTTAATGCTTTGATTTTAATTTTTTTAAAATTATGAGTGCTATATGGCTGTAGAATGCAGAGATTTCCTTGAAATATGTTTGGTGAAAGTCAGAAGTAATTTGCCATGACTAGGATTCACTTAAATATCTGTGATTTCAATGTATAAAATAATCTTCACAGTAAATATTAAGGGATATGATTTTGCATTAGATCATAATACTTGCTAATTATTTTTCTTACTATTATTAGTTAACTGGGAGTTAACAAGTCATAGGTAGTGATGCCACATATGTGTGGGTTATTACAAAACTTTATTTGCTGCTTAATTTTTTAACATTGCATCATTCCCTAAATAGTCTCAAGATCCAAATACAACTGCAGTAATATTTGCTGAAAATTAGAAACTATAAAACCCCTTATTTTGCTAGGATTCAGAATAGGAGAAAGAATTTCAAATAATAAAGCCTTCTATTTATAAAAAAACAAAACCTTTCATCTACTGTCTCTCAAAAGGCAGTTTGATAACAAGATGTGTTTCAATATTTTACATTATTTCCATTTTTACAGGTAGTAATAGTAAGTGCACAGGCATCATAGATCACAGATGTCTTTGTTAAAAGGTCTATTTATTTGAGGTCAGATTTACTAGGGGCAAGTTATCTTTATAACTCTTCTTTATTTAGTTCCCTTACTTGCACATTGAATAGATTGAAAGGATTAGGGAAAAACTGAAGGGTCCTTAATCCCATTTGGTTGTGTTAAATTTTCCAAATGATGGATGGAAATTTCAGCCTGGTAGGGTCTACCGCGAGGTTTGATAGTTATCTACACTTATAGAGAGATATTCTTTAATTACACTGTACAGCTAAATGCATTTGAAACAGATAACTGATCCTGTCTCAAAATTGATGTTTCTTTTAAAGTGGAAAGTCAGTACACCATTGTTTCCAAATGGTCAGATTGCATGCTACTGTCCCAAGCACACAGGAATTGATAAATCAGAGGTTCCAAGCGTGTAGGCATATAGGGATAAGCGAAAAGGATCACAATGGGAGTAAATCCTTTCCCCTTTTTCCTGACTGTGTTTTGACCACCTGTCTTTTTTACCCTTGGCAGTTCTATTCTGAGAGGAATATGATGAACAGCCCTGAAGATGGGGGCCACTGCTGCTAGATTGTTGCCATTAACCAGCTCTCATGGCTTTTGTGGGAGCCTCCTTTTTATTAGTATTTGCAACATGTTCACCAGCAAAATGATTATGTTAGGCAGAAACATCACATCACTTACATTTCATAGCTCAGTGCAATTTTCATAAACTGCGAGGCAACATCCAAAAAAACATGACTCAGAATTAGAGTTTCAGGAGATTATTATATAGACATTATTTCCCTCAGGTCACGGGCTTTAGTCAAATTTGGAGGAGAATGAAATTGCCAACAGTGAAAAGCAGACAGAAAGGTATGAGTTCATGAGCAGAGAAATAACATTTTCATTTGTTCCTTCCCCATGGGAAAGATTCAGCATTCCGGTAAATGGAGACAGTTATAAGAAATGAATTTTTGTCAGCAGGGATGTGATTTTAAGGCTCACTTATCCATTGGCAATCTAGATTTCTAACCCCAGGAATCTAGGAAATTGCTACAGAATGTAGTCTTTATTATAAACAAGTTTTTGGTTTTTTTTTTTTTTTTTGGTAGTGTTTTCCCCCCTTCCTTTTCTTGCTCAGAGATTTTAAGATGGACTACATTTCTTTCTGCCTTTCGGGGTCAGATGACTGCAGAATTTCTGCATCTGCCATGAGTTTCTCCTCATTGCCATTGCTTTGTGATGGAAACCGTTTCTTCCCCACCAAGTTTCCCCCACTCCCCCTTAGCTTTCCAAACCCCCTCTGTTCAGCATGCACAACGCTGACAGTATTGGAAGCCACGGCGCTTACTAGTGCTGAATTCGTGGCCTCTGCCTCTGTTCGCAGCATTTGCAGGATGTCTTGTGGTGCTGCTGTTTCTCTCTATTCTCAGTCCTTTTGTGTCTGTGGACCTGAGAGAGTAAGGCAGGAAAAAAAGGCTTTCCAGGTAGCTCTCATTTTACCAGGTATAAAGAGCAAGGATTTGCAAGGTTTCTGTAGGGTAATCCCAGACAACCTTCTTCATAATTAAAGAATGTTCTTTCAGGGGAAATTTTATCTTGCTTCTTCAATTTCATCTGATGCTTCTCAGCCCATCACTCATTCAAATTCTGTTCAGAGGTTCTCCTGCTAGCTATATAGTACATCCGTGAGAGCAGAACATATTTCATATAACCTAAACCCTTCATTTCTAGAGATGCAGATAGATTCTGTAACATTAATCTCACCTCTATTTTTTTTCAATTTTTAATAACTTGAAAATATGTATATCTAATACCTTCCTCCCCTGTGCATTTTTGCCCATTTTAATATCTCTCTCAACACTATAAACTATTTTCCTGGCTGTATTATTATTAAAAAATGTTATTGCCTGCCAAAGTTTATTATATCTACAATATAATGATTATGTAACATTGTGAATTATATTTGATTAATAAATGAGAATTGAATACTCTAACTTATTTAGCTCATTGGATTTGGCCCATGAAATTAATCAAGATCCATAAACTTTTCCCCCAAACCTCCAAAGCTTCTCAAAGGAAGGGAGAGGGGATATTAGGGTTAAGAGGAACATCTAGTTTGCTGCAAGGACATCCAGTTACACGTTTTGATTCCTTGCAACTGCTGTGGTAAAGGATTCACTGAATTAGCCATAGTGCTGGTATTCTGTGGAGTTTCAATTTCTTCCTATTAAATTTTTCTTAATATATGGAGTCATTTTATCTTTGTTAGGGGACCTCTGTTTAGAAAAGTGGGGGTAAAGTGTTACATTCCATTCTTTGTAATGGGCAACTCTTGGCATTTGTGGAATTCTTCCTGGAATTATTTGCGGGGGGGCAGAAACAGGCACCTGGAATGTTTACTTGACAAAAACGTGTACTTGTCTCTTATATGTCACTCATTCTTACTTCCAACAACCTCTGTTCTACTATTTTACATTGTTCAGAAGTTGTGTGACTGACTATCTCATACAGAAGCTAATAACCTGGAAGATACTCAAATTCGAATATAGTTTGGAACCGTTTTGGATTCCATATACCACTTCAGTAGGAGTAAAGAACCCCATGGAAAATGATGGGTTTTGCAGATGTTCTCACCATAACAGGGCTTCATTAGTTACTGGCTGGAATAGGATTTTTTTGTTGTTGAAGTATAGTTGATTTACAATATTGAGTTAGTTTCTGGTGTACAGAAAAGTGATTTAGTTTATATATATACATATATATGTATATATATATTCTTTTTCAGATTCTTTTCCATTATGATTTATTACAGGATACTGAATATAGTTCCCTGTGCTATTCTGTAGGACCTTGTTGTTTATCTGTTTTATATATAGTAGTGTGTATCTGTTAATCCCAAACTCCTAATTTGTCCCTCCCCCCCTTTTCTCTTTAGTAACAATAATTTTGTTTTCTATATCTGTGAGTCTGTTTCTATTTTGTAAATAATTTCATTTGTATCACTTTTTTAGATTCCACATGTAAGTGATATGACATGATATTTGTCTTTCTCTGTCTGACTTACTTTACTTAGTCTGATAATCTCCAGGTCCATCCATGTTGTTGCACATGGCATTATTTCATTCTTTTTTATGGCTGAGTACTATTCCATTATACATCTTTATCCATTCATCTGCTGATAGACACTTAGGTTACTTTAGGATAAGAGTTTTTTGATTAGTTCCCAATGAAGGATGGAATACTGTTAAGTGTAGTAATTCGTGGCACAAATAAGAAAGCTGTAGACATGGTTAGTATTATAATTGCATAATGACAGTAGTACTATAAGAAAACATCCAAGCAGTCACCTGAAAATTACTCATTGGCCATAGCTTGAAAGTCTCACTGTCTACCATCTGGAGCCAGGGACAGGATGTCTCAGATCTACATTCTTGATACTTGCTCAAGAGCAACTAACTCTAGAGAAATTGTTCAACTTTCTGGTGTTTGGTTTCAGCTTCTCCTTTTGTGAAATGGCAATAATTTTGCCTATCCAAACCACTGTTACTGTTTTTTTCTCAGCAATGCTTGTGTGAATGAAATATTATTACAGGATTCAAACTCCCAGAAACAGTTAACCCACTTTGCTTTCACACACCATTTCATAATACTTAGTCCTCTTGATTAAGAGGATAATACAGTAACACCTCTGTTAACTGGAGTAAAGTGTTGTTAATTTAAGTTTAGATCATTCTTTAAAAACATACTTATTTCAATATACTTGTTCTTGAAAGTCTTTCTATAATGTATTCAGTGTATTTTTGCCTTAGAGAGCATGGTCTAGTAAATATTGCTGTAATTGAGTCTCTCTCTGATGATAGATTATCTTCACAGCCCTGGAGCCATGATATTGGTGTCAGTTCTTTATGCACCAAGAAATGGATATAAAATGGGACTCTTAATGGGAAGTTAGGCTGAATTTGCTCTGATCTTGGCCATACCTTGGAAGTTGCATTTTAATAAGCAAATGCTCACATGAATTGTTTTCTCAGTGTTCTATGTTTTTTTTCCCCTTAAAATGAAACAAAAACTACGTTAACCACACTTATAAAAATGAAAAATACAATACCAATCAAAACATCATTATTACATCAACATTTTCATAGGAGACATAGATAGCATGCTTAGGAGGTCTGACTTGATTAAATGCTTTGCCTCTAGTTTTTCAAAGTTTCAAAGGAGGTATTCCCTCTGTCAATAAGTTTTTAGATTTTATGTGTAATAATAATCATGATCCCAGCTAGCAGTTACTGAGCTTTGACTGTTTGCCAGGCACTATTCTAAGTATGTTTCAGGCAATAACTCAGTTATTCCTCACAACCACTCCATCAAGGAGGCACTGTAATTAGCTCCATTTTTTCAATAAGGAAACTGAGGCTTATAAAGATTAAGAAATCTGTCTAAGATTATATAGCTGGTAACTGGCTGAGCCAGGATATGAACAGTCTGATGTAAGAACCCGTGCTCTTAACCACCATGCCATCATGCCTCAAAGGCATATGTGTGCAGTGGTTGTGGAAGAGGTGATCTAGACTTACTCACTTTTGCTGTGGGCCTTGCATGGTGTTCGATTTAGTATTTTTGTTTGTATTATCTCATTTAGTTTAAAACAATTCTACCACGTCGATTTTTATTATGCACATTTTATAAATGAAGAAATCTAGACTCAGAAAAGGCAAAGCTTTTATCCGAGTTTACGCTTCTTGTGATAATTGATGGAGCTGATTTGAACCTAATAACCCCAGTTCAGGTTCTGGTCAGGGGTATTGTTAAGCAAAGCAACCTTCTCTCCAAGAAAGGTCATTTTTATAATGTTTAAGAGATTTAGGTTTTCGGTATAACACCTTACCCCTAGCAAGGATTTGTGTTTTCTTTTTAAGGTAAATCATTTGTTCTGCATTGGAATTGTCTCATCTCTTTCTATCCATGGAGTTTCTTCAAGTCATTGCTGATACACACTGATTCTTCTTCCTGTTGGTAGTTTGTGATGGGTTGGTTGACCTTTTACAATTAACATCATTGTTTTAATTTGTTGTCCATAAGAAATTAATTTTCCTTTGAGTTTTAGACTCCTAATATTATGTCCTTTAGCCCTCTGAAGGGTGAGTGTCCCTGTGGTGCCATTAGCCACTTACTTGTACAATGTCTTGAGAACACTTTAAGAGAAATATAAATGGCAGTGCCACTTGGATATCAATTAAAAATAAATTTCATTTTGAGTGAATGCTGTCTTTTAGCCAGCCAAGACGCAGAAGGTTGGTTGTCTCAGTTTCCTTTGCCATTACTGACATCACTTAGAACTTACTGGTGTAATAAAAAAAGCATTTTAATGGAAAGTTGGTGAACAGTGGGAGAACAACCATTTTTCACATGGCTGTATATTATAAAGAATATAGAATGGACTTCTAGCAAGTCCTACAAAGTCCTGGTGGGTCTCCATTATTGTATGGCAAAGTCTATGGGATGTCTTTTGGATTGCCTTGGCAGCAAGTGGGCAGCGTCTTACCAGCCCACTGTGACTCATGGGGAATTCTGTGTCTCGATGTTTTTTATGGCTGTGTTTTAATGGGTTAGGCCTCCCCACCATCTTGTTTTCCTGGCTTGTCTTCTCTTCTGTTTACCGTGGCTCCACCTTTGGCTCAGCGAGACACCACAGGCTTCACCAGAGTCATTTGGAATGCAAGCCCATCAGACGAAGTCTCCCATCTCCTTGAGGCATTTCATGGCTCAGAGAGAATTGGAACTAAACTCTGGGTAGCTGGTGGTTGGTTGTCCCCAGCCAAGTCTGCACAAGTGGAGAAAATGCATGTGTTTGTGAGTCTGCATATATTTTACATTCTCACAGTTACATCTTTGAGTCCAGTAAATATATTTCTGTTCCTCCTTGATTTTAGTGGTTAATTATGCAGGCCCTGAAAAATGAGTTTTGGTTACCCATGGGCCAAGAAGCCGGGTTCTTCAGGAACAGCTGTGATTATCCAGAGACGTCACATTGTGTCTTTCTCTCCATGCGTCTTTAACACCTGCACATCATAGCTTTCCTGGGCACCTCCAGCGGAGTCTCCTGTTAGCTTGGCAGACTCAAGAGACGCTCAAACCTACTTCTTACTTCCTGTGTCTGTATGGATTATTTTTATCATGTGATGATTTGGCATTTTCTAAAAATCTCTAGCTTGCCTTTTCAACTCTGGTAAAGAGTTGTCAGCTGTACCCACAAACTCAACTTGTGAAGTGGCATTTCCCCAGAAACAGGAATGGGAGGAAGAAACTTAGCAGGACAAGTGCTCTTTCTTATGAAAGTTGATCTCTAAGCTTAGTATAATTTTTCTGATTTAGAGGGAATTATAGGACCCTGAGACCAACCCTTCCCAGCTTGCCGCCAGCCTTGGTTTAACTTCATTGCAAATGTTGGGATCGATGCTTTAGTTGTATAACAAAGAGATTATTTCAGGGTGGCATTTTATCTCCTACTCTCAGACTCTTTTAGATCGAACTGGGTGCTCAACATAATCCTTTTGTGTAAGTCCCACAGGCTGCAATTCCATAGCTTGGGTAGTGGTCAGAGGAGCTCTAATGCCAGAACAGATGATGCTGCTAAAAGAAAAGGGGTAGGAGTCATCTCTCTACAAAATGCCTCACAAAGGAGACTTTCTTTGCTCCTCCTGGTACATGTGGTAAGCATAGAAATAGTTTATGAAAGTCTTTCAGCCACAAGTCTTTCTAAGGCATAACTGTACCCTCCAGGGAAACCAAAATAAATACCAGCCTAATAAACTTCAGATTTTTTAAAATAAGTTATCCCATTGCATCTCTGCAAGAAGGAAAAATATGAGAGGTTAACGTGTGTTCTTATTCTGCTTTGATTTACTTCCCATGATGTCCCTTCCCAACCCAGGCTTGAAGTGGAAGAAAATACTTCATCGTTTGAAGACGAATGATGGTACAAAATACAGTCTTTTGGAAGAGAAGGTGGGAAAGTAAATTTTGATGCCAACTTTGGAATTTTCTTAAAACAAAACAAAACACATACACATACACTTGGTTTTCTCCTGGAGTTTAATGATATATATATATATATATATATATATTTTTTTTCTGTTCTTTTGGAAGAGAAGGTGGGAAAGTAAATTTTGATGCCAACTTTGGAATTTTCTTAAAACAAAACAAAACACATACACATACACTTGGTTTTCTCCTGGAGTTTAATGATATATTTATATATATATATATATATATATATATATATATTTTATTTCTGTATTCTCTGTATTCCTGGCAAAGGAAGTCTTCCATCCAAGCTTCCATTTATTTGTTTCTAATATGGTCATGGTCCACCTGGTCCTCTCACAAGCTCTCTCTGCCCTTTCTTTGTCCCAATCCCTTGGCCCCTCCTCGTCTCCAGTTCTGTCACTAAGCCCTTGGCTTCTCCTGTCTCCCTGCCCAGTCTGAACCAAGTGTATGAACTGCAACCTAACATTCTGCCAGCCCTTCAGCTATACATGCCTGTCACACTCCAGCTCTAGGGTATGTCAGTGGTCTGACTTCTCGCCTTTCTCCACTGCCCTTTCTCAACCTACAAGACTGATTATTACTTGTCGTCCATATTCTTAAATATGGCTAACCCCCCAGGATTCCTCTGGCTATGCATTATTATTTTTGCTTTATCTTTATTTTGTTAAATAAAGGTATGAAAAATAATGTAATGTATATCCATGTGCCCATCTCCCAGATTGAAAAGTAAAATATTTCCAGGATAGTTAATGCCCCCATTATAATTCTGATCATATCCTCCTCTCAGAGCCCAGGGGTAATAACCACAATTCTGAATTTGTTGTTTATATTATGAATTTCTTTATACATATCCCACATGTGTAAATCAGCACATACTATATAGTAGGTTTAATTTTGAAAAATTGCATCTTGCTATGTATGTACGTTTGCAACTTTTAATATTTATTTATTTATTTATTGGCTGCCTCAGGTCTTAGTTGTGGCACGCAGGATCTTCCGTTGCGGTGTGCGGGCTCTTCATTGCGGTGCACGGGCTTCTCTCTAGTTGAGGCGTGCCGGCTCAGTAGTTGTGGTGTGCGGGCTTGGTTTCCCCATGGCATATGGGATCTTAGTTCCCTGCAGGGATCGAACCAGCGTTTCCTGCGCTGCAAGACTGATTCTTAGCCACTGGACCACCAGAGAAGTCCCTGCAACTTTTTTTAAACTGGACATTATGTTTATGGGATTAATTCAGTTGTTCTCTTTTGCTTTTCCACTACTGTATAATATTCTAGTTTGACTATGTTATCATTTTTTTTAATCTATTCTATTTGTGAACATTTAGACTGTTTTCAAGTTTTTGCTGTTACAGACACTGCTGCTATGAACATTCTTGTGCAAATCTCCTTGCACACATGTCCATTTGTTATTTTGGCACGTTGTACTGAGCACCTATTTGTGTTTGGTATGATTGATGTAAGACTGCTGAAACAAGGCCCTTATCTTCAAGCCATATGCTCTAGCGAGAACTCCCAGGGAGATCCTGCTGCAGGAGTCTTTTCACGGATTTTCTTAGCACTCATCTCACCTCTCCTCTCCTTGGTCGTCTTTCACAGTTCTGTTAGAGTTAACTTCTTGAACACAGTTTTAATCTTTACTGTTATGCTCAAAGACATTTAATAGCTCCCTCTTGCTTAAGTGATGGAGCTAATACTCCTCAGCTTGCTGTTCAAGAACCACCCTAAGCCTAACCTTTTTTGGTCTTTGTACTGTTTACATCTCACCCATACAGCTTACATTCCAGTGTCATGTCCCTTTCATGCCTCTCAGTGATGTCTCTTTATCCCTAGGTGTCTTTCCTGTTTTGAACTTTATCCAGGATGTTGAAATTCTAGTCAGTTTTCAAGATCCTAATGAAACACTTTTTTATCCAGGTATATCTTCTACCCCTTGTGTGATTCTAACTTCATATTACAGCTAGTTAGGTATATATTTGCTTAGCTGATTATGAGCTGGAACCACAAGGTAATTGCCTTGAACATAGTAGGACCTCATTAATTAAAATAATAATAATAATCAAATGGAATTGAGTGGATCATTTGGTTCTCAGCCTTGCTACTAAAACACTTTAATGCTGCTAATGAAGGAGAGAGTAGAAAACGAGCAAATGTTTTAATTCTCTATTGCAGTTTTCAAACATTTCTGGCTGCCAATTAGAGCTTGTAGTGTACTAACCAGGTAGCCATCCTTAGCGGGACCCTTATCACGTCAAAGTGGGGCAAGGTGGAGGGGAAAATTAACTTTTGAAAGAGAGATGGACTCTTCATTAAAAAGACCACGTTCTCACCTCAGTGGGATTTAACTAAAGCACACTTGAAGCAGCTCCATTCTGGTCTCTGGGCCAGATCCTTCCAGCCTTTTGGGTGGTAGTACAGGTTGATGACCTGTCACTAATTATGCCCTTCAACTTATTTTCTGCTCCCAGGGTAGAAGGCAGCTTGCGGCTGCTTGTGAATAAGAGAAGCCTGAGTCCACTGTGTCCATGTTTCCATCTTGAAGGAAGTGGGAGAAATGAGGCCAGTGGTTTGATAAATTATATCAAAAATAGTCCCTTCATGCTAATGGAGTGTGAAGAAGCTGATGTACTGGAAATGATCTATAATATTTCATATTTCTCTGAGGAGAAAAATGATAAACTTGATGATGTGTGATTTATTCATGTTTCTCCAGACGAAGAAAATAAAATCCTAAAGTCAACTGCCTGTTTCTCACTCCCAGCAGCTGGCTTGTAGATTTTACACTGGGATTGCAGGCTTGGCTCGTTTAGAGAAATGCCTAGAGAGACTTTGATCAATCACCAGACCTTTGGCAGTTGGTTGGGAGAGGGTAATTATGACAGCATTGCGGCTATTTTATCATCACTGTTTCATGGCTCTGTACCACCAGGTGACAAATGCGTTAATGATTACATTTCTTATCCCGGACTTCTCTTGGCTGCCCCCTCCCCTCGTGGTTTTAGCTCTGAGTCCTTCCCTGCAGCTCAGCCCTGGACAGAAGTAGCTTCTGCAATCAAAGAGCTGTTCTTTGGAAGTCATGCTGAGAGGGGCATGGTTATCAGCCCTGCTGTGCGCAGACTCCGACCCCAGGGGGTCTGGTTAGTTCCCTTTCCTCTTCCTTCTGCCCGTTCACCCTCTGGGTCAAGTGCTGCTCAGAGCCAGAAGCTCTACTTGCTTCTTTAATAACTGAAAATGGCACCCCTGGCCCAGGCCATTTCATTCGAAATAGCCCCCTGGAGGAGGTTGGAAAAAGAGGTTGTCTTAGGCAAAGTGATTTAGCAGATAAAATTGTCTTTTTTTTTTTTCCCCCACTACCCTTTCCCTAACTGGCTACTACCCATAATAGGACTTCTCTTTACCCCCCACCCCTACCCCACCTGGCCATTTCCTTCCTGGACTCTAACTTGTCCCCTCATCATAGGTCACCTGCCCTCATTTCCCAAGAATGTAGTCAATACATTTGCTAATTTTACTCTTGTGAGTATGTTAGTAGATACTAGCATATCTGGTATCTTAAAGGGTTAAGACTGACCTTTAGAAGATAAGCGACTTGCATTTTCATAAGACTTTTGGAGACTCCTTAATAGAATGATACAATTCATGGATGTGGTAGAGATTTGGGGAGAAGAGAAGGCCTTCCAGAGAGTCTTAGGAGATGCTTTGTGAAGTGACCATTTTCTCCATGTTTGCAGAATCAGCCAAATGGATGTATCTCTGAGATTATGGCTGCCCCTCTGCCCAGATCCTTTGTCTAGTCTCAAACCATACATTCAGTTCTTCCAAATCTGCTCTAATTCCATTTACAGGTATATCCCATTTAATTGCACTTCACAGATAATATGTTTCTTACAAATTGAAGGTTTGTGGCAACCCTGCCTCAAGCAAGTTTACCAGCGCCATTTTTCCAACACTCTTCCCTCACTTTTGTGTCTCTGTGTCACATTTTGGTAGTTCTCACAATATTTCAAACTTTTCATGATTATTTTATTTGTTATGGTGAACTGTGATCAGTGATCTTCGATGTTACTATTGTAAAAAGCTTATGACTCGCTGAGGGTGCAGATGATGGTCAGCATTTTTTAGCAATAAATTATTATTATTATTTTATATAAATTTATTTATTTTATTTATTTATTTTTGGCTGCGTTGGGCCTTCGTTGCCGCGCACAGTCTTTTCTCTAGTTGCGGTGAGCGGGGGCTACTCTTCATTGCGGTACACGGGCTACTCATTGTGGTGGCTTCTCTTGTTGCAGAGCAGGGGCTCTAGGCGCGTGGGCTTCAGTAGTTGTGGCACAGGGGCTCAGTAGTTGTGACTCACAGGCTCTAGAGCGCAGGCTCAGTAGTTGTGGCGCACAGGCTTAGTTGCTCCGCGGCATGTGGGATCTTCCCAGACCAGGGATCAAACCCATGACCCCTGCATTGACAGGTGGATTCTTAACCACTGTGCCACCAGGGAAGTCCAGCAATAAATTATTTTTGATTAAGATATGTACATTGTTTTTTTAGACATAATGCTATTATTGCACACTTAATAGACTACAGTATGGTGTAAACATAACTTCTGTATGCACTGGGAAGCCAAATTCATGTGACTCACTTTATTGCAATATTTGCTTTGTTGTGTTGGTCTTCAACCAAAACCACAATATTTCCAAGGTATGCCTGTACAGATGCCATGCTGGTGATGTTAGGGAAGCAGATTCATTGTGTAAATAGGTTGCAGTTTCTTCTAGTGATTTAGAAATTTTAAAGACATCTTGGGATGTGATTTGTGGATAATAACGGGGTCAGGACATACTACTCTAAAATATGGCTCCTTGGCATATTGAATATTTCAGGCTGAAGGAAGTCGAGAATGGCAGGTGCAGGAAGGACTTTCTGACCTTCCTCTGAAGCAGGTCATAGACCTTTATGTGAGAGATGCCCTTCCTATTCCCAGAGGAAAGGAGCATCGTTATCTCTAAAGCTGGAGGGACTCTGAGAGGAATCTGAATGTTTCCCTTAGGTCATTCCCTTTGTCCTCTCACATTATACCATGACTTACCACTCTTAGTCAAACCTTGCATAAAAACGCCCAAGCTTAACCATTCCTTCAGGTCTCCATTTCCTTTTGAAGGCTCCCATGTCACATAAAACTTACATTAAATAGATTTGTATGCGTTTCTCTTTTTAATCCTTTTTTTGTTACAGGGTCCCCAGCTGAGAACTTAAAAAGGTAAAAGGAAAGGATAATTTTCCTCCCTTACAGTTTCTGACAGTTGCAAGACCGGGGCATTCCCGCTCCACTAGCTGCAGGGACTGCAGTTGAGGTCTGGGACAACTGAGAAAAAAGTAAGAATTCTTACCACGTCAGCTTCCTGGATCTCTGTCCATAGTGCCTGGTAGAGAGAGGAAGGTAAACATTTCTCCTTGTCCCTTCCTTTTAAAATTCAGATTAACAGGAGAAAAACATTTGTAATAAATATGTTTGTATGCTTGTCTCTTGTTAATCTTATCTTTTGTTACAGAGGCCCCAGCCAAGAACTTAGAAGGGTAAAAGGAAAAGGTATTTTTCCTCCCCTACAGCAGTCTAATTCCCTTTCCGTGGGACTCTGAAGAGAGTTTGTCTTTCCGTCATGTGTTGCTTGTCTGCCTCAAATGAGAATTAGCATGTTGTGGCAGCCTCATCATTTGATAATTCCCATGGAGTAGAATCAGGACACTGGGGTGAATAGAGTGATCAGATGAGGTTCTGTTAGAGGTTTAGTATGAAAACAAATAGGTTTATGAAAACAAATCAGGTCCAAAAAATTGTCTTATAAAACTTTTTTTTTTTTTTTTAAGTGTACGTACACACATAAACCAGTTTTGTTTGTTTCAACCAAAGGTTCACTCTCTTGGAATCTGTATACCTAGTTTCAGGTATTAGTTTTTATTGAGGTGATTTAACTGCTCTGAGCCTTAATTTCCTCATCAGGAAAGAGTCTTGGCACTAATGTAAATAATGAGAGTATAAGTACTGTTTTTGCATCAAGTGCCATTTAACTTACATTGTATTTAACTTACTATTGTAGGAGTAATATTGCACAAGTCTTCAATTGGGTTAATCATTTTCTCTGTTGCTTTCTTTGTGGGAGCCATCTTCTGTGTTTACTTATAGTCAAGCCATTCTTAGGACTTTACATGGCAGGAAAAACCCCACAGAACAGTATTATAGAGCCATTATCTTCTGCTGGCACACCCTGCTGACTTGCACAGCCTGAGAACCAGCTTCAGGTTGGCATGACGTCCTCCCACTAATTAACCATGGAGTATGAGGAGTTTTCCTCTAACTCTTCCCAGCCAACATAGCTTGAGGGATGAAAGAAATCTTCACATACACACCTGTAACGTAGTTATACCATTTTGTAACAGCTGAATGAACTAAAATTTAAAGAAAGAACTTTAACAGAACACAGAAGTCAGTAGATGTATTTGATGGAGAAGTATCTATTCTAGTTTGGCCAGTGTGGGTAGGTTGTAGGGGGAAATTCAGAAGTCAGATTTCTTTTAAGAAAAAGAGTCAGCAGATCATTCTTTTCTGTTGCTTCAGCGTAATGGTTATTTGTCAGTTCTTCAATCAACAGCTTTTCTTTGACTGTTATTTGTTCTTTTGATGGATAGCATATTCAATAAATATAGTTGCCATGCCTGACCTTAAGAAGAAGAACAACTGTTTTTATACCTATAAAAAGATGAGTAGCCACAGAGTATAGGAAGTAATTCCCAAACTAGCCACAGAGAAAGCAAGTGCCGCAGCTGGAAGAATCAGCCTGTACAGAAGTTAGGGAAGGCTTCCTAGGCTTTCCACCTCCCAAGAATGAGAATTTCTTGTCGGGCCCTCCGTTTCTTCTGGATCTAAGGTGCCACATCTTATTCCCTCTCACTCAGTCTTTGTTGATTGTGTGCTTGTCTCACTAGTATGTAATTTAGTTGGTTACATTCTTGCTTGTATTCCCAGGTTTTAGAATAAGACCTGACACCTCGTTTATGGTAAATAGGTATTTTATGAATGAATGAATGAATGAAACAAAGGATCTTACATGTAAGTCTCCTTTTCTTGACTGGACAGGGTTTTCACTACATTTGAAGGTTTGAGGCTTCTTCAGCCCTCTGTGTTTCGGTCCAAAGGCTGTCTGAAACCAAAGAAGAAAAAATTCCCTCTTACTGGTCTAGTGGCTACAGACAAAAAGCGCCCGGGCTTCTTTGTCTTCCAAAAGTTAGAGATGTGTCTCTGAGGAAACCTTACCCTAGTATGGCCCTTTTCTTATAATATTAAAAGTCTTTTCTGTGACTGAGCTGGATGCTTATGCAGATTTCTTTGGGTGTTTCCTTTCTTTTAAGCCTAATCTGTATTTATCCCAGAACTGTTTATCCTAATTATAATTCTTACATGAAAGTGAGACAAATGTATCTGCCACCAAATGTGACTATTAAATGCTTTTGAAATACTTACCTTGCATTATAGTTACTTATGCATATCTGTCTCCTCCATTATATTTTAAACTCCTTGAAGTAATGTTTTATCTACTTTTGTATCCCCATTGTTTAGCAAAGGGTGGCACAAGCAGACCGTTCATGAATTGATACTCACTAGCGTTCTGTGGGAATTCATTTCAGCACTCTTGGCATCCCTCTTACCTATCAGGGATAGCAATTAATTTAAACTGTAAAAACCAAAGGTTTTGGTTCAGGCCCAGATGACATTAAACTACTTTTTCTGACAGTAATTAACAATAAAATCAATGCCTCTTTGAGGCTTTTTCTGTTGCATGAGGCCACTTGTCTTACCCTGTGTGATTCAGAAGGAGATGCATCACATTCATCTAAAGATTGAAGAGATTATTTAATTGTGGCTTGCAAAGAGAGAACAGCTAGACTGTGGACATGCTTTATGCTATTTAGGATTGAAAATAAGTTATCAGGAAGCTCTTTTCACCCTACTTTTGGTGATCATATTTGGATAAGCTTTTCAGAAGCATTAATAACCTAGACTCAAACCTTATGTAGTTTGGACCTTCAAGTCCTTCCATGTGTGGAATCAAAGAACAAGAGTTGATTGATATATATGATATGAGAAGTTTTACATTATCCTTGGACTATGTCATCACTAGTGCCAGAGTGGTGCTTCACTCCTGCTGGCCAACAGGAATGGTATGAGAGTGAGGGACCTAGACTTAGGGTTTATTGAGGAAAAAATGTTGTTTTGAATATAGAAATTTTATATAAAAAACAAATAGATATATTTTTTGGATAATGAGGATTTCCAAAAGAAATATGATTCACTTTGATGGAGGTAATTATAGGAAGTAATGGAGTATGGATTGGGGCCTGTCTATCAGAATGAAATTTTAGCATTCATGGTGGCAAGAGGTAATTTCTCAGTGGTTAGGCCTTAATCAAAGTTGAAGTGTGTTATAAGTATATTATAGCTGTACATAATGGGATTATGTTTTAGGGGAATTTGGGGGTGATGTATAAAAAACCTGAAGAAGTTGTCTTTGTGTTTGAAAGCCAAGAAAAACTTTATACTGGTTGGTTTATAGGAAACTATTTTCTACACTCAGGAGGTATTCCTCTCTGGCTGCTGACTGAGCCTGAAGGTCAAATGATGGTGTTTATTGGTTTAAATAAGAAACTTAAGTAGGGTTTGATAAGGTCTCTTTTCTGCTGAAGGTAAGATCTTTTTACTCTCGTCAGATTGTTTTTGTGTATGAATTAGGGTGTTAGATGTTGTTATAGTTTAGCTTTTTGTTTATATTTTTTGCTTATTGCCATTCCTGAACCAAGACCTAAGTTGACCGAAGACAGGTGGGGTAATGATAATAATTTCTAATACTTAAGCCACATTTAAAGTGCATAATTTTAATAATTTATTTATTTATAATTTATTTAACCCTCAGAGCAATTCTGTGAGGTAGGTACATTTATTATCTGTGTTTTTCAGATTAGGAAACTGAGGCAGCTTAGGTTAAATAACTTGCCCAAAGTCTTGAAACCAATAAGGGGTAGAATCAGGTTTCAAACTCAGATATTCTGGCTCTGTAATCCATGATCTTTACTATTCTGTATACTGCCTTTGCAGATGTGATTTTGACTTGACAATGAGTTTAATGGATTAGTAGAAGACTAGTAGGGAAGCCTTCCAAAGAGTTTTTTAAATTACATGGACTTGAGAACATTACAAATGGCAGTGAAGAGGTTCCACTCCATTTCGTCTGTAACATTTTAATCTTAACATGATACTCACATATGTGAGAATGGTTTTTTTGTGGTGTTTAGGATAAGTTTATAGTTTAAGAATAGTTACAGTTTTAAGTTTAAGAACAGTGTTGGTGGTGTTTAGGATAAGTTTAAGGAAGTGTTGATTATGTTATGCTTGATACAAGATACATATCTTAGATCATATGGACATATGGAAATACAAGAATTATCTATTAAATAATTTATGCTGGCTTCTGATTGAAATGTTTACTTGAATCCTTAAGACTTGTCTTTCAGGTGCATATAGACTACATGATGCTTACATGTTCGTTTGGCCAAGTCATTCCTCTTTGATTAAGAGGCCATCTTGTGAAAAATTAGACTGCAGTAAAGCAGTCATTCCAGCCTTGATTTTCCATGAGGGAAGCTTTGTCATAGCTACTACTAATTCTCACATAAAAATCATCTGAACTTACTATTCAAGTTAATGGATTCTTAGATTGCATAAATTTCAAAGGTTTGTTCTTTTGATATAAGACATCTAAGAATCAGTGTGAGAATCTTCTGTAAGAGGAAGAGGAAGAGTATAGACTGTCAGGCATATTTTCCTGGCCTTGTTTTGGAATCACACCAAAAAAAAGGGAACTTGTTAGTGCTTGTGCCAGATAACTAGGAGACATCAGTACTCTTGGGCCATCATAACTCCTGCCAGAATTACTTTCCTGTTCATCCAGTAAAGGAAAGGGTCTAAAGCCTTCGGCATATAATAATTCACTTGATAAAAATCCAGGTTTTTGATAAACAAGTCGTACTAAAACCCTCAAAGTTAGTAAACAGGTGATAAATCTTGCTTTTACTTCCTTATCCTATCACATTCATCAGTAATGGTGATAGGGACTTCCCTGGTGACTTAATATCCTTCAGAATGTTTATATAGTGATATTTAGATCACTTCTGAGCACAGGAGACTACAGAGCAAAATGTTTATGTTCCTAATAAAAATCACAATAAGAAGGAATATTGCTCTTCTAGCTTGGCACCCTTTTTCTGCTGTCATTTCCCTTTGCACATTCTCCTATACCTGAGGCTTTAGCCAAAGATATGATAATAAGTGTTGATTAGTATTTAATCAAATTAAAACCTTTGCTAGGTAATGCATAGTAGATTTTGTTTTGCCAAAGTGGATGTTTGAATGGAATGAGAAATACTTCACATTAAGGAGTAAAGGGGGTACTCTTGTTTTCTTTTAAATATAATTAGTATTAAAACTCTCTTTTTCTGTCAGTTGGTTCATCTCATCTCCTAGCAGCTGTTTTAAATTCCTTAATTGTCTATTGCTTACTCAGCGATCGTTTCACAAATTTCTTCACTGCTGCTTTTTTTGCTGAACCAAATTCTGAAAAGGTGGGTGTTCTCTCACAGGCTGGGCTGAGCTGAATTCTAGTTACCCTCTTTCAGTGGCAAGATTAGCTCTCATTAATGTATTGTTGTGAGGTGTGCTATTTCCCTAAATCTCACTGGAGTCGATTACTGTAGAAATGGGCATCTGGTGTAGCCTTGGGTTGCCAGTTGGGTTACTCTTTTTTTTACTGATGTTGTTTGAATTCTGTTTAACCCAACACAGCCTTTTTTTATGCTTATAAAGGAATAGGAATTTTCTATAGGATTTATAGTGTGCATACTCTTGTGTGTAATCTCATTGCTTGTAATTTTGTTCAGAATCAAGTAAGTGGGCATTTCAGCCATAGCATTTTCATCACAGTGTGGTTAGCCATTTCATACTTTGTTCAGTGTATCATAGTGTTGTTGAAATATTGTAAAATTTGTCTGTAGGTAATATATATCCCTAAGATCAGATCATCTGTTGTTTTCAGAAGCATCAACACAGCATCTTCCTCGAGCATCAGGTTCAAGTACAATATCTTATTGAAGGCTTATTGAATTGGATTTCAGATATTGTATTCTCTGGTAGTACAATGGTATGTCACATTATATATTATGCTTCTATAATGTGATCCACTGCTTTCCTAATGATGTGAAAGCTGGTAATACAAGCCGAAGTTTCTGTTTATACATCAAATTAACTCCCTTCATATCTTATTCCATAGTCATGCATTGCAGAAACATGTACCTTATAGTTTAGAGTGACTTGCTTTGTCATTTTTTAAAATTCTTAAGACAGTTGATACATTTATTTAGATTTTAATGTTGCAAAATGTTCCTGTCTCCCCTGTGAATAAATGCAACAGATAATTTGTAACCATTTCAATTATCCTAATATAATTTTAAATAGACTGTTTTTTCATATAAGAGACAAAGGAAGGGGTCACTGAGTTCAGACACCCAGATTTTGAGACACTTGCTTTAACTAACTGTGGTTTTAGGCAAAATATTTAACTTTACCCAGTCTCAGTTACTCTCACTATAAAAATGGGACCAGTAATACCTCCCTCAAAGTGATCTTGAGAAGATTAAATGAAATCATGTTGACAGTACCCTATCACAGAGTTTATAATAGGTGCTAAAAAAAAAAATGTTATGTTCCTTCCTTTCTTTCTCTTAGGAAGAGTGTCTCATTTATTGATTATACTTTTGTTATCAAAGGGGAAAAATATCCCTGTCTTATAGAATTTTTTAGGAAATGTATAAATTTAGTGTGCACCTTCTAATTCTGACAAATAGAACATTGATTTTGAGTTCGTTGCCGTAAATTTGCCAAATGAAATGAAAGTTTTATGCTACTCTTTTCAAGTCACTTCTAATATATCTTGAGCAAAGTCTGTATTTAATAGTAGTTTGCTAATTGGAAAACTCTACTAACTCAACACAGATGTAGAAAGTGAGAAGCTGAGATGAGACCATGGCACTAAGTAAGAGAGTAGGAATAAAAGCTGCTACTTCATCATCACGCTGGCTAAGATGAACTTGAGATGGTGCGAGGTCTTCGTGCTAATTACCTTTAGCATGTTTAAACTGTCACTTCTCACTTGTCAGTATAAAGACAGGAAAATCTGTATTGGTCTGAACATGTCACACCGCAGGCAACTGAAAGCTGAAGACATGAAGAAACTCTGAAGGCACTGCCTCCGCTGAGATTGCTGCTGTCCCACATGGAATATGGGCAGGTGGAACTCTAATTCAGGGAGCAAAATGCCACGGAGGGAGAATCAGGGTGTTAAAAGAAGGGCTCCTTGCATTTGTTATCATCTTCTTTCTTCTGTGTCAGTGTGAGAGTTTGGGCCCACAGGCAAAAAGCCAGCAAGACTTAAACCCTAGTAAAACCACCGTCAGGTAGATATTCGGGACAATCTGACAGAACCAAGATGTGCACAGAGAAGAGAGCAAGAAAGCTAAATGAGGAGAATGCAGTCAACCCTGTGGGATTTTTTCAGTCTACTGTTGTAATTGTAGATGGCATCTCACTACCTTTGTCTCTCATGTGTACTAAGCCTGACTGCATCTAGGCTTGCCAATATAATGCCAGATCTCTGGTCCTTCAACCCTGATGACAGCTTACCTTGGCAGAATCGTAAACCTACAGAAGGCTGAGCCCTTCTTGGTTGCTTTACATGATTTGAAACTATGTGTTTGTACTTTATCAGACGTAATGAGGGGAAAAATTGCTTTTTAAAAGAATTTATTTTATTGAAGTATAGTTGATTTACAATGTATTAATTTCTGCTGTACAGCAAAGTGATTCAGTTATACATATATATATATACACACACATTTTTTTCCATATTCTTTTCCATTATGGTTTATCAGAGGATATTGAATATAGTTCCCTGTGCTATACATTAGGACCTTGGTATTTATCCATTTTATATATAATAGTTTGCATCTGCTAATCCCAAACTCCTAATCCACCCCTCTCCCCACCCCTTGGCAACCACATGTCTGTTCTCTATGTCCGCGAGTCTGTTTCTGTTTTGTAGGTAAGTTCATTTGTGTCATATTTTAGATTCCACATGTAAGTAATATCATATGGTATTTGTCTTGGGAAAGAACTGCTTTTGAAGAAGAGAATGAGAAATGATGATAAGTCAATGAAGTACAAATGCAGATATGTATCTTGAACACAAATACTCTTAGAAACGCGTTAGTGATACCTTACTCTGTGTTGGGCATGGTGCTAGTATTTTACATGCACATGCGTTATTGTGTTTAAACCACACTACTGCCTTCTAAATAGTATCCTCATTTTTCAGGTATAAATCTTGAGGTTTAGAGAGAGGTAAAGTAACTTGCTCAAGATCATAAAGTTCATAAGCCTCAGAACTGAGACTTAAGGCAAACCATGATTTCAGAGCCTAAATGAAGAGCCTTTTAGGAGGGTCATTGATTTTTGCAACAGGACACAAATGCCAAACACTGGGAAGAAGATTCAAAACAATGTTAATCCCTACAGAGGGCACTGTTCAGATTAAACTCATCCAACATAATGTCCTAACATGATAAAGCATGCCTGTGCCAGCAACTGACTGTTTCAGATAGGTTTGCCTCTGGGGAAGAAAGTGCAGTGATTAATATAACCTCCTGTCAGGGTTATTTAAATCTCAGATCCAACCTAGAATTTACTTTAATAATCTTTTATTATTTCCCTGTGTATTCCTATGATTTCTCCCTTCTCTGTAAAGAATATTGTTCAGCATAAATGAATTCAGTTAGTTCTGGGCTTCCTTATTTCTGCATTTAATATTCAAAGCACTTTCTTCTCTTTGGTCCCTGATTTGCCAGAATTTGTCATTGTGCTATAAAAAGATGACAAAGGAGACCATTTGTTGAACCTGGAAAGTGTCAGCGTAAGTTTGTAAGTTGGTAAACGTAAGCAATAGAATGCTTAATGCATGACCAGAAGACCATCTTCATTGGTCTTTTCGTGCAATCTACTTTAGATACCTTTTGGACTAACGACCCATGTGCTCCTCCAGGGAACGTTGACCGCAGCTAGGATGGTCGCATACCTTTTGGTCAAAGACCACAGTGAGGGAGGGGACTTTATTTCCTTGAGATACAGTGATGGTGTTTTTTAGAAGTTATTACTACATGTTTGCTATCTCTTCCATCCCACGCCAGTCAGGGGTTTTAACTTTGAAGGTAATAGTAACTGTCTTCAGTAGGAAAATCCAGGTCTGTTTTGACCCAAAAGATAATTTAGGATGACTTAAGGAACCCAAAGCTAAATGTCAAACGTAATTAAATGTTACTGTGGTGTCTTGCCTTGAGAAGTGAGCTGCTGAGTTCTAACAGGGTGTAAGAGCAATTTGGATTAACTATTTTGATTATTTCCCACATTATATAAGAGGCATTATCTCAGGCAGCACAGAAATTATCCCTGGGGGAAGGGAGGTGTCACATTTCAGAAATAGCTATGGGATTTCTTCAGCCTGCCTTTGGGCCTGCATTTCTCAATACTTTTTCTTGAAATCTTCACCTGGGTGTGACCCTGGAAGATGGCAGGAAGGCCATCTTAAAGTATACGTAACCTTTTTAAAGAAATTAGTTTTGAAAAAAGTAAGTAGACTCTTTTTCTAGAGATCCTTGCCAAAAATGTGTAAATTATTGAATGGGAAAATTTCAGTAAGGCACAGTTACTAACACAGGTGCTAAGGATTAAGGAAAACATAAATTACGTCTCTCCATAGGGAGATATAGTGAGGCCTTTGATACAGTGACACCTACCTCTGGAAATCAGACTCATTTTCAAGGCATAAACCCAGGTCATAATAGGAGTGACCTTTTGAATACGGATACTAAATCTACTTTTTAATGGTGGAAGAAAATGGGAGAATTTTGAAATCCTTGTCTTTGACTTCTAGCAGCATAACCCAGAGATCTTATAAGTTTCAGGAAAGCTGTGTTTTCCGCTTCCTTCCTTATTTTCTCTCTCACTCTTAAAATACTCTCTGGGCAATCAATTTTAGAGGTCTTTCAAGGAAAGCAAAACTTGGTTTGTCTGCCTGTTAACTACAGCAAAGTATGTAGATTCCAGCTGTTCAGTGTTACTACTAACAGTCATAAGAAAACACCTATTGTTGTCATTATCTGGAAAAAAGAAGCCCCTGGATTGGATTAAGTGAGGTTACTGTGCCCTTAAGAAATGCAGGTATTAGGCAGTAAGGAAAGTATGGCAGCAGGAATGAATACTCTCTTTCATCAGACTAGCTTCTCCCCCTCCCCCTGCCCTTTTTTTTTTTTCTGTAGGAGGAAGATGTGGAGTTAGCGAAGAGCTCTGATCTGTTTGGGGAAAAAGTATCACAGCCTATTAGTTAGAAGCGATGAAATTGAGACAGCTTCAGGGACTCCATTAAGTGTGTGGTGTTTAGGCAGACCGTGTCCCTAGGTAAAATGTGCTGTTGAGGAGGAGAGTGTACAATGAAATAATTGGGCTTGGGAAATCAGCTGGGCTTCGGCAGCCCCATATCTCCTTGTGGGAAGTGGAGGAGGGAGAAACATTCCCCCCCACTCCCCCCAACATACCTCCTTTCTTTTAACATAAAAGCTATACTGAATAAAATAGCAGGGAATTTCTCGCTGAGTAGATGGATGGCCAATATATTTTAAATAATAAAAACAATGGGGCTTCCCTGGTGGCGCAGTGGTTGAGAGTCCACCTGCCGATGCAGGGGACGCGGGTTCGTGCCCCGGTCCGGGAAGATCCCACATGCCGCGGAGCGGCTGGGCCCGTGAGCCGTGGCCGCTGGGCCTGTGCGTCCGGAGCCTGTGCTCCGCAACGGGAGAGGCCACAACAGTGAGAGGCCCGCGTACCGCAAAAAAAATAAAAATAAAATAAATTTTAAAATAAAATAAAAACAATGGATATAATTAAATTTCATCTGGCACAGAAAGGAGTCAGATCATGTCACCTTGGAACCACCTCATGCTCTGTTATTCTCTAGGCATTTAGGTATTTGGTTGCAGCAGCTGAATGAAAATAATTCACATTTGATCAGTAATGGCAGCATCTGTAGGGACATGTATTAATGCACTGATGTGTCTGGAATTAGGTTCTTAAATAAAACATGATTCCTGTGTATTTGTTTTCATTTTAAAGGAGTAAATTGAAATCAGCAGAGCTAGACTGAGTTTTCCCATCGACATACTGATTGGCAAACTTTTGTGGACATCAGTTGAGGGTAGGTTCAATAGTTCAGGTACCGTTAATGTTCACCTGCTGTTATATCTTTTGAGGTCAGAAAAGGTACAGTGATAGCAAGTCCAAGGCTCAGATAATCATTAAATTGTACTCTTGAGAAAAAGGTTTAAGAAGCTGTCATTTTTACATTAAGCATATGTAATGATCGTTACAGCTAATATCAAAAATAAATAGAAATGTATAACATTACTACTGCTAATTAAATACTTTATTGTGACAGACACTTAACCAGAAACTTTATGTGTATACATACAGTCTCATAAACATTTGTTATATGTGAACAAAGCCCTGCTCTTGGAGTCACAAATGGTTTGTATTTTTACCTCTGCTACCTATTTGCTCTTTACTCTTGAGCAACAAATAAACCTCTTTTAACATGAGTTTCTTCAGAAAAATGGAGGAACTAGGCTAAATAATTGCTGAAATTCTTTCTGCTTCAGACACATACATACACACAAATTAGTTCTTTCTACTTCTAAAATCACTGTATAATGCTAGTTGTTTGAGCATTTGTATATGCATCTACCCATATGTCCACACACATATACACAACATTTTAAAATAAAACCAATGATTTTCCCTCTTTTTAGGTTTTTGGTTTTTATAACCATGTATCCTAATTGAGCAAGATGATAGCACCCAGACCCCCAAGGAAGAATAAGTTGCAATCTGAATAAATAAAAATGTTTTCTCCTGGTTCATATTTTCAGAATTATAAATGTATATTCTTGGATATCTTTAGGGAAAACTATATTCAGTATTTTAAACCAGAGTTTTCACTATTGTATTCCCACATAGTTAACATCAGGTTGGTTCCCCAGATAATCATAGTGGA
Organism: Physeter macrocephalus; assembly: GCF_002837175.3. Classification (NCBI taxonomy): domain Eukaryota; kingdom Metazoa; phylum Chordata; class Mammalia; order Artiodactyla; family Physeteridae; genus Physeter; species Physeter macrocephalus. The sequence continues at coordinate 70,685,563 of NC_041227.1, read as the reverse complement.
ATTGCACGGACAGAGACGTGGCCTGTTCTCTCCAGGAGCTCATTTTCTTTAAAAATTTCATGAAAAAATTGATTAAGTAACAGAGTCAGCCCTTACCAGAATCATAACCCCTTTTTGGCATGATTCAACTTTAGCTGAGAGAGTTTCCTCAAAAGTTACTTTATGGTGGTTTATGGCTCAATAGGAGTCCCTATATAACAGGACAGATGTGTAGTTAGTTAAGAAAAGATAAGTTTAAGGTTTTAGGCCCCTTAAGATTCCTGTTGGTTGTTTTTCCCCCACTGTAATGCATACTCTTGAAAGGTAGGAACATTCTATTTATCTTTATATCCCCAGGGCCTATCACAAGCACCTGGTAACCAATAAATTTTGAACTGATATATGAGATATCCTTGATCTTAGAGATTAAATATTATCCTCATGGTCTAGGGGAAGCAAACATCCGTATATATACCATAATGTTCGTGTTTCCATATTCTGCCATCTATGGGTTTAGTAATTATTTTAGATATTATAAAATTACAGAAATCAAGACTGTCACTTTAAAATTTAAATTTTAATTTGGTCTATAGCAAATAAAGCAGATTATGTGAGTTTGGTGGCTATGCCCATCACCTTTGTTTGACCTCTGAATTCACAGTAGGTAACCTAATATATATCTACATTGTTAGGTGTGTGTGTATTTATCACATCAGTCCCCAGATTTTCTTGGTAATGCTAGCCATGGTTGTGATTGTCTTTGTAATGTACAGTATCTGTTGTTACTGCTATTCTTTAAGCTCCTTGGGTTCAGATAGATGTCTACATTGTGTGCCCTAGAAATCCCTGCTGTAGCACAGGCCTGGCACATAGTAGAGACTCAACAAATATTTGTTGAACATTGAAGGACTGAATCAGAACAATTATGTAAGTAGTAAAACCCAGCATCCCAGTGTTTAGACTAAACATCTACAACCACCATCTAGTGATAAAGCCAGAGCAATCATGTTCAGTAAGTTTGTTGAGCATCGTTTCGGTGCCACATGGGAGAGAAAGAGATGGGTAAGTCACTGTTCATTCCTGTCAAGGGCTTATGATTTGGTGACTGAGACAGGCATATTACAAAAATGAGTATGCCCTTGAACCAAGATCACTTTGGTTCATGTTTCCCTAGCTCATAAGATTTTTAGTTGGTAGGTCAACTAAAAATAGCTATCTTTAAAGCTTTGTAAATCATAGAAGAGGTGTGATACAGTAACATTTTGTGGGATTGCAGCATATCTGAGGCTGTGTGAACTCAATCACAAATAACACCTATAGCCGCTATTCTAATGTTCATTTATCACTTATGTGATAAGCACTGTTCTTATCACTCTGCATACATGATCTCATTTAATCTTCTTAATAATCCCACGAAGTAGGTACCATTATTATTTCCGTTTGACAACTTAGGAAACTGAGGGACAGATAGGTTAGGTCATTTATCTAATGTCACATAGCTAATAATAAATAATAAAGTGATTAAGATTTGAACTCGGGCCTTTAACTGGTGCTCTTGATCACTACAGAGAGGTAAAGACATAATAGAGGAAGCTTTGAAAGGATGGAAGTATTACTTCCTACTAGCTATACCAGGGAAGACTTCTTGGAAGAGGTGGGCCTTAAAGAAAGAGTTGTATCTGAACTGTATGTGTGCTAGAGTCGTAGAATTTTAAAATAATTAGATTTCAAACAATAAACTCTGAAGACCATCTTTTCTAAGCCCCTAATTTGCAGGGGAGAAAACTGAGATCTCTAGGGTTAAATGACTTGCTATAAGACATATGGCTGATTAATTGGCTTTAGAGTTGTTCTCCTAACTCGTCTATCCCTCTTATTTTTCCCCCACTATGCACACTAGCGAGAAAGGATACAAATGAAACACTAATAAGAAGAAAATGGTTTAAAATTCTGTAAGGTCTATGGCAGCTTCCCACAATGATTTCTTAGCCTCCTAAGTAAGTAACCTTGGGATATTTCTGGCTTCCACTAATGCTTATTAGCCAGTGTCCTACCTGTCACCCACCCACAAGTCATCACAAGAATAAAATGAGATAAATATGTGAATGTACATATATGATAGCAGTGCAAGATACTGGCAGGCTTGTTTCTTCCCAAGCCTAAACTGATCCTTACCTCAAAATGTAGTGTTGATGTTGCTTAGTCTGTTTCATTAGCCAAGTGGTTGTGCCAGATTTATGCACTGCTAAACAATCAATTTGGGCCTTGGGTAAATGCTCATTGAAAAAATATTTATCTTGCTCTGAGTGCTCCCTGTTAATCCTCTTCTTCTTAGATGGTGTTCTATAGCTGAGGATTGAGGGTTTTCCCCTTATTTTTTTTGTTTCCTTCAGTGATTTAAAATATAAAATGCAACTTTTTCAGTACAGTCTAAATCAGCACATATTTACATCACTTGGGTGTAGGCTTTTTATAGCCCAGCTAGAAGATTACAGTAATTAGCCTATGCATTTACTCATTAAAATGTCATTAGTGGAGGCTTTGTTCTTTTAAGATCTTCCAAATAAGGTTTATTGTATTTCATTCTATCATTAATAGTTTACTAGGAGCCAGATGTCTTATATAGGTGTGTAGAAGCAAGGATTGTTTTGGACTGTCTAAAGGGTAATGGCCAGAGAGCAGGACTTGACATAGATAAATGTCTATGTTTAGATTGGGTGGGGTCCCACTTTATGTGCTACCAGTATAACTGCCAGTCCCTCCTCACACTGCCTGCTGGCAATGCCATACTCCTTTAGGTGTTTGGACAGCTACCAAATCTAGACTTTTTGAGAGAGTAAGATTGTGCTCTTCTACACTTGTTTCCCATAGTATCTTAGTAAGTTTGTGGGTGATTCACAAACTTAATAAAGAATAAGAAAGAAGTTTATTTTCTAGTATAATCATATGAGTAGTATATAGGAATAAGAATATAGGCTTTAGGATCAGACCGTCATGGGTTCTGATCCTCGCTTCACTATTTACTACTTGTTTTGTTACTTTGACCATTATTATACTTCATCTTTATAAACCACAGTTGTCCTAAGTGTAATATGGAAGTAACAATGGTACATACCATATAGGAATGTTTGAAAATTCAGTTAGATTATGCATGTAAAGTATTTAGCTCTACTGCCTGGAATATATGATTTATTAATATATTATTTTTATAATTAAAAAAGTATGTGTGTAATGGTATCTGTGTTCCTGCTGTTTTCTTGTTATGCATCTTTCATCTGATTTAAGCAATTCTAACATGAAATTCCAAAATAAATAAGTAAATATTTAAGGGATGGTTATTCATATCACAAACTGGCTTAAGACAACTTTCTTTAAAAGGTCATTTATATGGTACATTGGAAGTAAATTTCTTCACCTATCATTTAAACATTATTTATACTATGCTCAGTGACTGGCATCTTGAAGGAACAAGTCAGGAAATGCACATTGATTACTCCATTAAATTACTAGATTATTATTAAATTACTAATTGCAGCATTTCTATATTCCATGGATAGGTGGGTTTGTTTTTGTTACTTTTTAGCATTGCCATATTCCAAGGATTTTTTAGAGATATTTTAAAGTTATTGTATGTCATCCTGTTGTCATGGGCAAATTAATTAAGTCATTCAGTTAAAAAGCATTTCTGCTAAGTTATTTATTCTGAGCCAGGCTTTGTTCTTTGTGGTGGGATATAGTGCTAAACAACAAGAAAACACTGTTCTCGGGGGGCTTACATTCTAGGTAAAGATAGGTAGCAAATACATAAGGAAGCAAACGATTAATTCAAGTTCTTGTGAGGCTATGGAGAAGATAACCTAGGGTAATATGATAGAGTATGGGTGGTGAGGATCTGGGTTAAGGCAGAATGATGGGGACGCCTTTTGAAGAATAGTGGGAGGGGGTACAGGTGTTCCAAGCAGAAGAATGAGCAAGTACAAAGCCCTGAGACACTAACACACTTGTGTTTGAGGGACAGAGTGTGGCTGGAATTTAGTGTTCAAGGAGAGAGAGAGAGAAAAGAGGATGGCTCATGCAGAGCCTTTGAAGGCTATGGGTAGAAATCTGGCTTTAATTCTGGTTGCAATGGGAAGTCCTTGGACTATTTTAATCTGCAGAGTGATACTGGTTTTTACTCTAGAGAAACTCTCTGTTGTTCTCACAAGTGTGGAGGCTAGGAGATCACCTTGCATGGGCCAGGAGAGATAGAATGGTGACTTAAGGCAGGACTGTAGCAGTGAAACGTTAAGTGGTCGCATTTAGGCTTTCTTTTAGGTACAGATTTGACGGGACTTTAGGTGGATTGGATATGAGATGCAAAGAATAACTTTCAGGACTTTAGCTTGAGGAACTGGATGACTGATGTCATTTATAGATATAGGGAAAGATTGTATGAGGATGAATTTGAAGGGTGAGAAGCAGGGAATCAATAACTTTGTTTTGACATGTTATAAAAGAAATGCCCATTGACAGCCAAGGGAAGATGTCAACTGGCCAGGTAAAGAGTCTAGGAGATTGGGAAAATATACAGACTAGAGATACAAATTTGGGAGTCATCAGCATATAGAAGAGATTTTAAAGCCTCGGGACTTTCTGGGTCCTTTAGGAAGAGAATGTAAATAAAAAGAGGGCTCAGAATATAGTCCCATATACAGAAGTCTGGTCAGGAAGAAGACCCAGTGAAGAAGATAGAGAAGAAGTTGGGGATATAAGACTAGGGATAGGTCACTTAAACAGAGCAGAAAGTGTTTCATAAACAAGAGTGCATGAGATGATCAGTTATGACTGTGCTGTGGAAAGGTCGAATGTGATCAAAGAACTGTTCATTCATTAATTAGAAAGTGTGCCTTTATACTGCTCCTTTAATATAACCCATTAATAAAACAAAAAATTAACTTGTTACCTGAAATGTCCGTTACAGTTGGTCTCTTTAGTCTATTTTAGTTTTTATTTTTTATTTTTTTTAAGTTATTCCCCCAAAGTAGATATTAACTCTTTCTCCATAAGGGAGGATTTTTTTTTTCTGTTATTTATTGGAAACCCCACCCCTGATTATAAAAGTAAATGGGCTTTTTGTAGGAAAATAGAAAATAGGGTACAAGAGGTTTTTTTAAAAAATAATTCATGGGAACAAAGAATTAAATTGCGGTATAGGAATTAAATTATGTGCATTCTGTCGCTCACCTCAATTTTACAGTAGTTTTCTGGGGACCTTTACCCCAGTGATATTCATGTCGCTTCTGTCAAGAATAAAGTACAATCTGCTATCCTCTCATCTTTCTCACTCCCCACCGCCTTATTCTACATGCAGACACAGTGCTTTTCTGACTAAAGTTTTAGCAATACCTTCTTTCTAAAACGAAAGCATTTTCCCTTCACGATTAGCATCTGTTTATAGAATAGTTCCTATTTTCGTAATTAGATCCTGCATAGACATGCAAAGGCTGCTATGTAAAAGGATAATGAATCTTTATTGCACAGTTGAAATCAGATTTGTGCAAAAGGCACTTTGAAAACAGTAATAAGCAGAGACATGTATTAAATCATCCAGATAAGGCACCCTATTTATATTTTCTATTTATAAATGGAAATTATGACTACCCAGTGGATTCCATATGACATTTCCTATTACGAGCAAAGGTTTTTAGCATTGACCATAAAAGTTATCTAAATTCAAAAGTCTCTGTGGATTTATGGCTCTAAAGAATACTTCCGGAAGGGGCCAAGACAGGGTGGAGAGAGTGCTTTGTCTTTTTCCTTTGTCTGTACACCCTGGCAGAAGCAAAGGATAGCGAGGAGTAGAAGAAAGAAGCCATTTGAAATAACCATGATAAGATCTAATCAGGAAACCCAGTGTCCATTGAACACATACAGTAACATTTTAAGAATCTTCTGGTTGGGCTCCTTGAGAACCAAGTTCATGGCCTTATAAGCTCATCCTTATATTTTCGCATTGTACACATCACTTCCTGGAAAACACAGGATTTATTCCCAAGCTGAATCCTTCCTGAGAGATTTTTTTCTCTTCCTCACCTCCTTGGCAAGTCTCAGCTGGAGCATTGCTGTATGGAGAGAGCGAGGGGAGGAGACATTGGGAGGAGGGATAAGAAAGAAAAAAGATCGGGAAGCAGGGAAAGTCAATGTCAAATGAACTGCCAAGGATGGATATTATGGCTGCTGGGGACCTCAGAGAGTATCATGTGTCTTTTGTGTCTATTTTACAGTCAGTGCTTCATGTAAGATGGCAGTCTCACCTGGGCTGTGCTTAGTATCGATTTACTCTCAGGCATGCCAGACCATTTTAGCATTACTAAAGGGAGAAAATCCTATGTATTTCCCATTATAAACAGACATATAAAACGTGTATCTTTTTAACCCTTCATTTTCCTTTTTTCCTTTCCTTTTACTATTCTTTTTTTCCCTTCTTGCAACCTTCCCCTTTTTTAAGAAAAATGAAGAGCTCCATATTGAGAACATTATAAAGAGAACAAATAGACTTTTTCAGAGAACAACAGAGTATCAGTAACAACTCAGAATTATGAAGTAAAGGCTTCAAACATTGCATATTCCTAGCCTTTCAATGAAAGTGGAAAGACCTTCTTTCGTAAGGCTAGCTTTGTGGTGCCAGGCCCTAAGCACTGCTGAATGTTGACAAAAGGGAATGAAAGGATGGTAAACTTGAAGACCAAAGTTATCGTCATATTTCACCTGCTTGAACTCTTCTGTTGTTTTCCCCAGTTACTGTGTTGCGCTTTTCCCCCGGTATGGGGAGAGAAGTCGGTTGTCTGGCTGTCTGAACTCCCGGCATCTGCTTAGCAGTTTCAGCAGTTCAGAGATGAAACTCATCCCTCTGTCAAAATTTTTTTCCTTTTCCCTCTGCTCAGTTAGTAGGGAGCCTGGGACCGAGCTCCTGAATTGATTTGCATACTTCCGTATTACCTAGCTCGGACAACATATGGCAATGTGGAACACTTGGATTTATTTCTCTTCACTCAAATTAAATTCCAAAAAAATTGGAAAACTCCGGGGTATGTTTTGTGTTGCAGAAATTCTTAGTTCCTTTTTTGATGGGCAAAAGCAACACAATTTTGACATAAAAATCCCTGGGTCAGTTATGTACTTTAAAAAGAGAATATTGATTTGCTTCCTCTCTTCTCCCCTCTGTAGGTTGGATCTTGCAACACTTGCAACACTGCATCACACAAAAAGCCCAGTTAGGCACACTGAATAGGAAGTGTCTTCAAGTCATTTTTGTACTTTGTAACTCAGTGATTTTATTTATTTCCTTGCCTTTTTTTGTCTTTCTTAATTTCAATTGTGTAGCTAAATGTCTCAAACTTGGGACTTTTCATAGGATCATCCATTGTAAAAGTAAGTCGATATAATCATACAAAATAGAACTGGATTGATGAGAAACTGGTACAAAAAGTTGACTATTTTAAATGCACTTCACCTTTGAACAATACTAATGTATGAAAATCATATTTTCTTCTTTAGGAGAATAATTTGTTGCCTTATTTAGGGATAGATACCTTACCCTGGAGTAAGTGAGTTTGTAGGGGATATCCCTTCAGATGGGAAACAGTTTTCTTTGGGTACTCACAGCTTCTATTTTAAAGGCTCCTTGGAAGAGGCAACATGGTAAAAGGAAATAGCATGGGCTTTGGAGTCAACATGTCTGAGCTTGAATTCTGGCTCTGTGACTTGTCCTTCTAGGATGGCCTTAGCAAATAATGTCACCTCCTCAAAGTGAGGGAGTCATCATAATGGTAATACATACAGACAATATTACTGTAAGAGAAAATTGAAATGGCAGGAGTCAGTGTACCTGGTGCAGTTTTGACACTTGGTGGTGAATAAATATTTATGTTATTTCATTCCAGAGAGGTAACTGTTGTACTTCCAGTTAGGTTTGTGGAATGCCCACAGAGGAGGATTGGACCTAATTATACTTATAGGGTTTTTAAAATAGTGAGCTACATTGTTCAGGTAGTATATTGAATTCTGTTATTTTTTCTCTTTTACTTTATTTTAAAAAATTCTTTTTTTCTTCTCTTTTACTGAATATAGTAAACTGAAAACTGAAGGCAATTTGTTTCGAACTCTGTGCTCCAAACTAGTGACTTAGTTAAGCAAGTTTATAGACTGTCTCAGAGGCCAGAGGCCGTGGTTAAAAAGTGGCAAACGTCATGTGACTGGATTAGTACCTCTGAGGAAATAAAAGGAAAAGACAGGTTTCCACCCTTGCACATTTTTTTCCTTCTCTTTTCTCCCAAGCTCATTCTTGCACTGCAACATTTCACTTATAATCTGTTAATTAAATCATTTCACTCCATTTTATATAATTTTTAATTTAGCATTCATTTTCAACTTAGCTTTTGGCTTCATTTACTGATAATAAACAGTGTTGCATACAACACATGTTCCACAAAACACTCAGTCATACACATACAGATGCCAATAATTTTTTCCAGTATGTCAGGCACATTAAAATTAAAGGCAGCATCTCCCCTCACCCTTTCCATTACTGAATGTGCACCCTGTTTGAATAATACATATTCCCCGACAGCCAGCAGTCAGCTAATGTGTAAAAATTATGTGTAGCATGTCACTAGTATCTTTGTGAAAATTCATGGTTTTCCCAGACACAGTTCTGTAGAAGGTTTCTGGAATGGTCACTCTGATACCTTGGATCTGTCCCTTTGGCTTAATGTATACAAGCAGTAATGGTTTTCTAGAATTCAGCTACATGATAGTTTTTGAGAAAGGACTAATGTGGTATTCAAAGTACTTCCATTTAGATTATCATTTAAATCATAGTCTGAACTCTAAAGATACAAATTTTTTTACCTTTTTAGGTGATATCCAAAAGTTTCCAAGGCTGCTAGCTCCAAATTTTGTGGATCACCTCTAAATGATAGACAGTGTTGTTGGTATAGCTGTCCAAGTTCTTAGAATCCATTTACTTTCAATTTGCTCCTGCTTATCATGTGAACTCTTTTAGTTAGAAAAGTTTCTGCTTGCACACTTAACAGGAAGTTCTCATGTAGTAACTTCAATTCTTTGCCATCATCTGTCGTTAGCTGAAGGAGGTACCCTTGGTCCTAGTCTTCTAGATATCGGCCAGTGAGTCAGCTAAATTTATTAGACATGTGGTATGTGATAGGTACGATGGGAGGCACTGGTGATCTGATGACAACCAAAACCAATAAGATCTCTTCTCTTATGGAGATGACATTCTAGACTGGGAAGACAGTCATTTTACAAATACTAGCTACACAAAGGCAGAGTTATGTGAGAGATTCAGGGCTGTCTGAAAGAGCATGACCGTGAGATCCCACCTTGTCTGGATGTTTGGAAAGCTCCCTCCCAAGGCAGTATTACTTAAGCTGAGATGTGAAGCATCGCTGGGATTTAGCTAGGTAAAGAGAAGGGCATGGAGGGACATCGTATAGAAAGTCCCTGTGGCTATGGAGAAGATGACTTGTTTTGAGTCCTGGAGAAGGCAAGGAGCAGAGAACCATGATGTTAGCAGGGCAATAAAACATCAAAAGTGAATGTCAGATTTTATTCTAAGGGCAGTGAGAAGTGAAGAATTTTAGGCAGGGACTGACTCAAACACAATTGTTTGTATTTGGAAAAACATCTCTCTGTGTGATTTGGAAAATGTTTGGCAGAATGGCTGGAGAGACACGTTAGGATTTGCAGAACAGGTGAGAGATGGTGATAACCTGGTGGACAGTGGTGGTGGCAGTGGAGTTAGTGAGAAGTGGATTAATTTCAGAGTTCTTTATGGGTGACATAGGACTTGTGATCGACTGAACTTGCGAAAAAGGGAAGCATCAAGGATGACACCTCGTGGATGGACCTAGAGTCTGTCGTACAGAGTGAAGTAAGTCAGAAAGAGACAAACAAATACCGGATGCTAACGCACATATATGGAATATAAAAAAACAATACTGATGAACCTAGTGGCAGGGCAGGAATAAAGACGCAGACATAGAGAACAGACTTGAGGACACGGGGGAAAGGGTAAGCTGGGACGAAGTGAGAGAGTAGCATGGACATACATACACTACCAAATGTAAAATAAATAGCTAGTGGGAAGCAGCCGCATAGCGCAAGGATATCAGCTTGGTGCTTTGTAACCACCTAGAGGGGCGGGATAGGGAGGGTGGGAGGGAGACGCAAGAGGGAGGGGATATGGGGACATATGTATGCATATGGCTGATTCACTTTGTGGTACAGCAGAAACTAACACAACATTGTAAAGCAATTATACTCCAATAAAGAGGATGAAGAAAAACAAAAAAGGATGACACCTCGGTTTCTGGCTTGAGCAGTTGTACAAATGGTAGTAATTTTTCATGTAGAAGGTGATAAAATTGTTTTTGTACCTATCTCATTATTGTTATCTGAGCATCAGGGTCAGAGATCAGAAGCTCATAAAATGTGGTAGTGGCCTTAGAATCTTTTTATACAGAATATATTCTGTTGCAGTTGAACAAAAGAATTTGACTTAAATTATAGACTTTCTTTTTCTCTCTTTTGATTGTGTCTGCTGAGAACTAAGCATAACAACTCCCAAGGTGACCCATAGAGAGTTTGTCAGATTGAAAAATAAGTAATTTCAGAATCAGAATCCTTACGTCCTAGCCCAGTTCTTCAGCACTTCTGTTCCTGAATGTTAGAGCTGTGTTTTATCTCTGTGAATTTTTCTACTCTGTAGCATTTTAATGGCTCCATTCCTACCTTATTGCAACTGTTCAGTCCTCCCCATACCTCAAACTGGGTATTCTCCTTCCAGTTCCAAATTTCTAGTATATGCAGATTGCATCTTATGTTTAAGCTGGATAGAATGTTGGGAAGAAATGTGGATCCTGAAGGGTGTAAGACTGGCTTGAAGGCTCAACCCTACTACTTGGTTAGTGTCTGCTTGGTTTGATTTTAAGTAATTCAACCCGAGCTAATATTTCTGCTGCCCCACCCACAGCCCCCTTGTTCTTCCGCTTTAGTGCCAGTAGCCCTGTTTCCACGTGCCAGCCCCGTATTTATTCATCTGTGGGGTTTTCTCAGGTCATTGAATTCTGGGCAGGAAGTACAAGGGAATTAACTCCTACCTGAACAACCCTCTGTCAGTGCCTAATGAGAGTTGCTGTATAAACGCCCCAGCTCCCTTGCCCCTTAAGTGGGATAACTCTGAGGTATGCATACCTCACTGGCTTCTACAGTCTCCCCAGTGACATTAACTTCCAGCTGCCCATGGTGGTGGTTGGCTTCATTGTACATCCTCTATTCCCCAACTTCTGTCCTCGTCTCACTTCTCCACTCGCCTGCTGCTGTTCACGTTCCCTCCCAAATAAACGTCTTAATACTTGTCTCGGGGTCTGCTTGTGGGAGAACCTGCACTAAGACAACCACAGTGAGCTTTAGAAGGATAGTGTTTGACTAGGTGGTCACTTTCCATTGGGCATCACCTCTGTTACCCTTCCTGGTTGTGTATCACTTGCTGCTTGCACCTTTCAGTTAACATGAATTCTTATTATCTTGTCCAGGTTAGTCTGTTGGTCTGGGACTCTGAACTGTGTTAGAGCCCCAGGTACTGGGGGAAAGCTCTGAAGTGCAGAGGTAACTGTGTACCTCAGATTCATCCAGGACCTGTGTTTCACACACAGGCTTATGGGACAAGGTGTGTATCTGAAGAAGGGAACCTAGCCTTGATTTTTTGTAAATATTTCAAATTTCCTCTGTTTTTTTTTTTTTGTTTTTTTTTTTTTTTTTTGTGGTGCGCGGGGCTCTCACTGTTGTGGCCTCCCCCGTTGCGGAGCACAGGCTCCGGACGCGCAGGCTCAGCGGCCATGGCTCACGGGCCCAGCCGCTCCGCGGCATGTGGGATCCTCCCGGACCGGGGCACGAACCCGTGTCACCTGCATTGGCAGGCAGACTCTCAACCACTGCACCACCAGGGAAGCCCCCTCTGGATTCTTTATTGGCACAGTCTACCGTATCCTCTACTAGTCTTGATACTCCCCTTGCTTCTTTTCTTATCCTCCTTGCTCTTTAAGATGCAGTTCACTGTATTTAAAAAATTGTTTTTCATGGTGTTGATACTACTTTTTAGCTATGTGTCTTCAATTACATATCTTTGAGCATCTTTTATATTTGATAGGCTTTTTTTGGGGGGGTGTTTCTTTTTCTGGCCACTACCGCTATTTGGGCTAATTATTCCAATGTTTTACTTGTCAGTCTCCAACTTTTATTAGCAAGGAAAAATGTTATCTCCACATTCTAGAGTGAAACCACAGAGAAAAGAGGTTGGTCTAGAATATTGGTTTGCTGTCTTCTGTCTTTGGTCCTGTCTTGTCAGCATTCACAGATGTTCCCATCATTCCTGTCACTGGTGTTCACATAACATAGGACCTTCCACAAATATGCAGTTACTCTCAAATCGGGTGTCGGGAGAAAAAGAATGTGGCTCAGACCAACTAGGTGGGAGAAATCTGAGATACACATGTAGAGCCCAGTTAGTTGGAAGCAGCTGAAGAGAAAAGAGGAAAAATTAACTGAGAAGTTTGACAGGCAGTTATAGTGCGGTAGTTTTGAGTGGCACCCCGCTCTTCATTCCTACCCAATCTAGTTGTCCTTTTTCAGCTGTAGAGACTAGAAAACTATAAACTTTATTTCCTAGGTCCCCTTGTAGCTAGGATTCTGAGTGTGAATTAACCATACTTGCTCAAGGTTTGGAAGGTAGAAATGAGGTAGAGGCCACTCCTCTTTGGCTTTAGCTGTTTTTGTGTGCAAAGACAGGTTATGGAGAAGTATGATTCTTCTGCACCGGTGTTTCAGGGCTCAATTACTGGATGTTAAAGGCAATTGTTCTGTGACTTCTCCGTCCTGAATTGCAGCTTTGCCAGTGTATTCCTAAACTTAGGCTTCCTGTTTGCGGTAGAGGAAAGGCCATCCTTCAGTCCTACCCAGTGATTTTTGTTAAGTAACTGATCCTCTGTATTAAACCCCTTCCTGCCTAAAATTTCTCAAGTGGTCTGTGTTTTCTGACCTGAACCCTAACATATAGAGATGGGTTGAAGCAAACTTTGTGCTTTTAAAGGGTTAAACCCAGAGAAAAATGAGAGAATAGAAAGAAACAGCAAGATGGTCTGTAGGCCTGCAGATGCATACATTACTCCATGATCTCATGTCTACAAGAAAACAAGGCAACTGCTAGTTTAGTTACAGAGCAGATGACTTGTTGGCTCTTGTGATCCAGTCTCATAGACCATCTCCCAGCTCCTCTGTATATTCATCCACCAGGCGTGGCCATGAGGCAGTTCATTGTTGAGAACCACATCATTCCTAACTTAATGCTTTGAAGCAGGTGGCATTTTACTTTTTCTTCCACCGTAGAAATAAGGTGAACTGTAGAAAAGTAGAATAATTTGCCTAACCTTTGGCTAAAGGAGAAAGGAAAGATTTAGAGCCCAGTACTCCTGACTTCCCTGATGCAATAAAAAGAAAAAAAAAAAAATGAATGCCTAATTTGCTGGAGCCACAGTAAGATGGCTGAAGTGTGCACACTAGAGTGAGCCCTGGTCCCTGCCCTCAAGGTCTGTGATTGGCCACCGAGGCGCACGTTTCCACTTCCTGTGTTCCATTCGTTGTGTTAATTTTCCACCAAGCTCCAGCCCCACCTCTGTCAGTTATTTTTGTTTCAGCCTTCTAATTACAACATTATATGACCATTCAGACTGGTACTAATTAAATCATTGCCTAATTCACACAGTGTGCGATAATGCTAATGCTTCTTGTCAGCCGAAATTGCAACGCAGCCCATACTTTCTTCATTCTCAGTAGATGGGTGGTGGTGGGCGGGTTGTGCCTCTGCCCCACGCTTCTGCTAAAACCCTCTGATAGCCGGCTGACGTCGCCCAGACTCTACTCTTTTCCCAAAATGCGAAAACAGTGTGTACCTGCAATTTGTCACTGTCACGTAAAATCATCTTGACTTTTTGTGGAAAAAGTCTTGATAGTCAAGAAAATAAAATAGTGCTAAGATTTAGAGTACTGTTTGCTGCCATATTTTCTTGTCATTTTGTTCTTCGTATGATATTATTTTTAACAGAGTAAAACAGTAGCTTGTCTCTTTTTCTTGTATTTAAAACAGATTTGTTTTCCGCTCGGTTAGACTTGTGATCATGAGAACACAAAGTAGTATTTTTCTCCTTCTGGGTGAAAATTTGATGGGCAAATTGTCAGGAATAATTACACCAAATGATGGAATAAAATCCAATGGAAAACCTCTCTCTCCTTGCTAGCGATACATTTTTACTTAAGACACAATGAGCATCAAGCACATTTGTGACAAGGTGAAATTGACAAGTGGCCCTCTGCCATGATTTTATTTTTAATTGCTGGTAAGCTAATTAGCCAGAACAACATGCTGTGTAATCCACAAAACTGTCGCTCAATGCATTCTCCAATAAAAGTGAGATATATGATGTGGAAAAGTTCTCCTTTAAGAGATAACCACACACAAAAAAAGTTTTATAAATATGATTGAGTAAAAGCCTTCCTCCCACCATGGGATAGCACTTGTATGTAACATTTGTTTTGGGATTTGAAGAGGAATTAAGAAAGATGAACTGGGTAACTTTTTTTTCTTTTTCAAGACCAGTTGTGCCTCAAAATAGCAGCCACTTCCTTAAGTATATTTCTAAGGCAAACAATAATTTCTCTAGTGCAGGGGTTGGCAAACATTTTCTGCAAAGGCACCGATAGCAAATATTTTTGGCTTTGTGGGCCATACGGTCTTTTTCACAACTACTGAACTCTGATGTTGTAGTGCAACACAGTCACAGACAACATATGAATGAAAGTGACAGGGCTTCCCTGGTGGCGCAGTGGTTGAGAGTCCACCTGCCGATGCAGGGGACACGGGTTCGTGCCCCGGTCCGGGAAGATCCCACATGCCGCGGAGCGGCTGGGCCTGTGAGCCGTGGCCGCTGGGCCTGTGCGTCCGGAGCCTGTGCTCCGCAACGGGAGAGGCCACAACAGTGGGAGGCCCGCGGACCGCCAAAAAAAAAAAAAAAAAAGAGAGAGAGAAAGTGACAGTGTTCCAGTAAAACTTTATTATGGACACAAAAATTTGAATTTGCTGTAATTTTCGTTTGTCATAAAATATCATTCTTTGGGGTTTTTTTCAACCATTTAGTTCATGGGCTGCAGAGACTGGCAATGGGTTGGATCTGGTTTATAAGCTGTAGTTTCCAGCCCTTGCTCTTGTGCCTGCTGCATGCCAGGCAGAGTCAATAGTTATTCTTTAGTATCTGCTTTGTGCCAGGCAGAGTGCTAGGTACTGAGGGATATTCAGAAATAAAGAGAGCAAAGTCTCTGCCCTGAAGAAGCTTACGGTTAGGCTGGGAAGGACATGTAGACAGGACTGAGACACAGTATTAGGTGTTACATGGTAAATATCACTCTGTGACAAAAGCCACCATTGCTTTACAAGTTTGGAAGAAGATGGTCACTTCAGCTGAAAGAGATACTCTGCTAAGACTCACAAGGTTAGTTAAGGATGTACTGAAATGATGGGATTTCAGCCAAACCTGTAGAAAGCTATCAGGGGCATAATGACTTCCTTTGGTTGGGGGTGGCTGGAGATGATGAATACCTCAGTCATAAGTCAGTTACTCCTATCATTTTTTCCCCTCATTCATTCCTTCATTTCATCTCATGAAAATTTTAAACAATATAGCAAAGTTTTACAGAACTTTATATTTAATACCAAATACTCACCACCTGAATTTTGCCATTAACATTTTGCTGCACTTGTTTTATCACATTTCTATCCATGTGTTTCATTTTTGGTTTATTCCAAAGTAAATTTCTGATATCAGGATATTTTCTCATAAATACTTAAGCATGCATATCATAATCAGAATTTATATTGGCTGATAGTATTTTTCTTTTGGTGTAAAATTTACATACAAGAAAGAGTACCAGCATTAAATATACATTCTCTCAGATTTTACAAGGCTTATCCCTATGTAATCTAAATCCCTATCATGATATATGTTTCCATTACCCCAGAAATTTCCCTCCCAGTCAATCCTTGCCCCCAGCCCACCCCTAAAGGAACAACTGTTCTGATTTTATCCAGCATAGATTCTGTTCTATTCCAGAATTTCATATAAATGTAATCATACAGAACCTGTCATTTCATGTGGGCCTTTTGTCATCACATATTTTGTCGTTATCTGCTTGGTTGTCGTATTCGTTGAAGCAGAAGGATCTAAATGCAGTTAGTTCCCCAAGAGTAATACTCTGAGGGGAAACTGTCTAATGTTCTGTTAACAAAAACAACAGCTTTTTTCAATTTCATATATATTATCTTTAGTTATTATAAAATTAAATGACCTGTGGATTAAATTTTTCACATGAACATTTCTTAAATGTCTATTATGTCCAACATTTTACATATCTCATGTTATTTAATTAGTTTTTGTGATAGCTATGACCTTATTTTGCAGAAGAGGAAATGGAGGCAGGGGATTAAAATAGCTAAATCATGTTATTCCAAACTTTGTTGCCAATTCAAACATCATTTGGGGAGTGGGGAAAGCAAAGGTAGGAATGAGTGTTTGAGAGATGAAAGATTGTGGAGCTTAAGAGTTTTGTGGGGTTTTTTTAAGAAGTAGGTAGAATGTATTAGTGGAGACATTCAATAGGAACATGCAGAATTGGTTTTTCTATTGTAAAGGAGGGAGAGCACTAGAGAATTCAAGGACTACATTTAACATTTATGATTAGAATGTGATTTTTCCTGTAGTACAGCATAGACTAAAAGCATGAAACTTCCTTCTTTAGCAGAAGGCAATCACTGGTAGAGTTAAATTTAAGGATCTCGAGAAACTTTATGAGCTTCAAATCATTAAGCCACTTAATTGCGTTGCAATGTTGGGAAATTACTCCATGAATTTTGCAGTTCAAGATTGTACTTTTTTTTGGGCTTCCCTGGTGGCGCAGTGGTTGCGCGTCCGCCTGCCGATGCAGGGGAATCGGGTTC
>NC_041227.1:70666982-70668298 GCF_002837175.3 Physeter macrocephalus | reverse complement strand
GCCCGCATACCACAAAAAAAAAAAAAAAAAAAAAAAAAAAAAAAAGATTGTGCTTTTTAAGCCCCCAACTGTTTAGAGAAAACCAAGTACAGTATACATCGAGAGAACTGGCTTTTATTGTTGAGAGTGGGAATATGCTCATTTATCTATCTTCAAACCAGTTTATTTATTTTATTTTATTTTATTTATTTATTTAATTTATTTTTTTGGCTGTGTTGGGTCTTCGTGTGGCACGCTGGCTTCTCTCTAGTTGTGGTGCATGGGCTCCAGAGCACATGGGCTTTGTAATTGTGGTGGGCGGGCTCGAGAGCACGTGGGCTCTGTAGTTTGCAGCACCTGAGCTCTTTCCTTCAGGCACGTGAACTCAGTAGGTGTGGCATGCAGGCCTAGTTGCCCCGCGGCATGTGGGGTCTTAGTTCCCCGACCAGGGATCGAACCCACATCCGCTGCATTGGAAGGTGGATTCTTTACCACTGGACCACCAGGAAAGTCCCTCAAACCAGTTTACAAAGTGTTTGAATGTTCTTTGCTGTGCTTTATGGTAATATTTATTTTGGGGGGAATTTTCATTATCACTGGTTTTCATGGTTAATATATCATCCTTATTTAACATTAAACTCCATTTGCATTTGTGACACGTGGAAAAAGGTATGCAACATTTAATGTCATTTGAGAAGCCATTTACATTCCTTGCATTTGGCCTTTACAAAGACTTGGTCTTCACTGTTACCTGGAAGTCTGCATTTCTACTCATTTGTTTTAAGAAGCTTATTTAAGGACTTAAAGCTTCCCCTGATAAACCACTTCTGTATTAAGTCTTGAATTTAAGAGAGAATTTCCCCTTCTTTTATTTTTTAAAATTTATTTCTTCTTTTTCTTTAACATCTTTATTGGAGTATAATTGCTTTACAATGGTGTGTTAGTTTCTGCTTTATAACAAAGTAAATCAGCTATATGTATACATATATCCCCATATCTCCTCCCTCTTGAGTCTCCCTCCCACCCTCCCTATCCTACCCCTCTAGGTGGACACAAAGCACTTAGCTGATCTCCCTGTGCTATGCGGCTACTTCCCACTAGCTATTGATTTTATGTTTGGTAGTGTATATATGTCCATGCCACTTTCTCACTTTGTCCCAGCTTACCCTTCCCCCTCCCCGTGTCCTCAAGTCCATTCTCTAGTAGGTCTGCATCTTTATTCCCATCCTGCCCCTAAGTTCTTCATAACCATTTTTTTTTAAAGATTCCATATATATGTGTTAGCATATGGTATTTGTTTTTCTCTTTCTGACTTACTTCACTCTGTATGACAGACT
>NC_041227.1:70660162-70666952 GCF_002837175.3 Physeter macrocephalus | reverse complement strand
TCTCCCTCCCTCCCACCGTCCCTATCCCACCCCTCTCGTGGTCACAAAGCACAGAGGTGATCTCCCTGTGCTATGCGGCAGCTTCCCACTAGCTATCTAATTTACATTTGGTAGTGCATATATGTCCCTGCCACTCTCTCACTTCGTCACAGCTTACCCTTCCCCCTCCCCATGTCCTCAAGTCCATGCTCTAGTAGGTCTGTGTTTTATTCCTGTCCTACCACTAATCTCTTCATGACATTTTTTTTTCTTAGATTCCATATATATGTGTTAGCATACGGTATTTGTTTTTCTCCTTCTGACTTACTTCACTCTGTATGACAGACTCCAGGTCTATCCACCTCATTACAAATAACTCAGTTTCATTTCTTTTTATGGCTGAGTAATATTCCATTGTATATATGTGCCTCATCTTCTTTATCCATTCATCTGTTGATGGACACTTAGGTTGCTTCCATGATCTGGCTATTGTAAATAGAGCTGCAATGACCATTTTGGTACATGACTCTTTTTGAATTATGGTTTTCTCAGGGTATATGCCCAGTAGTGGGATTGCTGGGTCGTATGGTAGTTCTATTTTTAGTTTTTTAAGGAACCTCCATACTGTTCTCCATAGTGGCTGTATCAATTTACATTCCCACCAATAGTGCAAGAGGGTTCCCTGTTCTCCACACCCTTTCCAGCATTTATTGTTTGTAGATTTTTTGAGGATGGCCATACTGACTGGTGTGAGGTGATACCTCATTGTGGTTTTCATTTGCATTTCTCTAATGATTAGTGATGTTCTAAGAGTTTTATAGTGTCTGGCCTTACATGTAGGTCTTTAATCCATTTTGAGTTTATTTTTGTGTATGGTGTTAGGGAGTGTTCTAACTTCATTCTTTTACATGTAGTTGTCCAGTTTTCCCAGCACCACTTATTGAAGAGGGTGTCTTTTCTCCATTGTATATTCTTGCCTCCTTTATCAAAAATAAGGTGACCGTATGTGCATGGGTTTATCTCTGGGCTTTGTATCCGTTTCCATTGATCTATATTTCTGTTTTTGTGCCAGTACCATACTCTCTTGATTACTGTAGTTTTGTAGTATAGTCTGAAGTCAGGGAGCCTGATTCCTCCAGCTCCATTTTTCTTTCTCAAGATTGCTTTGGCTATTTCGGGATCTTTTTTTTTTTTTTTTTTTTTTGCGGTACGCAGGCCTCTCACTGCTGGGGCCTCTCCCGCCACGGAGCGCAGGCTCCGGACGCGCAGGCCCAGCGGCCATGGCTCACGGGCCCAGCCGCTCCGCGGCACGCGGGATCCTCCCAGACCGGGGCATGAACCCGTGCTCCCCGCATCGGGAGGCGGACCCTCAACCACTGCGCCACCAGGGAAGCCCCTATTTCGCCCCTGCATTGACAGGCGGATTCTTAACCACTGTGCCACCAGGGAAGCCCTAAAATTTATTTTTTTTTTAATGAAGTATAGTTGATTTATAATGTTGTGTTAGTTTCAGGTGTACAGCAAAGTGATATATATATTCTTTTTCAGTTTCTTTTCCCATATAGGTTATTGCAAAATATTGAGTATAGTTCCCTGTGCTATACAGTAGGTCCTTGTTGTTTATGTATTTTATATATAGTAGTGTGTATATGTTAATCCCAAGCTCCTAATTTATTCCTCCCCCCAACCTTTTCCCTTTGATAACCATAAATTTGTTTTCTATGTCTGTGAGTCTGTTTTTTAAGTAAGTTCATTTGTAACATGTTTTTAGATTCTACATATAAGTGATATCATATCATATTTGTCTTCTCTGACTTACTTCACTTTGTGTGATAATCTCTAGGTCCATCCATGTTGCTGCAAATGGTATTATTTCATTCATTTTTATGGCTGGGTACTATTCCACTGTGTGTGTGTGTGTGTGTGTGTGTGTGTGTGTGTGTGTGTGTATACATACCACATCTTCTTTATCCATTCATCTGTTGATGGACATTTAGGTTTCTTCCATGTCTTGGCTATTGTAAATAGTGCTGCAGTGAACATTGGGGACCATGTATCTTTTCGAATTATGGTTTTCTCTGGATATATGCCCAGAAGTGGAATTGCAGGATCATATGGTAACTCTAGCTTTATTTTTTTAAGGAATCTCCATACTCACTGTTTCCTTTTGGATTTAATATGTTTAGATGCAAACGAAAGAAATACAATCGCTTATTATTTTCGTATCTTAGTCTGTCAGTCTTGTCTTTCTTCCTCATTTTCCTCAGAACAGTTTTTAAAAATCAATTTAGGAAATCTCCTCCAAAATACTAAACTAACATGATTTCAGGGCTGCAAGTTTCCTGAAAATTTATCTAGAAATGTTCTGCTCAGTGCTCAAATCTTTTCTATAGCATTCTACATGAGTGGTTATCCAGTCCAAAGGAAAACTGAATCCATCCATGTCCTAGGAGCTTTCTCATATAAAAGCTCATAGTCCGTTCTGGTTCTTAAGATGTTGAGGACTGTGAAATTCTACAAGGCAGCTGGCAGTTGAGACAAGGGCTTGCAAGTGCTTGGAGAGATGCTGATCCGTTAATATTTATACAAAGGTTTAGATGCAGTTGTGAGTTTACTAATTAGCATTTTTTGGGGTAGCAAAACAAAAACCATACAAAGCATCAAATCATTGATTACCATATAAGATATCAATTTAAGAAAGATTATCATACTTGAAAAATTATTTGATAAAAATTATTGTATTTTAAACTTTTTCTGCTCCTTTTTCTCAAGTTAATGCCAAAATAAAATGGCTGTGTTCATGTAATTTCTTTTTTCAATTTGGCTCAAGACTTGTATAGCTCCCAGTGGTAGATTTTGCAGTTGTATTGTATGATTAAGGTGTCCATCAAAACCTTATAGTTGGTAAACAGTATTAAAAATCCATCTCCAGCTTCTGTAAACTGTATAGAGTGCTATGAAAACTAGAAGAAATGGAACTATTTTAATTAACTCAAGTAGGACTAATCAAAGCAAAGCAACCAATTTATTCAATTGAACATGTTAATGTCTATCCATCCATGACATGGCTGACCATTTATGTCATCTATTCCATTGCTTGTACAAGTATAAGCTATTGTTCAACATGGAACTGAATCCCATAGAGGCTTCTTCACCCCTTTTAACAATTATACGTCATAGATTATTTCCTTAACATCCTTTCTTCTGCTTCCAGTTCCCTTCATATAACCAAACTTCTTTCATGAAGAAACACAGACTTGGATAACTTAGTTCAGTTACCCTGCCATCATTTCTTTTCTTGAAAGGAATTTTACCATCTTTGTTTCTTCGTAATAAGGCTTAGGAAATGCTTACTATGCACTGGGTACTATTCTAAGCATGTTTATGTATTATGTCATTTAGTCCTTGCAACAATATCATTTTCCCCCATTGTACAGATGAAGAGATGGAACCAACATGTGGCATTATGCTGTAAGTGGTAGAACTAGGATGTGAACACAGATCTCAATATCATTGTGTTGAAATGAATTTAAATTGTGCCAAAGGTGATTGACATTAATTAGACATTAGGAAGAAATTTCTAAAATGAATAGATGCTTAAAGGAGCCTCTTAAATGAGTAAAGCTAAAAGGAGTTGGGGTACAGGTTGTTACCTGGGATTTTTATCCCCATTAGGATATTTAAAAACAGTCTGTATAAAAATCTTATTTTTCATGAATTAATTTTATTCTTATCTTCAGGCAGTAAGTTAAACTAGATGGCTGTCTGTAGACCCCTTTAATACATTTTAATGCTGTCTCCAATGTGTATAAAAAGTGATAACTTAATGCTTCTTTTTAATTATAATGAGTATAATGATTCTTTTTATTATAAAAATAAGTAGAATATAGGAAAAAATTACTTATACTCCTGCCATTCTAACATAATGACACTTTTTGGCCTACTTCTTTCTAGCCATTTTTTACATGCACCTATTTTTAAACCACACTATTGAAGTATAATGTATAAAATCTACCCATGTTAAGTGTATAATTAAATGAGTTTTAATAAGTTTACAGTGTAACTGTCACCACAATTCAATATTAGAACATAACTCCCCTCTCTATCTTCATTCTCTCGTTTTTTTTTAAGATGGAAGCCTCTGTTATTGGTTTGATCTTTTTTTTTTCTAGCCTAGGTAATTATAACACTACTTTAGCGGAAGCCCATAAATTTTGATATATTGTATTTTTATTTTCATTCAGTTCAAAATATTTTAAAATTTTTGTGTGAGCCCTTTTCTGACTAATGGGATATTTATAATTACATTGATTTGTTTCAGAATATCTGTGGATTTCCCAAATTTTCTTTTGCTTTGATTTCTAATTTAATTAGAAAAACACTAAATAGACTTTTTGTGATTTAAATCCTTTTAAATTTATTGATACTTATTTTATGTCCTAGCATATGCACTATCCTGGTTAATGTATATAAGTTGTTGAAAAGAGTGTGTACTCTGCTTTTTTGGGTAGAGTGTTCTTTATCTATCAATTAGGTCAATTTGGTTGATAATATTTAAAACAACTATATCCTTATTGATTTTTCTGTCTGCTCTTCTATCCATATTTGGAGTGAAATATTGAAATCTCCAACTATTATTACTGAGTTGTTGTCTGTTTCTCCCTCCAGTTCTGTTCAGTTTTTTTGCTCCATGTATTTTGGGGCTTTGTTGTTGGATGTGTATATGTATATAAATGTTATATCTTCTTGATGGACTGACTCATCATTGTAAACTGACCCCCTTTCTATCTAGTAAAAATGTTGGTTTAAACTCTATTTTGTGTGACAGTATACTCTCTCCAGGTCTTTTATGTTTATTGCTTGCTTTGTATTTCTTTTTTAATCATTTTTCTTTCAGTTTGTATTTGAGTCTAAAGTGTGCCTCTCACAGGTACCATGTGCTTGCATTTTTTAAAAATCTAAAAGTCTAACAATCTCTTCCTTTTAGTTGAGGTTTTAATCCATTTATATTTAATGTTATCACAGATATTGTTGGATTTATGTATCCATTTTGATATTTTTTCCATTGTTCATTCTTTACTATCTGCTGTATTAAGTAGATGTTTTTTAGTGTATCATTTTAATTTTTTGTTTGTTTTCACTCTACAGTTAATTTTCCAAATTGTTGCCCTAGCATTTAAAATATGTATCATCATGCATATGTGTACCTGAATCACTTTGCTATACACCTGAAACTAACACATTATTGATCAAGTATACTCCAATATAAAACAAAAAGTTTTTTTTAAATGCATCGTACCTTATGATCTATTTTAGTTTAACACTAAATTTAGTAATGTGTACAAACTTTGCTTCAATATAGGCCCATGTCACACTTCCTTGTGCTATTATTATCATATATATTATATCTATAATGCTAGTAAACCCAATATAGTGTTTTAATTATTGCCTTATGCAATATATTTTTTTAAAGAAGTTAAGACTGAAAGGAAGGAAAAATTCTATATATATAAAAACCTATGTGCTTACTATTTCCATTACTCTTTATTTCTTCCTGTGTGTTTGAGTTATTGCTGGTATCATTTCTTTGGTCCACTCCAGCTCCATCACCTCCCTTCTTCCTTTGTGATATTATTATATATATATATTACATGTTTATGTTATATGACCTACAATATCATTTTATAATTACTGTTTTATACAGTTCTTTTAAATTAGTTAAGGAAAGGCAAAAACTATACTGACATAGTCTCCTATAATTACCTATATAATTACCTTTACCAGCATTATTTTTTCATGTGAATTTGAGTTACTGTCTGTTGACATTTCCTTTTATTCTAATGAGCTTTGGTTCCTTTTTGTAATTTCTATCTCTTTATTGGTACTCCCTATTTGGTGAATCATGATGTCATACTTTTTTCAAGTACTTATTTTTTCTTTAAGTCTTTGAGCACATTTATAATAGTTGCTTTGAAGACCTTATCTGCTGAGTCCAGCATCTGGGCCCCCTCTAGTGATAATTTCTATTAACTGCTTTTTTTCTTGTGTATGGGTCAATTTTATTTCTTTCTATGTTTCATAATTTTTTGCTAAAAATTGTATATTTTAGGTAATACATCGTAGCAAGTCTGTATTCAGATTCCCCTGCCCTTCACACACATCTAAGGTGGTGGTTGTTCTGGGGTTTTTTTAATTTTTAATTTTAGTTTTTTACCTGGACTAATTCTGTGGAGAATGTTTCCTCTATAATGTATGTCCATTGATGACTCTGCTTTGTTGTCTTCCTGCCCCCCAACCCCTCCCACTTATATATTTAAGTCTAGCTTTCTAGGAATCACCCATGGGTCAAAATACCTTCTTGTTTAGCCAAACACTGGTCTGAGGTTTGAGCACCTTGAGCCACTAAATCACAAAGGCTTCCAGCTTTTTCTAAAGATTCCATGCATAGTTTGGAGAATGAATCACAGTCCAACCAATTTACAAGTCTGTCTTAAATTTTACTTTCTGTGTTTGTAAGGTCTCATGCTCAACAGGAATAAGTAGCTTGCTAGGGCTTTCTCTTTTCTCTCCTGAGTGTGTACACAGCTTTGTGAATCTGAACTGCCTTTCATACTTTCAGAGGTAAGTAGGATGTTATCAAGACCCACTTTCATTCCCTGCATCTCCCTATTAATTTTCCTGACTGGGCTGCTTGTTTGTTGCTTACTTTATTTATTTATTTATTTATTTTTATTTTTTGGTGGTACGCGGGCCTCTCACCGCTGTGGCCTCTCCCGTTGCGGAGCACAGGCTCCGGACGCGCAGGCCCAGC
>NC_041227.1:70638410-70660068 GCF_002837175.3 Physeter macrocephalus | reverse complement strand
GTCCCCTGCATCGGCAGGCGGACTCCCAACCACTGCGCCACCAGGGAAGCCCTGTTGCTTACTTTAATCAGTAATGGGATTTCAGGCTAGCTGCAAATGTTGTCCTTCCATGTTTGTTTGTCATTTTTGTTTTTAACAACCGTAGGCATAGAATTTTCCATGTTGTGCTCCAAATAAAATTGGTCTTGAATAAGCACAGCCTTGATCTTCACAGCTCTCTCACCTTGACAGTACTTCTGCCCCATGGAGTTGGGGAGAGGCTGGGCATGGGAGTAGCACCAAGCTAAAGTATACAGACTCCCACTGTTCTTATTAAGGTTCAGTAACTTTTCTTGAATGAAATCTCAATTTGTTCTACTCCTTTGGTCAATTTTCAGTGTCCTTAAAAGGTTTTTGATAATTTTGTCCAGTTTTATTGTTTCTTTTTGTATTGAGGGTTTGACAGATTCATCACTCAGCCATTCCAGAAGTTCTGCTCTCTTGGGGTTTTGTTGTTGTTTAAAAACATAGGTACTACATACTACACTAATTGCTATTGTCTGAATGTTTGTACCCCCTGGATATTAATACATTGGAATTCTAATACCCAATGTGACAGTATTAGGAGGTGAGGCCTTTTGGAGGTGGGTAGGTCATGAGGATGGAACTCTTATGAATAGAATTAATGCTTTTATAAAAGTGATCCCACAGAGCTCCCTGGCCCCTTCTGCCCCGTGAAGAGACAATGAAAAGCTAGGAGTCTACAACCTGGAAAAGAGCCCTCACTACAAACCAACCGTGTTGGCACCCTGATCTTGGACTTCCAGCCTCCAGAACTGTGGACGATGTATTTTTGCCATTTATAAGCCACTTACTCTAGGATGTTTTCTGATATAGCCCAAATGAGCTAAGACACTAATCTCAAGTATATAGCTCAATACTTTATTACATATGAAAACACCCTTCTCATCACCACCCAGATTAAGATATAGAACATGTCCAGCACCCCTTTAGATTCCCTTCCTAATCTCTATGCCTGTCCCAGAGTTAACCACTTCTATCATCTTAGATTAATTTTTTCTGTCTTTAAACTTCATATGAATGAAATTTTACAATATGTACTTTTCTGTTTCTGGCTTCTTTTGGTACTGAGTCCCAGCTTATACTGCTTGCCACATGATAGTCCAATAAATCGAGAGACGCATTGTTGAGGCAAGGAATAGCGACTTTATTCGGAAAGTCAGCACACTGAGAAGATGGTGGACTCATGCCCCAAAGAACCATCTTGCCTGAGTTAGAATTCAGGCTTCTTTTATACTGTAAGGGAAGGGAATAAAGTCAGACACTTCCTGGTTCCTGTCAGC
Organism: Physeter macrocephalus; assembly: GCF_002837175.3. Taxonomy (NCBI): domain Eukaryota; kingdom Metazoa; phylum Chordata; class Mammalia; order Artiodactyla; family Physeteridae; genus Physeter; species Physeter macrocephalus. The sequence goes on along the minus strand of NC_041227.1, from coordinate 70,658,725 downwards.
CTCCAGAGGGGATGCGTTAATTTATTCCTCCCTGCAGTCATTCACAGGTGGGCCTGCTCAGGATGTTTCCTGTGAGCTAACAAAGGTATTTAGCTTAATGCTCATTACCTGGGAGGCAGGGTTCCCAGAGATGGGCCATTATGTATCATTTCATATTACAGGCAACATCCATTTAGTGATTAGCTTGTAATAGAATACAAAAGGTTCTTCCCTATCACACTTTCATTCAATGTAATATCTTCTGAGGTTCATCTGTGTTTTTAGGTGTAGCAGGGGTTAGTTATTTTTCTAATTGCTGTATAATATTTTATTTATATGTCACAATTTTCTTATTGGTAGGCACTTTGGGTTGTTTCCACTGGGGCTATTATTAATAAAGCTGCTATGAACATTCTTCTATATGTGTTTTTATGAACATGTATGTGAACAATTTTAATATGCTTAAGTAATATAATGAATATGTAATTTTGGCTCTTGCTTTTTTTCCCTCTTTTTCAAAGATTATCATTATATCAAGTGTTTTTTCTTGTTTCTGTCATCATCACAAGTGTCATTAGTATTTTTATAATATTTTTAGGTGGGTGTACATTAAACTTATTTGCATTTCTTTTATAAAAAATGTTAGTCAAAAGCCTATATTTAATAATCATGACAACACAAGTGGCGGTTGGTACTCAATAAATATTTGTTTGCAATTTTTTAAGAAAAATTCTAGTTCTAAGTTTTTTTTAAAGTATTTAATAGTTCAAGGTTAAACAAAATTTGTTGCTTTTTCTGCCCCTTTTTCATGTTCCATAACATTATGAGATTCAAATATCTGTAGTATTACTTTTTTCATACACAAAAGCAGGAATTTGTGGGAGCACTGGTCTCTATAAACATGTATTTGAATTTATATTTTTACACATTTCATACTGGGTTAGAAAAAACTCTTTAGTTTTGGAGATGGAGGAAGCCCTGTAACCTTCCACCTTGAGCTTAAAGAATTGGACCCCTTTTTATAAGACTCTTGGTGTTAACTGCTTTTCCACCTCTTTCCTATGTTCCCTCCCACATCAGCAAGCACATATGCAAGTATGTTTGTACAAGTACCTACGACGGTCTCTCTGTGTCCTGAGCACATAATTCACATGGTACTTGGAAATGTTTTTGCCTGAGGAAATGAGTATTACAGTTGTGAGGTATAGGAATTGTATGCTTTTATCTTAACTGGATGGTGGTTTTTCTTCTCAAAAATGGTTGAGGCTTCTGATGGGGTAGTATGAGCTGTGAAGGACACAAGGAGAATAGGAAGGGAAAGCAATTGCTTAATGGACCTCGCATAATTGTGACTATGACTCCAGGTCTGCTGAGTTTAACGATGGAATTGCAGGCAGATAAATTTGTCGAGTTTGACTTCATCCCTTGGCTTTTATATGGTGTATATTTTTTTCATTAACAGCAGTGTACCTTTCATCTGTGCTTTCACACAAAAAGGGGTCTAATTTTTGGTGGACTTTCTTTTCTGTCCTTTTGATGCTAAAACTGTTCCCCTAGAGTCCTAATCAACCTTTAGGCTGTGGAGAGAAGCCCGCAAGAGTCACCAAGGCTGATTTTCCCATTGCCAGGAGAGGGACTCTATGCGTCAGGTTAAAAAATCAGGCATGAAATAAGTGGCCTTATAGCCGTGTACCAGCTTTACTACGAGGGGAAATTTGTTTAGCATCTACTGCTTTATCTTATCTGATTGTCAGAATGGGACCTTGTTCAAAAGGTTGATCACGAGAAAGGTAGGCAACACTTGTGATTTTGTAGTTTTCACACAAAAAGAGAAAACCCAGTTCATGGTCTGGAATCACCACAGCTGAATTCCCATCATGTGATGCCATTGTTTTATTGGTAGAAATCCTAGCCAGGCATTTAATTCACATTTGTGGATCAGAAGCCATAGATATTTTTGTTTTCAATACACTGTGTTTTTCTGACACTTTGGTCATTATCGTAGGGTTACTAATATATATTAATATGTAGCATATTAATTTTTATATTATATATTATATTTATCAATATTTAGATCCCACAATGGGTACTAGATGGGTAGAGCATATGTCAAGACTTTTCAGGTTTGGGTACTATTTATTTTTCGAGAACTGGTATTTCTTGAATGTTGGTCACCTTTCCTTTTACATCCTTCTGAAATCTTTCTCATTCTCTTCCAGTGTTTTCTTCTTTCCTCTAAGAGCTCTGATTTATCTTTCATACTCCCACACTCCTCTACCTAATAATATTATCATTATATAATATATTAATAATATTATCATTGCGAACATTTATTGCATGCTTACCTACGTAAGTATTTTTGTCCTGTGGTATTTTTGTCCACATTTCACAGAGGAGGAAACTGAGCCTATGTCTTGCTCTCTTTCCCTTTCCGAGCATAAAGTCAGCCCTTCTCTTTAGACATAACCTGTGCTCCCATTCAGCAACTCAGACTCACTCAGAATTACATTTACTTGCTGGGCCTTGTGGGTGTTGGTCCTTTGAATGTTGTTTTGCTAAAGGTCTAAAACATGAGTCCCCTTCCTGTAAATCTCATGGTGGTTGTATTATCTGTTTGGAAGAAACAAAGGACAGGGGTTGTGAATCTCCTCACTGTTGCACACCAGGGCACCTCGTGTCTTCAGGGTGATAGGCAGATACAGATACACCTGGGGTGGGAAATTGAAAGTGTGGTTTTCTGTCCTTGTGGTTGTAGAAAATAGTCACATTAAAGATTCATTTCCTAACATTACTGATTAAAGGGCTTTCCTCAAAATCCACCAGTTGTTGAGGTTTATTGTGCCACTAATTTGGAGCAGAACTGCCTCTGTGTTAGTGAGTGTGTTGACATATAAAGCTGTTTGCAGCTTATGAAATGCACATTAGTTGTGTCATAAGCAGGAGGGGCTCATAGGCTGTGTTACTGCCATCTTTTCTGTGCTACCTTTTATTGTTACTTAATAACTAGAACACATACTATCACCTATAGTTCAGATGGATGCACTGCTTCTCCTACTAGACATGGGAGCAGGATACCTATCTTCCACCTCTGTGTTTCTATCACCTGGCAGGGTAACCTAGCAGGATCCAGTACATGTTTGTTGAATGGGTGAGTTCTGATGTTTAGCTTGGTTCCCAAAACACAGTGGATACTCGTTTCACATTCTTCCCACCAGTCTGAGGGCGACTGACTGTCTGCCTCAACTCTTCATTCTTAGGCGTTGGATTGGAAACAGGTAGCTGAGTACATTGGTTCTTTGGTGATTGGAGATGCTTACTGCTAAGAGAAAATTACAGACTTTTTTGTCATTTTAACAGAACTTAATGGGAGTGCTGTCACAATAGTGATCTTCGCTGAGTGGGAACAAGCAGAGGTAAGGAGGGAGGGTGGCTGAGCTGACATGGGTGCTAGAAAGAAAAGCAAGAAAGAAAACAGCTGGGACTCTGGAAGCAAGTGAAAGAAAAGAACATGAAATAAGACAAGGGCCAGAATTAAGGGAAAGAAAGAAAAACGAAAAGCTGAACATGTAATGACCACGAAAAAAGGGATGGAATGGATTACTAATGTTCCCTAAATTGTCTTTAATATGTGTCTTGTCTTTTAATTCAAGTGGTAGAGGAAAGAGATCTAGCAAATCTTTTGGGGCCTGCTTAGGCATTTCAGTTATCTTTCCTATTTTTTTAAGGAATTTCCGTGAGTTTTCTTTCATGGTGTCTCTGCCTTTCATCATAACTAAGGCCATTTGTTCGTTCTCTGCCTCTCTTTCTCTTCAAGGGGCTGGCAAAGCTCAGCTGCTCTTATTTATTTGTTTCTTATATTGGACTATTTGTTAAGATTTCATTTGAAATAAGTTTTCACAGGTAAAAATAAAAATTTGAAAAACACTAGCATAACAGAAAGAGCTCTTGGTAGAACTTCTCTGCGATGGGATGACTAGCCATGAGTTTTTTGCTTCATTTCTGAGGCTCTTTATTTTTCCCATTGGTAAATTGAAGATGAAGTATATAATTTCCAAGAATCCTTCTTGCTCTCGTATTTTAAAGAAAGGATTATCTACAAGAACAACAAAAAAGGGAGATGTAGATAATTCTGCTTCACTCCCTGTTCTGGGTACTCTATGTACTTTATCTTTTTTAATCCTCCTAACAGCCCACTTATTAGATGGGGAAACTGTGGCTCAGAGAGATCATTGCTTCCCTGAGATAACAGAGCAATTGGTGTTTGTGTTCTTTCCACCATACCATGATCTTTCCCAGTGAGCCGAGCCAGAATACAGTGAAGAAAACAAAAATATAAAATGGAAAAATATAATGAGAATCAGATGACTAATACTACATGGAGGCTTCGACTCAGATGTCATTTCTTGGCCCTCTCTGACCACCCTTTGAAAAACCATACTTTCCATAATTATTCTCTGTTCTCTGCAACTTGCTCTATTGTTTCATAGCGCTTACCACTGTTTGTTGTTACATTTTATGTTCTTTGCCAGCAACCCAGACCAGAATGTAAGGTCCACGGAGGCAAGTTCTGGACCCTATTCACTACTTTATCCCTATTGTTGAGAGCAGTGTGTGGTACAGAGTGATGCTCAATAAATAATTGTTGAATGAATGAACACAGAAGGTTATTAAAATTCCTAGGAAAATTTAAAAGATGGGCTTATTAGTCAGAAACTCAATTTATATTTTCACTGTTTTCCTTTCGGTATTCAAAAATGCAACACCATTTGTTCACATCGCTAATGAGATACTATAGTATTTGTCATTGCTATAGCAAAGTAGCTTGTGCAATTTCACTGATGAGTGTGTGTGGCCTACTTTCCCTTGTGGAAATGGAGTGAGTGAATGTTTTGTTTGGAACTGAAAAGCAGTGTTCAAGCTCTTTAGGAAGTCAGGTTAACACTGTCTTCCCAATAAAGTTTTCTCATTAATGCTTTTTCTTCCTGTCTTGTCTTTCTCATTGATGCATATCATCATGCTCATGATTCTGATCTGTAAGTGGGTGTTACAGTTTTAGTAGCTAAGGCGGAAATGAATTTCAAACCACTTCCTTCAGAGTGGTAATTGCATCCTCTACTTCAGCGAGTATTTTGTCTGCTTAATGACAATTGTTTTTCTCTCCTCCCACTTTTAGCATCTGTTTGGTTTTACAAGTATAAACACATTTTGGCAAGCCTTGGGGGCTCACCTGAGGTACAACAATGTACTTTTTAATGCATTTACTGGCAGTAATTACACTTACTCCGCTCTGTTATTTTCTTTGTCCAGTACACAGGATGCTCCTTTCCCCCCATGTTATTCTATGTTGGCAGAGAGCATTATGGGCAGCTCTGCATGCAGACCCGTCACCCAAACCAGCATATATGGAAAAGACAGCTAGTGGAACAATGGTTTTTTACTTTATGTTGTCTGCACTGCTCTGTTTAATCCTCAGTCACGTCTTATACTTCCTTCATAAAGTAAGTTCTGCACAATTATATATTTCTAGTTCCTGTTGTAGAATTTCAGAGAACTCAGTTGGTCCCACCCATTCGCTAGTTAGATGAAGAGACTGACTGCAGGGAGGGGCCTCGGATTAGGCCTACAGGCCTCCTTAGACAGGGACTGTCTTATTCACTGTTGTCCTCTATGTCTAACGTAGTATCTGCACATAATAGGTGTTCAATAAAAATTTGCTTGTCTTTTCAAGGTCACAGAACTAGTGCTTGCAGAGCTAGAACTTGAACCTGTGTCTCCTAGTTATTTGTTCATTGTCACTGCCACAATTATCTCATTGTAGTTTAAATTAGGGAGCCAGCTTCCAGTCTTTTAAAACACAATTACCTTTCAATTCATCTCTGGTAAACAAACAGCAGCTGTCCCTCATTGGCATGGCTGCAGTTCCACCACTGAGATATCCTAGAAACTGACACTATTAACTGTTCTGCTAAAAGGAGGACTCTTCTACTCACACGATATCCTGGCCGTGTCCAAAGTGTAATATTTAATTGCATTTTCTTAATCTTTACCACTGTATTGCTAAGCTTTCTAATACCTTCAAAATACCAAATCTCAGGCTTATCCTAATTAAAGAATCTCAATTTAATCCATATTGCATGACAATTCAATTTGTTGATTGCTTTTTCTCCCCCTCTTTGTGAAGTTCCCGTCAAATGTATTAATTCAACATGATGAATCCTGTATTCAACCCACTGGAGTGAATAATTAAAATTAGCTGATAAAACTTTCAGCAGAATTACTTTGTGAAATTGCTGAACAGATGTGTCATTTTAATGAAAATCCACAGACAAGCTCCTTCTCCCCCTCGGCAGGATAAAAATATTATCCCCTCGGCACATACTTAATTTGGTGGTAAATACACTCGGAGCGATTGCTGGAAGGGAAGAAAAAGCAACTTGTCACACTTAGTAACTTGATTTTTCCCCAGCATGCAGTAACAGCTATCTACAGTAATTCATAGTGCTCTATTGTTGCTGCAAGTCCCAAAGAGAACTTATTAAAATGCAATAATCTCCTATTTAAACAGAAACAATAACCATTAAATTTCCTGTGGATCCAAAATTGAGCACAAGCCCCATCTGGTAAGAGTGATTAGAGGCCTGATGAGGGAATTTAATTTGCAACATTCAAAGACTAAATCTGAGCAGATCTTGTCACCTGAGACTTGAGTGCTGCTTGCTGTCTTCTTGAAAATCTCAACCTAAACCGAAAATGGAATGTAGGAGTGAAAATGTTACCCAAGGGCCACCCCCGACAGGGTTGTGTTTCATTAGATGTCTCCAGCAGACCCAGCGAGCAGAGGGGAATTTAGTGCTGTCCACCTTGGCAAGGCCTTTCGAAAGAGCTGACACCAGTGCTGCCATCTCCTGGGGTGCCAGGTACTTCCTGAATGTGGCTGCCCCCTTGGGTCTTGGACTGCCTGCTCCTCCCATCTTATTTCCCTTCCTCTCTCAGCCTATCAAGTCCTCTGCTAACTTGAAGGTGTTCTCACCAGCCTCCCTTCCCCTTCCAGAGAGCCAGGATTCTTTCCAGGTTCCTTTTAGTACCTCAGAATCTGTTTTACATGTTATGTTTTCTGTCTTCTCTTGTTTTTATGTTTCTTTTTGTTTTTAACGATGAGAGGGTGAAGATTTGTTGTGTGTCACTAGTAAACACAAATTGTCATCTTGCTCCTCTTCCCAGCTCTTCTCTTACAGTCCTCCTTCCTTATACCACTTTCGAAGCTGCAGACATCATCAGAGAAATACGGGTTTCTCTTTGTCTCTGTGTGTCTGTGCAGGAGCACACACACGGCATGTATGTTCATGTGGTTATAGGCCTGACCAGACAGTAACATGCCACAGCTGTTATATATCAATTAGTAAAACCCCTAATTAAGTATTTGCTTTCATGAATAGAGCTCCTGTTGGCAGTGAGGTAACTTGGCAAGAAAGAGGCAGTTACCCATATGATAGAGATTCGTGAGGTTTCTTTGTCCAGGTACAATTTGGTGACCTCTATCTGAGTTTCCAGACTGTCCGTCGTCATCTCCCTTCAGTTTTCCACGAGCCCTCAGCCTCCCTCCCTCCATCTCCAGCACCTTCTCCAGCTCCCATGCCAGGGCACATAAACTAATCTGCCTGCTCTCCCTAAGTGCTCTCTTTGCCAGGCCCTAGTACCTACTCTGGTTCATAATTTGTTTTTTTGAGAAGATGATTTTTCAATTCTCTTCAATAGTTTATATTACTAAGATGAATAATTTAAAAAAAAAAACAAAAACCTTTTATCTCTTTCTCCTTCCCTGTGTACAAAGTTTATGTAGAACCAGCTCCCGGGACCTAAGTTTTGGGGGTGAGTGGAAAGATTTATTCCATGAACCGTACTACTCTGGGATCCTGGAAAAATTAATTGTGTTTGTTGAGGACGTACTGTCTGTAAGGCAGTGTACCCAGGAATGGGAGAGATACTGAGAAGTTTGGGATTCTGCCTCTGTTGTCTGTACATACATATAGTTGGGAAAGTACAGCATAAACACGTGAATGTTAAGTGGTGCTATAGTGTAAACGGTGGAGAGAAAGAGATTATGGGGCTGGATGGGATTCATGAATCATTGAATAGTATAATCAGAGCTGTGAGTGTGGAATAAGAGATGACACAGGACTGGTAGAGTTCATAGAGGGTGCCTGAGCTGGCTGGAGTGACTTTGCTTTCCTAGCAGCCAGAATCTCCTGACTGCAGTAGCCAAGGAGTACAGGTGCTTGGCCAGAGAGAGAGATTTAATGCAACACAGCTGGGTTCACAAGGGTGCATCTTCCAGAGCCCTGGGTACAATTGATGCAACCTGGTAACTAGTAGCATTGACTTTGATGTCAGCCACATCTGGTTGTGAATACTCCCTGAACTACCCTTCAACTCTTTGGGAAAGTTTCTTAACTCTTAAAGTCTGAGTTTCCTTGATTATAAAATAGTGTTTAATAATTCTTATGTCATGTGGTTTTCATGAGGGTATTGTAACGTGCCTGGCTTTTGGAAGGTGCTACATAAATGATGGTAGTCACTTATAATCTTGGAGGCAGAAGGAGTGAATTAAATACAGAACAAGGTATTTGTTCTGTATTTTTGTTCTGTATCTTGCTGTGCTTCTGCCTCCCTCTCATCCAGTATTACTTACATCACTCTAGAAACCATTGTTCTTGATGTTAGTCTCCACCCTCTGTCTCTCCATCTCTAGTCCATACTTGGTTATCTGCTGAGGACTTACTTTCATTTTTGGTATTGAATATACGACCCTCTGGTTTTCTATAGCATGTACAACATGGTAGCTTAATTTGATAAAATAATTATTGGTATGCATAGAAAGCTCTGGAAAGACACCAAAACATTTACAGTGGCTACCTTTAATTCATGGGATTGTGAGTGATTAGTTTTCTTCTTTTTGCTTAAGTCTATATACTGTTTATGACAAAAAAAAAACAAACGTTTCAATGACATGCTTTCCCATTTAAATGATGTTTTCCCTCAGGACCGTGAAATGAGAAGTCAAAGCTTAAGAGAAAGAAACTTGAGGACTGTATCTACTTTGGGTTTTGAAGAGCAGTAGTGAGGTGTTTTGAATCCAAGGTTAAGTCCTTGCTGTCTGGAAATATCTAATGATGACCCCCCAACCCCATGGCACTGGAGAATTTATAGTGTCAGTGGCGCTGTATACATAGGATGCCTGGATAATTAGGGGAAGCCTTCCCCGCCAGGCTTTTTGGCCTCCTCTAAATCTTGATTACCATGCAGATTTATGGTGCTGAATTCTGAATTGAGACATAGATTCCTATCCCAGATGATATCTTTATCAGCCTTGGTCCCCTCTGATACACATTTGCCCTATCCGTTTTGATTTGTATGTAAGATTCTAGACCACGGTGATAGAATAAGGGTGTATAATGGGAAAAATAACACATATCATTTTGATTTTTAGGACATTCAGTGCTTTAACACTACATACATACTTGCCTTTGTTCTAAAGCTAATTCTGTGCCCTAAGAGGTTCAATATAAAAGATCTTATTTTTAGCCATACACTGTGGCTATATATAAATGTTCTGTAAAATATATCCCTAGGTAAAAGTGCTTATTACTTTTTTGAAGTTTTTTAAAAACCTTTCTTTGGGTAAATAAAAGTCTTTTAGGCTTTGATGTGACTATTACACCCTTGGATTGGGTTCTTTCTCCATTCCTTTATCCCAAGCCCCTGTGGGACCCCTATAAGAAAAATGGGAGGGGGGAGAAGCATGGATTCCTTAATAAGTCCCAAAGGTAATCAAACGAAAGAAATGCAATATGAACAAACTCACAAAATATTCTTGTGCTTCTTTGGGGAATACTTAATGCACATAAGGTCAGGCCTTTGTAATGTTAATTTCAGAGTTATAGGAAAAAAGCCATCATTTTAAAGACTAATGCTCTCTCTGAAAAACCTTTGATTTACAAATAAAGGCTATTCTCACACAGCTGCATTAAACCAGTATCCAGTGGCCTGGAGATGGCAGACCTGCTTGGTGGAGGAATGCTCCTTTCAGGATGCTTTCGGCATTTAGCTGAAGCTGAAGGAGCCTGCCTGCAGTATCCTGTTTTTCTTCGGTCAAAACAACTTGTTCGGTTTGGGCATGGTACAACCGTTATTCTTTAGATGTGTTGGTCTGGAGTGACAGTGTAGCTCAGCAAGTGCAGGTGCCCTTCTCCTCTCCCAGGCCTGGCATTAAGAAGAGGAGTCACGGCAGATACAGTGTAGGTGTAGGTACTGCAGGTGTCTTTTGGTTGCAGTGACCTGACACAAGCCCCCCTGATTTCCACCACAGGTGGTGCCAGTGCCTTCTCACCACCTGTAAACCTCCATGCTTCATAGAGCAGATTGTGTAGCTGGAAAGAATGTGAAACTTACAACCCCTTCTCCCAAACTGGGTCCAAGGCAAGTGGTCATCCAGTCAATGCTAGAACATTGCCAGAGGCTACCAATCTATCACCTTCAGAGGTCACTGATTGCATCTTTGGTTCCTTCTCTCCTCCTCTTCCATTCCTACCTCCTTCCATCCATACTTCCCCTTCTGTCTCCTTCTGTCTTTTCTGTTGGTCCTTATTCTACTTTTTGGGGTTATACAAATCAGGCAACATTTTCACATTAAATATAATTAAGCAGTAAAATAAAATTAAATATGAATACCTTTTGCAAAGTGCCTGACATACCAGGACTTGCTCAGTTAATATCTTCTTCCATTCCTTCCTTCTACCTGATAACTCCTTCAGTATTTGAGACAGTTGTCATGTCCCTTCTGAGTTAATCTCATTCATCCTGGTTTCTTATCCACTCATCTTCTTAGTCTCTTTCCCCTCAAACTGTGTCCCACTGTGTGTGTGTGTGTTTGTGAAAGCATGATTCTCAAAACTGGCTATAGTTTTCTTTGTAGGGTCTGCTTTGCCAACTTCTTATTATTAAGGAGTGAGGACGAAGGAAAGAGCAAGAGGGGAGGAATGCCAGGCTTTTTTAGAGGAGGCAATCTATGGAAATTACTCTTGTTTCTTCTCTAAAGTAGTAAAGGTCACAGCAGTAGTTGCAAACCCCGTAGGCTGCCTACCGCCCTCCACACATACAGCATTACTATTCTTGCCTATTTTACCCTTAGGCATCCTTTATTTCTTGCACAGATGGTCTCACTCAGGCCTAACAAAATGTTTCAAGCTTTGCATAAATTAAAACAAGAGGTCTCTGAGTACTAAAGTGCAACTTTTTTTTAACTTGAAAACAACTATGCTGGCATCTTCTACAAAATTACAGCCTCAAGCCAGGCTTCCATAATTAGTTTTCCTTAAAAAAAGGAGAGGGATGAGAATGTGTTAGTGTGGATACGTATATGTACCAAACACACACTTGGTTCTAATCAACGGTTAGATGGCTTTTATGCTGTTCTGTGTTCCCCTGAAGGTTGACCAGGCACTAGTCATGATTCAGCTTGAAAAAAAATAGATTTGGAAATATTATTTTGGGGGCTTCTGAATTTCTTCATTATTTCAGTACATGATAACTGTGGAGTCATCTAGGCTTGCAGGAACTCCAGCCTAGACCTCTTTACACCATGTCACTGGGTCTTATCCAGGCTAAACTTGACTGTGGTTGAAAGAAAGTGGTGAGTCAGCTCAGAAAGAAAAATACACTGTTCCTCCCAATTCTGTTATAACCTGTCCCAAAGCAATGACACACGGCACATTCCATTCTTGAGATAACTGGGAAAATTAGTATGATCTTCTAGAGACATTGCCTCCCTTTGATTCATAGTTCATCAACAGAAGGGTGATGCCACAGATCTTTTCTACTCAGCATGTGTACTCTTAACAGAGTTGACTCATTTAATGAACTGTGACGTGTCATGAAGCTTAATATAAATTCATGAGCTTTGGTTGGCTTTTGAGTCATTAGACTGAACCTACCCTTACATTTTACCTGGATAATAATAGTAAGAGTACCTACCATGTATTGAGCTCCTACTGTGTGTCAGGTACTATGTGAATTATTTTATATACATTATTTATCATTATCCTATGGGCCCATTATAGAAAAATCAGAAAATACTGAAGAGTAGATAGAAGAACATTGACCTAGTGTTCCTTGGTTCTCCAGAGGTAACCTTTCCCGTTTTACCTCCTGATGTATCTGTACTTCCTTACACAGTAGTGCTCATATTCTGCAAGGATCATGCTTATAATTATTACTTTAGATGTTATATCCTTCTTTTGTCACTTAACCTAATAGCACAGGCCTAGTTTCATATTATTAAGAAGTCTTTGTTAAGATCAAATTTTTTCAAAAGTTAAGCTACAGAGGCCCTTATAGAATTGAGTAATGCCATCCAGGACGTATAAACTACCTTTAAAAATGAATCCAACCCTTAAATAAAATCCAGGAGCCAATCCATGTTCATGTTGTAACAGAATGTTTTTCGCTGTTATAGCACCTCACAGGAGTCTATTCATGAAGGATTTAGTGGTCAAAATGCTTAGTTCTTTGGGGTCTTGAGTTTCTCATTTCTCTAAAAGAACCACTTTTAACAATTCTGTGAATAACTAAGGGGCGGCAGAAACCGATGTCATGTGAATGTTGTCATCACTTGATACAGTTGATAGGCATTATGGCTTTTTCATTCTAATATGATTCTGCATAGATGCTACCTATATTCACGGCCACTTAGATCATATAAAAAGTGGTAAATTTTCAACATAAGGGGGTGGCATTTTGATCCTTCTCTTTGTCCCTAAACTATTTAGAAACTCTAAACTTAGCTGTTAAAAATAAGCACACAACAACCTAGGATCACAGTTTTTGAAAACTCTTGACACAGTAACTTTATCCACGTACCTAAATCCTAATTCTTGAAGAATATGTTAACAGGGTACTGCTAATAATGTAATACTCTTTAGCCTATGATTAAAGAGTCAAGATGGAAACTGGCAATATTACTAATGCCATCGTTCCAGTTGTTTGACAGTGAACAGTGATTTGCTATTTAAATACTTAAAATGAATCACTTCCAGTAAATATTTCCTTAAAGTTTATCTTTGTGTCACTAAACAATGATTCTTGTTTTTCTTGTTTTGAATTTTATATAGATGGAATCAATTCTGCAGTTCTGTTTTTCTGCTCGTTAGTTCCTGAGAGTCAGCAGTGTTGTTGTATGTAGCTGTAATACATTCATTTTCATTGCCATATACTGTTCCATTGTGTCACTATACCAGTTTACAAATTTTCTGTTGACTGACAAAGAACAAGATAGGTTGTTTCCAGTTTTGACCTGTAACAAACAGTGCTATATGACTATTCTTTTGCATGTCTCCTGGCACATATTCTTGATTTTTACCTAGGATTAGAGTTGCTGGAATTTTAGGGAATGTACATAATCAACATTACTGGATAATACCAAGTTGATTTCAAAACTAATTGTACCAATTTCCACTCTCACTAGCAGTGTAAATGTGTTGCAGTTGTTTCACATTCTTAACCAATACTCTTAACTGTCAGACTTTTAAATTTTTTCCAGTGGGATAGGTATTGAAGTGTGTGTGTGTGTGTGTGTGTGTGTGTGTGTGTTTAACAACATCATTGTGGGGTGTATTTTTTTTGAATATTTTTTTAGATTTATTTATTTATCTATCTATCTATTTATTTATTTTTTGGCTGCAGTGGGTCTTCGTTGCTGCACACAGGCTTTCTCTAGTTGCAGCGAACAGGGGCTACTCTTTGTTGCAGTGTGCGGGCTTCTCATTGTGGTGGCTTCTCTTGTTGTGGAGCACAGGCTCTAGGCACGCAGGCTTCAGTAGTTGTGGCTCTCGGGCTCTAGAGCTCAGACTCAGTAGTTGTGGTGCACGTGCTTAGTTGCTCTGCAGCACGTGGGATCTTCCTGGACCAGGGATCAAACCCGTGTCCCCTGCATTGGCAGGTGGATTCTTAACCACTGCGTCACCAGGGAAGCCCCATTGTTGTGGTTTTAATTTTAACTTTTTTGCCTATTCTGATTTCCTCTTCTGAGCATGCTTTTTTGGATCTTTTTTCCATGCTTTTATTTTGATGTTGGACTTTCTTTTATTCAATTATCAGAGTGTTTTATATATTTTGGTCACTAATACTTTGTGAATAATATGTGTTGCAAATCATTTCCCAGATTGTAACTTTTTTACCCATTCTGTTCATGGTATCTTCTGATGACTAGAAATTCTTAATTTTCAATTAGTTGAATTTACCACTTTTTTGGTATAGTTTGTATGTTTTATTTCTTGTTTTAAGAATTCTTCTCTACTCTAAGGTCCTAAAAGCATTCTGTGCTGTTGTCTAAAGTGTTCTAGTTTTATCTTTCACATTTAATTAATCCATGAAGAATTAATTTTTATGTATAGTGTGAGATAAGGGTTCAATTTTATTTCTCTCCATATGGTGAAGCATCTACACTACCACAATGTATTAAATAGTCTGTTCATTTCTCAGTGATCTGAGGGACCAACCCTGTTGTAAATAAAGTCTCCAAATTTACATAGATTTGTTTCTGAGCTTTCTTTTCCATTAGTCACTTTATTCAAATACTAACACTATACTGTTTTAATTACTATAACTTTTAAACAGTGTTTATTATCTTTTAAGTCAAACTCCCTCCCCACACCTCATGCACATACATTTTCAGGGATGTCTTGGTGATTCTTGGCTCACTGCTCTGCCATGTAAATTTTAGAATTAGCTTATCAAGTCCCAAATCCTGAAAAAATGTTGTATTTTCATTGGAATTGCATTACTTATTGAGGAATTTAGAAGGAATTGACATCTTTATGATACTGCCTCTTCTAATCCTTGAATGTAATATTTCTGTTCATTTATTTAAAACATTTTTTTGGAGTTCCATGAAGTTTTATAATTTTCTCTATGTGTTTCTTTATAATTTACTTGCACATTTCTATTAGATTTATTCATAGGTACTTGATTTTTTATGCTATTGCAAATAATATTTTCCAATTTTACATTTATAACAATTCCACTTCTGGGTATATACCCAAAAGAATTGAAAGGAGGGACTTGAATCGATATTTGTATACCAATGTTCATAGCAGCACTATTCACAATAGCTAAAAGGTGGAAATAACCCAGATGTCCATTGACTAATGAATGGATAAACAAAATGTGGTATATCTGTATAATGGAATATTATTCCGCCTTAAAAAAGCAGGAAATTCTGACATATCCTGTAACATGGATGAATCCTGAGAATGTTATACTAAGTGAAACAAACCAGTCACTAATGAATGTTGGTTATTAGGGGTTGGGGGAGGAGGGAATGGGGAATTATTGTTTAATGAACATGAAATTTCAGTTTGGGGAGATGAAAGTTCTAGAGATGGATGATTGTGATGGTTCCACAACACTATCAACATACTTAATGCCACTGAATTGTATATTTAATGGTTAAAATGATAAATTTCATGTTACATATGTTTTACCACAAATAAAATTACATGTAAAATTTATTGCTGGTATATAAAAATGCATTGGATTTTTGTGTATTGATTGTGAATCTAATAGCCTTGCCAAATTCTTACTAATTCTAGTAAGTTTTTTGCAGCTTCATCTGGATTTTCTATGTACATAGTCATGTTTTATATATATATATATATATATATATAAAATGATAGTTTTGTTTCTTTTCTAATCTTTTACTTTTTTTTCTTCTTAGTTTATCTATTTATCTAGGACATTAAGTAAAATGTCAAATAGAAATAGTGATAGCCTGATTCCTCTCCTTAATCTTAAAAGAAGCACTATGAACGTTTCCCATGATGTAGGGTGTACATTTTTTGCTTTGTTTTGTTTTCAGATAGCCTTTATCAGATTATGGAAGTTCCCTTTATTTCTAGTTTGTTAAGATTTAATTTTTGTCATGAATGCTCTTGAATTTTATTATATGCTTTCTGCATCTATTGAGATGATATGATTTTCCCCTAATCTGTTACTGTGATAAAATACAACAATTGGTTTTCTAATGTTAAATCAATCTGTAATTTCCTCAGTTAAACCCAAATTGATAATGATGTATTGCATTTTTCACACAATGCTGGATTTAGTTTTCTGACATTTCATTTAGGACTTTTTCATCTATGTTCCTGAGTAAAATTTTTTTTTTCTCAAATTGTCTTTGTGAGGGTTGTTATCAAGGCTGTATTCACCTAATAAAATGAGTTGCAGAGTGGAATTATTTCTGCCTTTGGTGTTCAATAGAATTTGCTGTTTAAACCAAAAGTTGTCAGACTTTCTGTACAGTGCTAGATAGTAAATAATTTAGACTCTGTGAACCACATGGTCTCTGTGGCAGGTCCTCAGTTCTCTCATTGTATTGTGACAGCAGCCAAAGGCAATACATAATGAGTGAGTGTGGCTGTGTTTCAATAAAACTTTATTTACAAAAAAGCCAGCAGGCCAGATTTGCCAGTGAGCAACTCCTGGTTTAAACCATCTGAGACTGGAATTTCTTTATAAAGTTTTCTTAAAAATTTATCCATTTCTTTGTTAGAATTTCATTCAAATATTTTATTCCTTCTTGCATCAGTTTTATTGTTTTATATTTCCAGTAATGTTTCCATTTCATTGAGGCTTTCAAATTTATTAAATAATTTAAATACCCTCTGTTACTGTTTTAACATCTACTGTTTCTAATTAATTCTTCTCCTTCATATCCTCTTAATTGTGCTATTTACATTTTTTGGTTATTTGTTTTTTCTTGATTTTTCTTGCTAAGAATTTAGCAAGAGCTTTTCTAGCCTCTTCAAAGAACCAACTTTAGCCTTGTGTCTTTTCTTCTTTGTTTATATACTCTGTTGTATCTTCTTCAATTTTAGTTTTTGCTCATGACTTTATTATTTTTTCCAACCTCTTTAGGTTTAATTGTTTGGTTTTTAAATTTTTGAGATGGATGCGTAGGTCATTAATTTTTAGCCTTTTTTCCTTTTTGAAATATATGTAAGTTAAAGCTGTAAATTTTTCTCTGAGTATTGCTTTAGCTTCATTTCACAAATTTTTATATGTATGTTGTATTTTTGGTATTCTTTGATTAAAACTATTTTTTATTTTTCTGTATGATTCCTTCTTTTATCTACATTTAAAGTATATTTCTTGATTTTAGATATATATTTTTAGATATTTTTTTCTTTGTGTTGCTAGGAACATGGTCAGTATGATGCTAATCCTTTGTAATTTGTTGAGACTTACTCTGTGGTTCAGTATGTTGTTAGTTTTCTTAAGTAGTCTATGAGAATTTGAAAAAATATACAGATATACCCTGAAATTATTGAATTTAGTATTATTTATATGTACAGTAAATCAAGCATGTTAATTTTGTTGTTGAAATTATATATATTTGTATTTATTATTCTGATTGATATATCAAGTACTGAGAGAGGCGTGTTAAAATCTTTCAGCATGACTGTGCACTGTAGTTCTCTCAAATTTTGCCATATATGTGTATTTCTTTTCTTGAGGTTATGTAAGATTGCATATATTTTTAGAATTGTTAGGTCCTGCTGAGGAATTGAATAATTTATTATTGTGGTGACTTTTTTTTAAAATAAATTTATTTATTTGTTTATTTTTGGCTGCATTGGGTCTTCATTGCTGCATGTGGGCTTTCTCTAGTTGTGGCGAGCGGGGGCTACTGTTCGTTGCGGCGTGCAGGCTTATCATTGCAGTGGCTTTTCTTGTTGCAGACCACAGGCTCTAGGCACGTGGCCTTCAGTAGTTGCGGCACGCAGGCTCTAGAGCACAGGCTCAGTAGTTGTGCCGCACAGGCTTAGTTGCTCCGCGGCATGTGGGATCTTCCCAGACCAGGGCTTGAACCCGTGTCCCCTGCATTGGCAGGCGGATTCTTAACCACTGCGCCACTAGGGAAGTCCATGGTGACTTTTTTAATCTATAGAATTTTTTTTTACTTTAAAGTCTTTTTAGCCTGATTTTAGTAGAGCTACAGCAGCATACTTTTAGTTGCTATTTCCCTGATTTTTTTTTTTTAAGGCCTTTTTACTCATGACTCTTTTGTCTCCTTATGTTTTAGGAGCACTCTCTTAAAGCGCTGCATAGACTGATTTTTTAAAAACAATATTTATTTATTTATTTGGCTGCATCGGGTCTTAGTTTCAGCATGTGGGGTCTTCGTTGCGGCATGCGGGATCTTTCGTTTTGGCGTGCGGGTCTTTGTTGTGGCGCGTGGGCTTCTCTCTAGCCGTGGCGCCTGGGCTTAGTTACACTGCGGCATGTGGAATCTTAGTTCCCCGACCAGAGATTGAACCCACGTTCCCTGAATTGGAAGGGAGATTCTTAACCACTGGACCACCAGGGAAGTCCCCCATAGATTGATTTTTTTTTAAGCCAATCTGATCTGATAATCTTTGTCTTTTAACTGCAGCTTTTAGCCCATTTACATTCATTGCAATTACTGATAAATTTGGACTTATTTTATGCTTTTGTTTTCCGCCTTTTCTATATTTCTTTTCCCTTTCATTCCTTGCTTTGTTCTGAATTGATTATTTTTTCTCACTTCATTTTCCTCTCAGTTATTTTAGAAATTATGTACACTATTTCAATCCTTTTGATGGTTACTCTGTCAATTTTATAGGAACTTACCAAAGTCTAAAGTTATTTAGGAGGAGAAGAAATACATTGATTAATAAAAGGAACTTTGAACACAATTGCATCATTCTCATTCCTGTTCCTTATGTTATATCTTAATTCTGTTAACTCCAGCAGCTATTATAATCGTCTTCATTACCATTTATCATTTATTATTTTAAAAAATTATGATATAACTTTTGTTTGTTTAGATTTGACCATGCATTTCCCCATTTTATGCCCTTCATGTTTTCTTGTGTCTCATACTCTCCATCTTGGATTATTTTCATTCTATGTAATCCTATATATTCTTTAGCGATTTCTTTACCTGGAAAGATATTTTTTTACTGTATTAAATTTTAGGTTGACAGTTTTCTTTTAGACATTGAAGACATCATTCTAGTGTCTTGAAGATTCTGTACTGTTGTGGTTGAAATATCAGCTGCTGTTTAATTATTTGCTCCATTGAATGTAATGTGTGCCTTCTCTGCCTGCTTTTAAGTCTTTCTGTTGTTTTCAGTGTGCTGAAGCTTAACTGTGATGCATCTAAGTTTAAATTTCTTTTTGCATGTCTTTCACAGATTTACCAGTTGTCATTTTATCCCATGTGCATTATTATTTGCTTTTCTTTTCTCATATACACTTTTTTCCTGAACCATTTGAGTACAGATTGCATACAACATTTTGCCTTAAATAATTCAGTTTATATTTCTTAAGAATAGGACTGTTCCCTTACATAATCTCAGTATAATTATCAATTTCAGTAAATAAAGCATTAGTACAATACTTTCGTCTAATTACTGTCTGTATTCCAATTTTGCTAGTTGACCTAACATTATTCTTTATTGCATTTTTTTCCCCTCAATACAAGATACAGTTTAGGGTCAGGTATTACATTTAGTTGTCTCTTTTTAGCCTTCTTTAATCTGGAACATTTCTGTGGTTTGTCTTTTAACATTGGCATTTTTAAAGAATACAGTCCTCATCTTCTTCCCCACCCCTTTTTCTGAGACAGAATGTTTCTCCTTTGGGGCTTGTCTGATGTTCATAGTTATATTGAGGTTATGCATTCTTGGCTAGGATGCTACATAAGTGATGCTTCTTCCTCAGAGTATCACGTGCCGAGACCTATAATATCCTCTGTCCCTCATTGATGATACTAATTTTGATTATCCAGTCAAGGTGTTATCTGGTTTTTCCACTGTATAATTACTGTTTTTTCACCACTGGTACTAGTAAGCAGTCTCTGACAGACACTTTCAGATCATTCAAGCAGCTTGTTCATCATCAAAATTTCTCCCACTGTTTAGCATTTATTGATGATTCTTGCCTGATCCAGTCTTTACCAGAATGGTTATAAAATGATGATTTTTTAAAAATTCTACCACTCCCTCCAAATCTTCCAGTCTTTGGTATTCTAATATAAGTAAGAGCTGTTTTCCTTTTTTTTTTTTAGTTATCTATTTTATACATATTAGTGTATATATGTCAATCCCAATCTCCCAATTCATCCCACCACCCCCACCACCCCCGCCACTTTCCCCCCTTGGTGTCCGTACGTTTGTTCTCTACATCTGTGTTTCTATTTCTGCCTTGCAAACCGGTTCATCTGTACCATTTTTCTAGATTCCACATATATGCATTAA
>NC_041227.1:70565732-70636420 GCF_002837175.3 Physeter macrocephalus | reverse complement strand
TTTTATATATATATATATATATATATATATATAAAATGATAGTTTTGTTTCTTTTCTAATCTTTTACTTTTTTTTCTTCTTAGTTTATCTATTTATCTAGGACATTAAGTAAAATGTCAAATAGAAATAGTGATAGCCTGATTCCTCTCCTTAATCTTAAAAGAAGCACTATGAACGTTTCCCATGATGTAGGGTGTACATTTTTTGCTTTGTTTTGTTTTCAGATAGCCTTTATCAGATTATGGAAGTTCCCTTTATTTCTAGTTTGTTAAGATTTAATTTTTGTCATGAATGCTCTTGAATTTTATTATATGCTTTCTGCATCTATTGAGATGATATGATTTTCCCCTAATCTGTTACTGTGATAAAATACAACAATTGGTTTTCTAATGTTAAATCAATCTGTAATTTCCTCAGTTAAACCCAAATTGATAATGATGTATTGCATTTTTCACACAATGCTGGATTTAGTTTTCTGACATTTCATTTAGGACTTTTTCATCTATGTTCCTGAGTAAAATTTTTTTTTTCTCAAATTGTCTTTGTGAGGGTTGTTATCAAGGCTGTATTCACCTAATAAAATGAGTTGCAGAGTGGAATTATTTCTGCCTTTGGTGTTCAATAGAATTTGCTGTTTAAACCAAAAGTTGTCAGACTTTCTGTACAGTGCTAGATAGTAAATAATTTAGACTCTGTGAACCACATGGTCTCTGTGGCAGGTCCTCAGTTCTCTCATTGTATTGTGACAGCAGCCAAAGGCAATACATAATGAGTGAGTGTGGCTGTGTTTCAATAAAACTTTATTTACAAAAAAGCCAGCAGGCCAGATTTGCCAGTGAGCAACTCCTGGTTTAAACCATCTGAGACTGGAATTTCTTTATAAAGTTTTCTTAAAAATTTATCCATTTCTTTGTTAGAATTTCATTCAAATATTTTATTCCTTCTTGCATCAGTTTTATTGTTTTATATTTCCAGTAATGTTTCCATTTCATTGAGGCTTTCAAATTTATTAAATAATTTAAATACCCTCTGTTACTGTTTTAACATCTACTGTTTCTAATTAATTCTTCTCCTTCATATCCTCTTAATTGTGCTATTTACATTTTTTGGTTATTTGTTTTTTCTTGATTTTTCTTGCTAAGAATTTAGCAAGAGCTTTTCTAGCCTCTTCAAAGAACCAACTTTAGCCTTGTGTCTTTTCTTCTTTGTTTATATACTCTGTTGTATCTTCTTCAATTTTAGTTTTTGCTCATGACTTTATTATTTTTTCCAACCTCTTTAGGTTTAATTGTTTGGTTTTTAAATTTTTGAGATGGATGCGTAGGTCATTAATTTTTAGCCTTTTTTCCTTTTTGAAATATATGTAAGTTAAAGCTGTAAATTTTTCTCTGAGTATTGCTTTAGCTTCATTTCACAAATTTTTATATGTATGTTGTATTTTTGGTATTCTTTGATTAAAACTATTTTTTATTTTTCTGTATGATTCCTTCTTTTATCTACATTTAAAGTATATTTCTTGATTTTAGATATATATTTTTAGATATTTTTTTCTTTGTGTTGCTAGGAACATGGTCAGTATGATGCTAATCCTTTGTAATTTGTTGAGACTTACTCTGTGGTTCAGTATGTTGTTAGTTTTCTTAAGTAGTCTATGAGAATTTGAAAAAATATACAGATATACCCTGAAATTATTGAATTTAGTATTATTTATATGTACAGTAAATCAAGCATGTTAATTTTGTTGTTGAAATTATATATATTTGTATTTATTATTCTGATTGATATATCAAGTACTGAGAGAGGCGTGTTAAAATCTTTCAGCATGACTGTGCACTGTAGTTCTCTCAAATTTTGCCATATATGTGTATTTCTTTTCTTGAGGTTATGTAAGATTGCATATATTTTTAGAATTGTTAGGTCCTGCTGAGGAATTGAATAATTTATTATTGTGGTGACTTTTTTTTAAAATAAATTTATTTATTTGTTTATTTTTGGCTGCATTGGGTCTTCATTGCTGCATGTGGGCTTTCTCTAGTTGTGGCGAGCGGGGGCTACTGTTCGTTGCGGCGTGCAGGCTTATCATTGCAGTGGCTTTTCTTGTTGCAGACCACAGGCTCTAGGCACGTGGCCTTCAGTAGTTGCGGCACGCAGGCTCTAGAGCACAGGCTCAGTAGTTGTGCCGCACAGGCTTAGTTGCTCCGCGGCATGTGGGATCTTCCCAGACCAGGGCTTGAACCCGTGTCCCCTGCATTGGCAGGCGGATTCTTAACCACTGCGCCACTAGGGAAGTCCATGGTGACTTTTTTAATCTATAGAATTTTTTTTTACTTTAAAGTCTTTTTAGCCTGATTTTAGTAGAGCTACAGCAGCATACTTTTAGTTGCTATTTCCCTGATTTTTTTTTTTTAAGGCCTTTTTACTCATGACTCTTTTGTCTCCTTATGTTTTAGGAGCACTCTCTTAAAGCGCTGCATAGACTGATTTTTTAAAAACAATATTTATTTATTTATTTGGCTGCATCGGGTCTTAGTTTCAGCATGTGGGGTCTTCGTTGCGGCATGCGGGATCTTTCGTTTTGGCGTGCGGGTCTTTGTTGTGGCGCGTGGGCTTCTCTCTAGCCGTGGCGCCTGGGCTTAGTTACACTGCGGCATGTGGAATCTTAGTTCCCCGACCAGAGATTGAACCCACGTTCCCTGAATTGGAAGGGAGATTCTTAACCACTGGACCACCAGGGAAGTCCCCCATAGATTGATTTTTTTTTAAGCCAATCTGATCTGATAATCTTTGTCTTTTAACTGCAGCTTTTAGCCCATTTACATTCATTGCAATTACTGATAAATTTGGACTTATTTTATGCTTTTGTTTTCCGCCTTTTCTATATTTCTTTTCCCTTTCATTCCTTGCTTTGTTCTGAATTGATTATTTTTTCTCACTTCATTTTCCTCTCAGTTATTTTAGAAATTATGTACACTATTTCAATCCTTTTGATGGTTACTCTGTCAATTTTATAGGAACTTACCAAAGTCTAAAGTTATTTAGGAGGAGAAGAAATACATTGATTAATAAAAGGAACTTTGAACACAATTGCATCATTCTCATTCCTGTTCCTTATGTTATATCTTAATTCTGTTAACTCCAGCAGCTATTATAATCGTCTTCATTACCATTTATCATTTATTATTTTAAAAAATTATGATATAACTTTTGTTTGTTTAGATTTGACCATGCATTTCCCCATTTTATGCCCTTCATGTTTTCTTGTGTCTCATACTCTCCATCTTGGATTATTTTCATTCTATGTAATCCTATATATTCTTTAGCGATTTCTTTACCTGGAAAGATATTTTTTTACTGTATTAAATTTTAGGTTGACAGTTTTCTTTTAGACATTGAAGACATCATTCTAGTGTCTTGAAGATTCTGTACTGTTGTGGTTGAAATATCAGCTGCTGTTTAATTATTTGCTCCATTGAATGTAATGTGTGCCTTCTCTGCCTGCTTTTAAGTCTTTCTGTTGTTTTCAGTGTGCTGAAGCTTAACTGTGATGCATCTAAGTTTAAATTTCTTTTTGCATGTCTTTCACAGATTTACCAGTTGTCATTTTATCCCATGTGCATTATTATTTGCTTTTCTTTTCTCATATACACTTTTTTCCTGAACCATTTGAGTACAGATTGCATACAACATTTTGCCTTAAATAATTCAGTTTATATTTCTTAAGAATAGGACTGTTCCCTTACATAATCTCAGTATAATTATCAATTTCAGTAAATAAAGCATTAGTACAATACTTTCGTCTAATTACTGTCTGTATTCCAATTTTGCTAGTTGACCTAACATTATTCTTTATTGCATTTTTTTCCCCTCAATACAAGATACAGTTTAGGGTCAGGTATTACATTTAGTTGTCTCTTTTTAGCCTTCTTTAATCTGGAACATTTCTGTGGTTTGTCTTTTAACATTGGCATTTTTAAAGAATACAGTCCTCATCTTCTTCCCCACCCCTTTTTCTGAGACAGAATGTTTCTCCTTTGGGGCTTGTCTGATGTTCATAGTTATATTGAGGTTATGCATTCTTGGCTAGGATGCTACATAAGTGATGCTTCTTCCTCAGAGTATCACGTGCCGAGACCTATAATATCCTCTGTCCCTCATTGATGATACTAATTTTGATTATCCAGTCAAGGTGTTATCTGGTTTTTCCACTGTATAATTACTGTTTTTTCACCACTGGTACTAGTAAGCAGTCTCTGACAGACACTTTCAGATCATTCAAGCAGCTTGTTCATCATCAAAATTTCTCCCACTGTTTAGCATTTATTGATGATTCTTGCCTGATCCAGTCTTTACCAGAATGGTTATAAAATGATGATTTTTTAAAAATTCTACCACTCCCTCCAAATCTTCCAGTCTTTGGTATTCTAATATAAGTAAGAGCTGTTTTCCTTTTTTTTTTTTAGTTATCTATTTTATACATATTAGTGTATATATGTCAATCCCAATCTCCCAATTCATCCCACCACCCCCACCACCCCCGCCACTTTCCCCCCTTGGTGTCCGTACGTTTGTTCTCTACATCTGTGTCTCTATTTCTGCCCTGCAAACCGGTTCATCTGTACCATTTTTCTAGCTTCCGTTCATCTGTACCATTTTTCTAGATTCCACATATATGCATTAATATATGATATTTGTTCTTCTCTTTCTGACTTACTTCACTCTATATGACAGTCTCTAGGTCCATTTATGTCTCTACAAGTAACTCAATTTTGTTCCTTTTTATGGCTGAGTAGTATTCCATCGTATATATGTACCACATCTTTTTTCTCCATTTGTCTGTCCATGGGCATTTAGGTTGCTTCCATGACCTGGCTATTGTAAATAGTGCTGCGGTGAACATTGGGGTGCATGTGTCTTTTTGAATTATTGTTTTCTCCGGGTATATGCCCAGGAGTGGGATTGCTGGGTCATATGGTAATTCTGTTTTTAGTTTTTTAAGGAACCTCCATACTGTTCTCCATAGTGGCTATATCAATTTATATTCCCACCAGCAGTGCAGGAGGGTTCCCTCTTCTCCACACCCTATCCAGCATTCATTGTTTGTAGATTTTCTGATGATGCCCATTCTGACCATTGTGAGGTGATACATCATTGTAGTTTTGATTTGCATTCTCTAATAATTAGTGATGTTGAGCAGCTTTTCATGTGCCCCTTGGCCATCTGTATGTCTTCTTTGGAGAGATGTCTATTTAGGTCTTCAGTCCATTTATTGATTGGTTTGTTTGTTTTTTAATATTGAGCTGCATGAGCTGTTTATATATTTTGGAGATTAATCCTTTGTCCATTGATTCGTTTGCAAATATTTTCTCCCATTCTGAGGGTTGTCTTTTTGTCTTGTTTATAGTTTCATTTGTTTATTTTTCTTTTTATTTCCATTTCTCTATGAGGTGGGTCAAAAAGGATCTTGCTGTGTTGTATGTCATAGAGTGTTCTGCCTATTTTTTCCTCTAAGAGTTTGATAGTGTGTGGCCTTACATTTAGGTCTTTAATCCATTTTGAGTTTATTTTTGTGTATGGTGTTAGGGAGTGTTCTAATTTCATTCTTTTACATGTAGCTGTCCAGTTTTCCCAGCACCACTTATTGAAGAGACTGTCTTTTCTCCATTGTATATCCTTGCCTCCTTTGTCATAGATTAGTTGACCATAGGTGCGTGGGTTTATCTCTGGGCTTTCTATCCTGTTCTGTTGATCTATATTTCTGTTTGTTTGTCTGTTTGTTTTTTGCGGTACATGGGCCTCTCACTGCTGTGGCCTCTCCCGTTGTGGAGCACAGGCTCCAGACTCACAGGCCCAGCAGCCATGGCTCACGGGCCCAGCCACTCCGCAGCATGTGGGATCTTTTCCCGGACCGGGGCACAAACCCATATCACCTGCATTGGCAGGAGGACTCTCAACCACTGCGCCACCAGGGAAGCCCTATATTTCTGTTTTTGTGCCAGTACCATATTGTCTTGATTACTGTAGCTTTGTAATATAGTCTGAAGTCAGGAAGTCTGATTCCTCCAGCTCTGTTTTTTTCCCTCAAGATTGCTTTGGCTTGTTTTTTCCCCTTTTAAAATTTATTTAGTCAATATAAATTTATGAATTCCCATTTTTTCCCAGCAGTCTTGAGTTCATTACTATACTTAATTGTTTTAGTACAGTTGTCCTAAATTTGACCAGTGGTAGATATATCTAAACCGACCCCTGTGTCCTTGTGTTCATATTATTGTTTTGAGCACTTTCCTACTTTCTGGCATTATAAGCAATCATTTTATATCTACCCTGCCTTCATCCTGGGAACCATAAAAAACATTCTCTTTTCTTCTTTTTCAAAACTGTTAACTCTTTTTTTTTTTTTTTTTTTTTTTTGCGGTACGCGGGCCTCCCTCTGTTGCGGCCTCTCCTGTTGCGGAGCACAGGCTCCGTCCGCGCAGGCTCAGCGGCCGTGGCCCACAGGCCCAGCCGCTCTGCGGCACGTGGGATCCTCCCAGACCGGGGCGCGAACCCGGTTCCCCTGCATCGGCAGGCGGACGCGCAACCACTGCGCCACCAGGGAAGCCCCAAAACTGTTAACTCTTTTTAAGATTCTTCTTCTTCCTGAAGATTTAAACGTACTTATTTTAAATTCCATGTCTGAAATTCCAATGTCTAAAGTATTAACATTGATTGATGTATCTGTTCATTGTATCTGCTAGCTTTCACTCACGGCGTTTGTTTCCTTACTTGTTTGGTGATTGATTGTGAGTTGCTTATTTTTCCTGGAACTGTATTTGTAAGAATTCTTTGACACCTGGAATAAACGTGGCTTTAACAGGCATTTGATTCTTTCATTTCTCTGTCAGAACTACCAATGTGGGACCTTTTTATAATCTTGGATTGAAGTTTTTCAGACCACTACATGTAAATTAAGGCTTTAAATCTATATGAGGGTTAGCTTGTCATGACGAATTATCAAAATAGTATTTTTTCTCCACAGTAATATTTGAGATGGGAAATTTTCATTGAATTTTTACTCAGGGGGCAGAATAGGTCATTTCTAGTTCACCTGGCACTGAATGTGTGGGTCTTTCATGTCCAGTTCTGTTGGGAAGTCTCCTGTTAGATTTCTTGTTGTAGGTGGGCCCTGTGCTTTGCTCTTGATCCCTAGATTTATGAGCACCTGAAACCAAGGCTAAATTTCAACCCAGCTTGGTAAATATTCTTAAGGCAGGAACTAGATTTTTTTTTTCCTCTCTTTGCTTTATTTTTGGCCTGAATATTGCTTATTATCTGACCGTGGTTATAGATTAGAAGGGTATTTTAAAATTCATTTTATTTAGTTTTGTCATCATGATCAGTTCAAGATTAAGTTTGGTACATAATCTCTCATTTCACGAGGCTGGAAATAGCTGTGTTCCTGCTAAGACGTTGGTGCTCTGCAACCTGAACCAAAATATTTATCTATAAAAGTCAAGTAATTGTGTTCTTTTCCTAATAAAATAGACAGTGTAAACATTAATGGAATTTAAATTATTTCTTCCATTTCTTTGTGCATATGCTTTTAAACATACATTAGATTGTTCTTCCTTCTTAAGAGGGATTAATATTTCATTATTCTATAAAGCTCTACAAATAGCTTCTTGTTTTGCAGAGCATCATGAATTCCAGGTGCTTTGTAACCTGATCGAGTTTAGAAACTGCTCATACAACCAAATTTAATCATTGGCTGTTCTTCCTAAGCACCCAGTGCTTTCCTGCTTCTGTGACTTGTTCTCACTGCTCCCCATATGTCGAATACCTTCCATTTCTACATGTTCCACTGTCACCATTTCTTTGGCAAATGCTTCAAAAGCTACTGCATCTGTAAAGCTTTCCTTTATTCTTCTCTTTTGACTTTATGAACTACTTTACTAGTTTGTAAGCTCCTTAAGAACGAGTTCCACAAACATGTTATCTTTGTTGTATCTTCTGCAGTAAAGTATTCTCACAGATAAGAGTAAATGGTTCTTCTCTATCTGTTGAATGAAATGGGCAGATAGCAACATAATAGGATAATTGTACTTTTGCCTCCTGGACTATCTCAGCCTATATGTGCTTTAAATCCTAAAACTGGTTTGTGGTGCTTCCATTGAAAGGGTCTTGACCCTCTCCTCTTAGCATAACAATCCTCCTCATAACTCAGAAAGAAGAGTGGCTGAGCTGGGCTCAGTGGAACCTGATCTTCTCCACCTGCCTTCAGGAATCCTGCGATTAAATACAGTGGGTATTCTGAACCAGAAACCACTTTGTAGGCTTTTAAAAAGAAATAGTTAGAGACTAACCATAAAACAGAATTTAAATGACAAAACAAATAATCTTTCCTTTTCTGTTTCTCCTCTTCCTGTGATGTTCTTTTGACATACACATTCCAAACCAAAGCTCTGCAAATAAATGAGGTAAATCCCTGCCCTCCTTTGGCAGGCAAGGCTTTCCCTCAGATGTATTTTATAACTTTGGCTGATGTGGGAAGAACTTTTCTTTCCAGAGGTGGTTTCATGGTAATATCCTTCAAAAGCTCACATTGTACAGTTTAACTTCTTCTTCTTTATTGTTTTATTAGCTTTGCTTTGGGAGGTTTTATTCGTCATTTCAGCTGGCTTATGGAAAGAGACAGAACTTTTATGCAGCTAATTTGATTATTGTTTTCGTGCATACTAAATCATGCTTATCAAAAGCACCATTTACCTTGTGTTGTCAAAACCAAAAAGGTAAACATAAACCATTTTCCAAGGGTTTTTAAGACTCTTAAGTGTATATACTGAAAGAGAGTAATGCTCAGTTTTATTAATTATTAGGTTATGGTTTCATGTGGAAAGAACCAGCCTGCAACTTTCCCCCAGGTGTAACAGCATTTTTGCTGAAAACTTGAAAAGACTTAAGTGTATTGGAACTAGGGACTGAAACTATCTTTCCCTGAATACCAGGGTTGCTTTGTTATGGTGTTTCCATTTATGGCATAATGAATGTGTAGGACGCTAATGATGTGGTCTCTAGGTGTTCCCCTACTACTCAGAGCGCTGATAATGAGCTGCGAGTAATTGGTATGAGTCCCGGAAGATGAATTCTGATTACCTTTGTGGGGCCATTCCACTCTGCTCCCTTCCTCCTTGATGTTTCTGTAAAGAACATTTGGATTTTGAAGAGAGTATTGTGTATTTGACTTTTAATTAGATTTGCAGTATGTTGGGTTAATAAACTAGGGCTCCCTCTTCTTCAGCTTTTCTGAAGGGATGTGTGTGGATGTGACGCGGTGGGCTGTGGGGAGAAGTGAGGCTCATACAGGCAGCAACGGTGGTGCTCTTCCCCTCGGGCCTTGGTGGTGAAGGCAGGTTTATAGTGGTTGAGGGCCGATTTCATCCTGTGGTCCATCATCCACAAATGGCTCCCAGTCATCCTAGGCCCTGCCAAACTTGCATCTGCTCTGTACAGGAGGCAGCCTCAGAATGAAATATGAGAGTTGTCCATCTTTCTGTCTTTTGGTACTCAGAAAAGAGATTGTCTTGGTTGACCACACCCTTTTACTAGGATTTACAGGGACAACTTGGCTTTTACTTGCTCCCTTTCCACCTCCTACTGTTTTGTTCCCACTTGGGTCTGTTTTTCTCCTTTTCTGTGTGTTGAGCCATTGCCTTCTCTATCACAGCTTTCAGATCCATCAGGCGTAGAGAGAGGGAGTCCTTGAGCATCTGTAATCTACCCGGCTTTTAATCTGGAGGAGAGCTAAGGAAGGGGAATCACCTCGCAGTCAACCCACAACATGGTCTCTGAGCTTTTACTTTGTTTAGAGAGTCGCAACACATCTCATAGTCCCTAGTATGACAGATAGTCCTCTCCCCTCCTTGTAAGAAAAGTGGACATCTGGCCTCTTCTTTGGTCTCCATTGTTTTCCAGTGACCTTTCAACTTAGATCTTCTTTTTAGACCTGGCCCTGCTAGCCCCCAGCCCTATAATTTGGGCCCTGCTCTTTTAAGGGCAGGTCTTCCAGATGAGATGTATGCTACAGTTCTGAGAAATCGTGTTGCTCTGTGCTTCCTGTCGTAGTTCTCCACCTTCTTTGATGCCCACTCATCTCTCCCCCTTCATTCTGACTCACTTTAGAGATCATAATTTAAAAAAAAAAAAAATCATAGGCCTTACATAATAGGCCAGGCTTTTCTCCCTGCTACTGATATAACTGTGTGGCTGGACCATCCTCCTTCACACCTATCCTACTATATTTGTGAGTACACCACTACTCCTCATCTGTGAATCCAAAGATCTGGCACCATTTTCCTGCATCCTCGTCAGAGTGAGAGCGTAGGAATTGAGGTAGGTGGAAAACAGGAGATAGGGCAGAGGTTTCCCACTCACCCCCACAGGGATTCTTTCTTGGCAGAGGTAGGCTCCAGTCTAACTGCTGGCCAGCGTGGGCTTAGACAGTGTGGCACAGTTGTGGCTCTGCATCTTCTGTGTGACTGCCGCCCCGTTTTTGTTTAGCAAGCTGCTATGCCAGTTTACTATGCGTGTTGTTACATATTCTCCTCTAATTTGACTGCCATTTTGCTTCAGTGAGACGATGATTGTTTATGGCAGGGCTGTAATGTGTTGTCAGCACAGGTTACTCGCTACTTGTTGGCAGTGGCCTAACATTGCCTGAGACATAGTGTCACTGTGAAATGGTTTGACAATGTTGAGACTGTAGTTATGTTGAGCAGTAACAACTGTAGAGGTCGAGAAAGGGCATCTAAGAGGAGCTGTGTTCGTAAGGCAAAGACGGAGAGGGAATACTAAGTAGGACAGCAGCAAATGTCATCAAAGAGCTTCATTTTCACACAATTTTCATAATTCGGTTTGTTTTCTGTGAACAGTGTTGATTCAGCTGCTGCTAGGGAGTAGAAACACATTTCTGAGTTAGAAATGAATTTTGTTGTGCATGACCCTGGCTATCTTTTTCTTCTTTGAGCACTTTTAGAAAGTTCTCAAGCCTGCTGAGGAATACACCTGGCTCCCTGTTGCACGTGTGAGGCAAGAAATTCATTGGGGCACCTTCACAGGGTTTCATTTTTGGAGCGTTTATCTAATGAGTGTCTTACTACCCTGATGGACCAGGCTGCAGCCCACATTATGTTGTGTGAAAATGGTATTTGTGTTCTTGGTTCTTAAGAGATTCTCAGGACCTGCCAAGCGTGATAACACAAACATGTGATGACAGTAGATAAGGTAAACTTTAAAAGTGACTAGAAATCCCTGTAGAGTCTAGGACAGAGTGACCCTAACAGGCTTGATGACCCTTTTAGGACTTTTGAGTACATTTCATATTGGTTGCTGGTTCTTTTCCCAAGCATCTGGGAAGCGAGCCCTCTGCTTTGGGGAGGCACACCCACAAGGAGACCCCACTCCGTACCTCCACACAGGGATGGTGCACAACACCATCCACCCTAGGCTCCTCTGCAGTTCGGGATGGCTTGGTTGTCTGATTTACTACACGTTGCCATGCAGGAAGTCACTCTGCCCTGATTGCTTTCCTCTGTAATCTTACAAGCAGTGTGGGAAAATACTATAACTCTTAGTAATGACATTTTCCAAGTATGGGCTTCTCTGAATGCACAAAAATGGCAAAATCTACATTCTCTTTGTAATGGAAGAAGCCAGAACAATTTTGATATTGATATGCCTCCTGCAGTTGCCAAAGAGTCTTCCTTCTGGTACTACATACCTTTCTTTCTGAAAGATATAACCTCCAGGCCCTCCCTACCCCCTTTCTTCTATCTCATGCACAAGTCCCAAGCCTGGACCACAGCAGGCTTTTTTTCCCATTTCTTTTTATTGAGGTATAATTGACATATAGCACTATGTTAGTTTCAGGTGTACAACATAATTGTGAAATGGTCACCACAATGAGAGTAGTTAACATCCGTCACCATACATAGTTATAGAACGTTTTTTCTTGTGATGTTTTTTTTTCCCCCTTTGAAAAAGTTCGTAAGCTTGATCACTGATGTATGCTGGATCATCAGAAAAGCAGAATGTAACTGAATTGACGATCAGTGAGTGACATCGAGCATTGCTCATGCTGGTGTCAAGGACCTGGCCTGCCCATTGAGGAGGGATTCTGTGCATTTTGCCAGATTTTTTTGCCTGTGGATGCTCATGTCAGGTCCGTGGTGCATATGCCAGAGTCTTTGACAGAATAATGCATCAAATCTGATGCCAGTCAGCCTAGCAGATGCCTTCTTGTTGTTGACCACTTCCTATCAGGATGAGCTAAGAAGAGTGTCTACTAAGAGTTAGCTTTTAGAGGACTTTTCTGCAAGTGCTAAGTGTTGACATTACTTCAGTTTGAATCAGATCATTTGGAGCTATTCTTTCATTTGTATCTTGGCCTCATGATATTGGGGAAAAGATATGCCAACTAGTTTGAGTGAAGTTCAAATAAATATTTTTTAAGTGTGGATATGTGGAGAAGGAAAGGGTCCCAGGATCATAATTAAAACCCTGGTTAAAACTGTAAATCAAGAGATTTGTTCTAATTTGGCATTTTCTTATAAAGTTTACATTTTTTTCCAATTAAATTTCTTATATATTTACCCTACAACCCAGCAATTCCACTCTTAAGTATTTACCCAAGAAGAATGAAAATGTATGCCTACACAAAAACTTGTACACTAGGCTTCATAGTAGCCTTCTTCGTAGTAGCCAAAAACTGGTAATAAGCAGTGTCCATTAATAGATGACAGTATGGCATGTCCAGGTAATGGTTATTACCAGTCTCTAAAAAGAAACAAACTACTGATGTGCACAACACCACGGATGAAGTTCACAAAGAGTGTGCTGAGAGAAAGAAGTCCGACACAAAAATGTATGTTCTGTACGATTCCACCTTTGTGATATTATGGAACAAACATGATAACAGAAAGTATACCAATGCTTACCTGGGACCGGCCTTGGGGGCATTGGCTACAAAGCAGCGTGAAGGAACATGGGTGATGGAAGTGTTGACTCTTGATTGCAGTGGTGTTACGTGTGTGTGTGTGTGTGTGTGTGTGTGTGTGTGTGTGTGTGTATATTTATGTATTATACCTTAAGTATGATAAAGTTGATTTTAAAAATACATTTAGGGCTTCCCTGGTGGCGCAGTGGTTGAGAGTCCGCCTGCCGATGCGGGGGACGCGGGTTCGCGCCCCGGTCCGGGAGGATCCCGCATGCCACGGAGCGGCTGGGCCCGTGAGCCATGGCTGCTGGGCCTGCGCGTCCGGAGCCTGTGCTCCGCAGCGGGAGAGGACACAGCAGTGAGAGGCCCACGTACTGAAAAAAAAAAAAAGAAAAAAAAAAAATTTGTTCTAATCCCACTTCTGCTATATCAGTAGGGACCAGTGAAAATATTAGATGTTCTTTCTTTATTCTCCCATACATAAATTCTTTTTTTACATAGATATAAATTTATTTATTTATTTATTTATCTTTGGCCGCGTTGGGTCTTCATTGCTGCGCGTGGGCTTTCTCTGGTTGCAGCGAGCGGGGCCTACCCTTTGTTGCGGAGCATGGGCTCTAGGCTCACGGGCCTCAGTAGTTGCAGCACGCGGGCTCAGTAGTTGTGGTGCACGGGCTCTAGAGCACAGGCACAGTAGTTGTGACACACGGGCTTAGTTGCTCCGTGGCATGTGGGATCTTCCCAGACCAGGGCTCGAGCCCGTGTCTCCTGCATTGGCAGGTGGATTCTTAACCACTGTGCCACCAGGGAAGTCCTCCCATACGTAAATTCTAATCAAAGCATTTCTGTCACAGTTGGAACCGTTGATGTAAATATCAGTTCCTCCAATGGACTAAGCTGGATCCAAATAAATGGACCCAGTAAAATTTTTGATCCAACTTATTCCTTACTGTTCTTATCATTACTGATGCTTGAAGGGCTTGAATAGGTGACTTTTGGATTCAGAGAATACATTATGAGTCATTTAGTAGGGAATCAGAATCCTGGCCTCGGGAGCAACACTTTGTGCATGAGTGGCTTTGACAGCCATTTTGTTCTCTAAATAATGTTTGGTAGGATTCATTCTTCATATCGTCTGTCTGGCTGATAGTTTTTTTCTATTAACATTTTGGTTTTGAAGTCTTTTTCCAGTAAAAGACACAATTTGATTCTCAGGCTTTTAATTTTATATTAGTGAGAGTAAGAAGGCATAAAGCACATAGGATGTAGTACATTTAATTAAAAATATTTCACTAAGTAAAATATTTTGAAAAATTGTTTCTTTAAATAATCCACACCCTTTGAAAAGCAAGTGTTAGAATTCTATGGTTAGTGTCTTTAATAATCAGTTTCTTATTTGTTGGTTTAATTTTTTTTTTACATGTTTCATTTAAAGATCTGAAGTTTTAGTTGATATTGTGAACTTGGGTTTCTTGTTTTTTCCTCATATCAACCTTGTTTTATATGTCAAAGAAAAGGTAAGGTTTAAAATTTGTTTGAAGTATGGCTATATTCTCAAAAAGGTATGGTATATAAAAACTAATTTTATGGTGTGTATGTTTTATAAATGAAGCAAGAAAATTTATAACTGTCTTATCTGAAATCTCTTGGTAAGATATAAGTTGCAAAAAAAATATTTCTGATAAGTGATGTACGGAATTAAAAAATATTTTTATGCTACAATGCATGTTAAGATGATTCCAGACAGGCCCCTCCTTTACAACTGGCCACAGTAGAGTTACAGTGTTAGCCACTGCATTTATAATGAGGACAGTTCTGGGTCATTGAGTGTCAGATATGGTGTCCCTGGGCCCTACTGTTATATTTATATCTGTGGACATGGAGTATAATGATAGACAATTTGTTAAATTTATCAAGTTTGGAATCTTCCATAGAAATTAACTTGACAAATATACATAAATTGCATTAAATACCATTAGTTCAATTTTACCCTGTGTATTTGCATACATGTTACCTCTTAGAAATATATTTAATAAAAATACAGCATAAGGATTTTATTATGACATACTCAACCGTACACTCTTTAGCAGTGGCAACCACCTAAGATGGTTGTCTGTCAGTTAGAGTTTAACAACTGAATATTTTGGGCCAGATAGCAAGCTGGAGTTCTCATTTAATCTCTGTCTCATATTGGGCTATCCATTATGATATCCTTGGGTCAGTGCAGTACATCTTATGTTAAGTTTTTTCTGTAATGAATATTTATATTACGTAAATGGGAAAATTGGTGGGTTCCCTTGGTAGAAACATGATATTGGTACTTTTAAAGTAAACTTAAATAAGGTCAGAATTTTTATCCTCTAGAGAAAATTTCACATCTGATTAAATAGTTTACATAAACTTAATCTTTTTCTGCTAGATGCATTATAATCTCAGATATTATTCATGTAGCTATTCCTCTGTGAACCATAAAATGTTCGTTTCTTCAAAATGAATATGAAGCTCAAAGCATTAGTGGTCTTAAGAGCATAAAAACTTTATTGCTTTGTGCTTAACATTTTTCAAGTAACTTTGGAAAGCCGAAACAAATTTTGCATTTAGATTAATGGAAGATATTTTCCATTTGAAGGAGCTGCCAAGGGAGCAACAATAACAAAAATCCCCCAAGGTTAAAAATGTAGTGCTTTTGATGCTTACCAGAACTGTGTTAGCAGAACAATCATTTCTCAGCATTGAAAGGTATCATAATTGGTCTATACGGTGGCAATACTGAAAACGAGTATGCTTCAGAGAAAGCTAATATGACTCTACTTAATAATTTCCTTCAAGAGCCTGAATTTGAATGTATATTCCACCCAGCTTGAGGCAAACAATTTGTTCCTATGAGTTCTAGTGGAAGTTACCAGGGGGTCATGCAATTTATTTTTGTCTTGAAGTTTTCAAAACTGTGTAGAACTAAAGACATATTCACTTGAATTGATCCACTAGTAATTTGATCCAGTTGGCAATTCTGCTTTCTCTTCTCCCCAATTCTATTATGTTGGAAGAGGAGAAACATTCATAAAATATTGTGACAAATAAATTCTTCCTGGAGATGTTTCCTCTTTGTGTTTGAACCTCTGGTTCACCGTGAATGTTTGCATTCTTGCTGCTGGCCAAAATAGACTTTTTGTTGTTGTTGTTGTTTTTATGGGTCTTTTCTTAAATGCAGTATTATTTGTCCTTTTCACTAAAATTACCTAGTTTTCCAAATTGTTTCGTTATACTAAAGTTTTTTGCTGTGGGACTAATTTAAAGCCCCCACCACAGATGAGAAGGGTCTATACATGAGTATGTGAGCAATGTATAGGAAAATTTTCTTTTCCTTGAGGATTTGACAGTTTTAGGAGGAATGTGTCTATATGTTAGAGGATGAGGATACAGAGATGAGCAGGTGTCAGAGGAATGACATGGTCTCTGCATTGCAAATACCAGTAACGGGGTTAAGGAAAAACCAGAAAATATTTCTAGGGAGGGTAAGGGATGGTTAGACACCTCTGTTTCTGTTGTTTGATCCCATACTTTTAAGAATTGACAATACTTTGAAGGTTATGTTGTCTTAAACTCAAACAGGATGTGGACTCTGAAATCATACCAAACCTTGGATTTGGGGACATTCCCCTTTGGTTTAATCCATGTTCCCCAGACATATCTATTCCTTAGGATTAATGGGTATTTTTTTTAAATAGTATTTATTGCCTTTGTCTGAGAATAGTTATGGCTTCCAGTCCTTATATCTAAACACTCAAGGATTAAAAATAATTTTTAATAATCAGCTTTACTGCTAATTCTTATAGCTGAAACAATGAATAAGAAGAATGTGGAAATTAAGGTACACGGCAGGTTTACAGATAGCCACGTTGGCAAAGCATGGTTGTGAGGATGTTCATATTGTAAATCTACTACCTGTATGAGAACAACTATGTTTGGCTAGTTTCTTGTGAATTAAGTACACATTTTGTCTTGTTTTTTAATGTAATAAACTAGTGTGTTTTCCTAAGTGACTGTTTGCTTAAGAAAAATAAGTAAGATAGTAAGGAATTTAGTACTAGAATAGAAAACTCATCACTGAAGAGAAAAAAAATGTGATGTCTTTTCTTCAATACCTTCTTCTGAACTTTTTAGATCGGTTCTCCTAATGAGAAGCCAAGTGGCATGCCATTCTTTTCTTGTTCATTTTTCTCATGAGCTCTTTGCCGTCTCTTTGGTTTCTTTTTAGTTGCTTTTCTGTATGACTACTAATGAGGAGAATGTGTAAGATGCAGGGTGAGCAAAGGGAATGAAGGTTCGTGGTCCATGAGCAGAATATTAACCCCTGAATGGTAAGGATATTGAATATTGACTGTGACTGAAAGTATTATATTGGTCT
This sequence comes from Physeter macrocephalus, assembly GCF_002837175.3. Taxonomy (NCBI): domain Eukaryota; kingdom Metazoa; phylum Chordata; class Mammalia; order Artiodactyla; family Physeteridae; genus Physeter; species Physeter macrocephalus. The sequence goes on along the minus strand of NC_041227.1, from coordinate 70,619,045 downwards.
TATTTAAGCCTGACCACTGACAACCACTTGAGACATATAGTTTTTCTTAACTTAAATGTGGTTTATTTCAGAAAAACTACCATCAAATGCCATTCAAGTCTATTATGACAACTTTAACTTGTTAAGTAAGCAGAATAAATCAGTTTCTTTCTCAGGTCCATGTCCAATAAGGCTCAGGTCCACTTAAAATATGCAGTTTGCAACTACAGCATCAGTGGTGTCCTTTGTGTTGTGCAGTATACAACCTGCAAAATTATATGAGGCAACCCAGTAATTCCATTCCTAGGTGTATACCCAAGAGAATTGAAGATATATATTTCTATAACACTTGTTCAGAATGTTCATGCAACATTCTTCAGAATAACCAAAAAGTGGAAACAACCCAAATGTCCACCAGCTGATAAATGGACAAACAAAATGTGGTATATCCATGTAATGGAATATTATTCAGCCATAAAAAGAAAAGTACCGAACCTTTAAAACATTATGCTGAGTAAAAGAAGCCAGACACAAAAGGGCGCATATTGTATGATTCCATTATATAAAATGTCCAGAATGGATAAATCCATAGAGTCTGAAAGAAATTCATGGTTGCCAGTAGCTGGGGGAGAAGAGAATGGAGAGTGACTGCTTGATGTATGAGTTTCCTTTTGGGGGTTATGTAAATGTTCTGGAATTAGATAGTGGTGATAGTTGCACAACCTTAGAATATACTAAAAAACCCAGTGAAATGTACAGTTTGAAATGGTTACAATGATGAATTTTATGCCATGTGAATTTTGTCTCAGAAACTGGTACTAGAAGAAATAAAATAAAATAAATGTATCCAATGGGGACTGACTGTAAATGAGTATGTGGGAACTTTTTGGGGTGATGGAAATATTGTAAAACTAGATTGAGATGATGGTTGCACAACGGTATAAATTTATTAAAACTCATCAAACTGTACGTTTAAAATGTGGGTGAATTTTATGGAATGCATTTATACCTCAGTAAGGTTGGTTAAAAAAAAAAACTGTATGAGGCAGTCGTGAAATCAGAGCCATTGTCTGAATTTTAGAAGTATCAAAAAAGAGCTTTCCAAATGTGAATTTATCATAAATAACTTTTGGTGGTATTGTATTTCCTTTGGTTCCCCAGGATCCTGAGGTGCAAAAACCAATCATCATTTCCATGCTGAATTACTTGCTTTGGGACATAGCCATTTTGCAGATGGCCTGCTTGTCTGAAATAGGGCATGTTTTGTCATACCAACTCTGATTTCTATTGTTGGTGACACATTAATAACCGAACTACTTTCTTTGGTGCAGAAAAGCCGCTTCAGTGAAAATATTTGCAAATCAAATTGTATCTTCTTTTTGTGCTAGGTTGTCCTCAAAATCTCTGATTGGCTTGTTACAGACATCCCTATCTCAGCTTCTCTGTCCTCTTTTCGTTTAAATATCTGTATACTGTACCAGATTGCGTTATGAAATCCTCTCGCACTTATTGCTGTTTAGTGAATGGAAATGGCATTTCCTCGTTACCAAAGATAAACTCTAAATATTATGATTTTGCCCCCCCTGAATTATACAGTAATATATTCAAAAACCTTTTCTCCATAGCCTTATTTCTCTGAGCTGTTTTTTCCTGAACACTGACACCAGATGCAGTCTGCATGGACCTTGGTCCCAGGGACATCTTGTCTTCTCCCTCCGACGGGGAGATTACAGGAAGAAATGCTGACTTCTGTTGTAGATTCACAATGTGCTGACACGATAATAGGACATGAATGGGCTTTGGAATGCCTTTTTCCTTGAGCTGGGTTGTGAGAGGAACAGAGGCAGACAACTCCATGGCCTGAATTTCGTTAGCTGTGTGACAATGAGAGAGATAAGTAGATGTGACAGTTATGAATGATCCTCTGTCATGCACTTACGCGTTCAGACTCAGATAAACTGACACTGCTGTCAGACACCAGCTATGGAGAGCTGAGACCTCTGATGAACCTTCTAATATGGTAAACGGGAGTCTTAATTCTTCATTAACTGGAAAAAGGAGATTTGGCCATGTAATTTTCTCCTTGCTGCCTGTTTTAAAGATTCCAATAACCCAGCATTTACAGTTGACTAGGCAGGGATTGCTTCCCCCCCCCACACTTGCAACATGCAGACTGTGAAATCTGAGGAAACGCCGCTTAAACCCAGACTTATTGCCTTGGTTATCTTTAATGACTTTGAAATGTATTGGCCTCATTATGGAACAGTGCAGTTATCAATTCCTCTAATTAGGTGATGTGCTCCCATAAGAAATTTAACATTAAAGCACAAAACTGAACTAGTTAGAGGCATCCAATGCAGGCAACCTCAGTTTAAGTGGTAAATTTAAGATACTGTTTCTTTATCAACTCTTTTACACCCTGCTTCTGACTTCTTGAACACTAGAGTGTGGGGCATGTTTTCTTTTTCCTTAAGGATTACATCCTTATATCACACCTCCAATACCTTTTATGACATTTGAGTGCTTCTTGATAGTAAACTGTGATCTCACCTTGCACTAAATTGACCAGGAGCCTAGGGAAGGGAGGAAGTGAATAGATTATATTTAAATGCTCTAAGTATCAACACATCTCCATTTCTCAGTATTTATCTCGTGGTTTGTTACTCTTTCTTATAGAATTAAAATAGCGTGTTATTCTTTCCTGTCTAATTACAAAAAATTTCCTTTCTGTAAGTAGCTTAGCACAGACTTTTTTTTTAAGATTGGGGCCATTATTTGTTTATTATATAGTGATGCTATTTCAGTCAGACATGTTTCAGTTGGATTCTAGAACAGGGAGATGAGGTTTCTGGGTTTAGGCTGCAGTGAAGGGATGTTAGGTATCTTAACTCTTCTTTACCTCAATCATCCATCTGAACAACAAAAATAATTGTAGCCTCCCCTTTGGGGAAACTATATAGTTTAATTAGTGTTTTCTAATAACCTGTAAATCCTTAGAGAAAAATTGACACAGTAAGTGTAAGAAATTACCTTTGGGGTTTGTTTATTATTATTGCTATTATTATTGTCCTCGTTATTACTACATGGGACTAGTTATTCTTTTAAGTTAGCTACTTGAAGATGTGTTTCAGATCTCATGGAGTGAAATTTACCTTTAATGTGACAGTGCTCAAATCAGAGAGTTATACTAAACATAAAAATATAGAATAGTAATTTCTTTAAAATACCTGGCACTGTTAACAGTAGGACTGTTAACTTTGTCCCCTGCAGGAAGATTCAATGCCAATTAGGAAATGTCAGAATGCAAACCTTAATCATCTCCTCTCAAATGGACATTGAGGAAGCCTTCCTGTGCATGTACCTATGAGCATAAGTCTGTTGAATCTGTTCAATGATAATATTACATCTTTCTGAACCAGTTTTTATCCTTAACCTAGATTTGCTTTGAACCTCTGCAGTGTCTTGACTACTACCTATAACAGCAGTGATAGCCAGGCCCTTCCTGGTGTGTGGGTTTTTACAAACCCTCTTCTCATGGCAGGCACGGCCTTGTTGGGGCTCCACTCCTCACTCAGGCTCAAACTCAAAGAACAGTCCTGCCCCTTGCTGTGGCACCTTCCTGCAGGTCTGGCCCTTTCCTAGTGCTCTTGTCCTCTTTGTCATGCAGGTTCCCGGTGTCTTAGTATATGCCTTGATCACTCCCTATTATCTTGTTCAGGACCTCCCTTCCAGGAAGTGGGGCCCTGATCTTGCCACCAGTGGGTGGCAGGAGGACCCACTGGCTCCTAATAGAATTCTTTGAGAATCTGGAGTTTAACTGCCTAGATTGAAATTTTCGTTCTGTCACCTGCTGTCTGAATGACCTTAAGCAAGTTATTTAACTTCTCTGTGCCTCAGTTCCCTGTCTATAAAATGGAGATGATAATAGTGCGTATCTCATCAAGGTTCTTAGAGAAGATTAACTGAGTTAATACTTGTGAAACACTTGGACCAGTACAAGTCACATAAGTAAGCATTAATAAATGTCATTTGTTACTGCTTTTGCTTCTGCTGCTATCATTTTACCATTTCTCCTCTCATAATCCATAACAATAAACCAAGCCCTTTTACTCTTGATGGATCTATTATTCTTAGCATTTGAGCCCTACTACTTGCGATTTCCTTCCTTCTACTCCTGTACTCACATTACTATGTGTGAAATTGTAAATGAAAACAGAACTGATCACCATGATATAAAAGAGCCCTGGAATATACCAGCATGTCCTTTCTCTCTTTCTCCCCTTGATCCTAACCATCCTTTCTAGTCTTGAGAAAAATCTTTTGTAAGGTAAGCCATTCATTTTGAATTTAATAAATATATTCATTGGGTTGAATATAACATGTCATATTTTTTGGAATAGAAAGATGAATAGGGCAGGTCCCTGCTTGCAAATAACAATAATAGCAGCAATGACAATATAACAGTAATAATAATGTTTTTGACTTCACAGAGGGTGTGGTGTTGGAGTTGGATTTTGAAAGATGAGTAAAGGTTTACCAGATAAAAAGAATTAAGAGCATTCAAGGCAGAGACAACAGCAGGTAGATAAGGTGGTGTGGCAGTGAATGCCAGTCCTGACCGTACAAGTTGAGCATTTAGGAGAGTGAGGTTCAGGTTTCAAGAGGAGGGAATGAGATTAGAGAGGGATGCAATGGCCTGGCACGAAAACCCTTTATACCATGCTAAGGAGTTTGGACTTAATCCTTTGGGCAGTTGGGAGCCTTTGAAAGATTTGCAGCAGACCAGGGATCTGATCTGATTTGCCAGCTCATTCTAATGGCTCTGTGGAAGGACGTCTTGGAGAGGGGTTCAAAACTGGAGCCGAGAGACATGTCAAGTAGTGTTTCAAGTGCTAACTATCCCCTCCTGCTTCTCCTGTTGCTAAACAGAGTGGAGCAGAATGCTATGTGCTTCTGAGAGACGGGTATTTGAGCCGACTTCCCAGCAGTCTCTTGAGTGCATGGAGAGGGTACGTGGAGGGAAGACACATGGTCCTTACACTGCCCTCTTCCCACCTTCGTCTTTTAAAAGAGACAGGAACAAAGCTCCCATCACATTGGAGTTGACTGAAGACAGAAGTCCTTGAGCATCCTTCTTCTAAGTACTGGAAAGGCTGGTGCTTGCGAAGGAGAGGAGATTAGAATAACACCCTCACTGCTCAGTGAGAGGGCAGGCAGACCCTCACACTTGATGGTTCCATTCCAGAGCCTCTCCTGACAAGTGCCACAAGCATCTGATGTCCTTGGCTTCTCTTTTGTGTTGCTTACCCTGTAGCAGTTAAGCATCCAGGGCATTCTGTGTCTGTCTTTCCCCTCAGTTGCTTCAAGAAGATGAGAATTTGCTTAAAAAAAAAAAAAGTGTCAAGAAAGCTCTGTAAAATGGCATTAAAAAAAGAAATCCCAAACTTCCTTCTTCAGAATGCTTCCCTCCAGTTGCCATTGTCCCTTTTTGCCCCTCCCAAAGCCTTGCCAATTATTATTTATGTATATTATTGTAATTATTTGTAGAAAATCAATAGAACTGCGTGTCCTTATCAGCAATGATACCTTTCTGCCTCTCCCTTTTCATCCTCTCTTCATCCCTAGCAAATTGTTATTTCTGAGGGTATTATTATTGTAATTACTTTAAGGAAATTGACAAAAATACCACGACAATTTCATGCCTCAGAATTATTACACAGGTTTAGGGGGAAAAAAAGATTTCTATATGTCATTGCTGTGTTTGTTATTCCTAAATGATTCTTCCAGAAATACTGATCAAAAACGTCTCCCTCCAGAACAGCACTGTGGCTTTAATATCAACTGCTGTTTCTTTGAATGGGGCTGCTCAATCTTTCATCAAAGAAACACATCACCCATATCCCTGTCTTTAAAAACAGCAATTATGTGTAAATGCCTCCTGATTTATTTGAGCCAGGGCCACTGGCCAGTATGAGTCACCACAATTTACTGCCAACCGTCACTTTTACATGATAGGTCTGTAACAAATATCTATCGCATATTGTTAAATTAATCTTCCATTTAAAATTAATGGAGTTAGACTCCCCAGGTTCAATGTAATTTCGTGTTCACAGGCAGGGAGGGATGTGTGCTGCATACAGAATGAGACAAGGCCCAACGCCCTAATCTTTCATCACCTTGAACCTGGAGACTAGGACACGTCTCAGCACCAACTAATGAGATTGAGCCCGCGTCTCTCCTGAGGATGCCGGCTCAAAGAGGCTTTTCTGCTCAGAAATAGCAGGCTCCATCTTATTTTAATAATTCCTCAGATATGACAAGTCTGATGTTATGTATGAAAGAGCCAGGCTTGAAAAAGAGATAAAATGAATTTTATATCATTACTTCAAACCCGAAGCCAAGGGAAGTGTGTTGCAGTTAAATTAAAAAAAAAAAAAAAAAAAGCAGGAAGCATTTTAGCCATGAAATATAGTGACTGTAAACCAGGAGTCATCCTTTCATTTATTTTAATGCACAGTCACCTTAGATTTCTATAATTCTTGAACCTTTTCATGCATTAATCAAAATAATGTGGATGAAAGCAGGAGCCTTGTTCAATAAACATCTAGATGAAAATATCAGCGGGAACATGTAATTCCTGATGGGATAGGTCACATGAAGCCTCTCAAGTCCCATCACTTCTTTTCCGTGGCATCTTTTAAAAAGGCATTTTTCTTCTGTGTACCGCTTACCTACTATTTAATCTTTTAAAGTTTAAAAATGATAAAGCCAGATTACACAGTGGTATTGGGTTCTCTGGTTTTCATTTCTTGATCTTTTTTACAAACTTGGTGACATTTTTTCTGTCCACAGAGAGGAAATCCTAACAGAATGGTTTTCAACTTTCAGGCATTGGCTCCAGAAGTTCTGGCACATGGTTGCTGTTGTTCTTCAATTCTTAGAAATTAAACTCCAGGAACAATGGGACCCTTTTCATAGGTAAAGATAAATGTCTAAAAAGACAGTAAGTTGTAAAGGACAGGAAAGGCACAGATGAGGTAGACATCCTGTTTTGTTTTGTTTTGTTTTTTCATTCTATGAGTTGAACTCTAACTTCAGTTACTTCTGATTATCTCAGAAAGGAATTCTAAGTATTTACACTTTGTGTCTGATTTATAATGCAATATATAAGTAAGTCTAGAACTCTTCGCTTTCTGATTTGTTTTAATTTGGTCCCAAAGTAAAACTTCCAAAGAAGTAGGGTTAGTATTTTTCTACCTGTAGATGATGTTGATGATGATGATGATGATAACTATTATTATTAACTATTATTATTATTATTATTATACTTACGATTATATTCTATAACTTACAATTCTATTACCTCATAAACTATATATTTCAGTGAACATAGGGTTAAAGAAAAAAATGAAAACTCAAGTATAAGAATAAAGTATATTCACTAGTGACTTAGTGACACATGGCAGTTTTTTAAATTACATCATTTTGGTAGGCTATTTGTAAGGGAAGATTTTTAAAATGTTATTCCGTGTCTCCACTCGAATAAGATTTAGAAAATCTTAGTGGGATTTTAGAACTAGGTAAATGGGGAAAAATGATGAAATTACCTTAAAAATTGGGAAATAAAGAAATGAATAATAGTAGCGACCTCTGTCTCCACGAAACTGAATTGCTTTGCTTCTTAATAGCCTCTGTTTTGATGTCTTTATTTGTTGCATTTTCTACAGCAGGGTGCTTGGTGAGACCCAACCAACAGATCACTTTTTCAGTCTTCCACTCAAGACATCCCTGCCTTAAGTTCTGTATATTATATTCTTCTGCCCTCTTTTTTATATCCTCACCTTCTTTCTTTTCCTCCTTCCTCCCCTCCCTTAAAAAGTCTTCTTATTCTGTGCTTTAGAAGCTTCATCTTTTTGAGTTTTCCCTTTTTGTCATAGAAGGAGAGGGCAGGTTGATATGCCCAGGTCAGTGATAGGTTTATAGCTCTAAACTTTATAATCAGAATGGAGGAGATACAGGGGACCTCTGATCTAATTTATCCCCCATTTCATAGGCTTGCCATAGAGACCTGACAAGGTTAAGTCTCCCAAAGATTAAAAAATACATTTTTTGGAAAGCAGTATGGTGCTTCCTCAAAAAAATGAAATACAGAATTACCATATGATCCAGCAAGTTTACTTCTGGATGTAAACTCAAAAGAATTGAAAGCAGGGATTCAAACAGATACTTGTGCACCAGTGTTCATAGCAGCATTGTGCACAATAGTCAAAAGGCGGAAGCAGCCCATCTGTCCCTCATCAGATGAGTAGACAAACAAAATGTGGTATATCCATTTAGTGAAATATTATTCAACCTTAAAAAGCAAGAAAATTCTGACACATGCTACCACATGGATGAACCTTGAAGACATTATGCTAAATGAAATAAAAGAGACATAAAAGGACAAATATTGTGTGATTCCACTTATATGAGGTACCAAGAGTAGTCAAATTCATGTAGACAAAATTGCCAGGGGCTGGGGGTAGGGGAAAAGAGTGAGTTATTGTTTAATGGGTATAGTTTCGTCTTGGGAGGATGAAAAAGTTCTACAGATGGGTAGAGGTGATGGTTGCACAATAATGTGCATGTACTTAATGCCACTGACTTAAAACTTAAAACTGATTAAAATGGGGCTTCCCTGGTGGCGCAGTGGTTGGGGGTCCGCCTGCCGATGCAGGGGACACGGGTTCGTGCCCCGGTCCGGGAGGATCCTGCGTGCCGCGGAGCGGCTGGGCCCGTGGGCCACGGCCGCTGGGCCTGCGCTCTGCAGCGGGAGAGGCCGCAGCAGTGAGAGGCCCGCGTACCGCAAACAAAAACAAAAACAAAACAAAAAAAAACTGATTAAAATGGTAAATTTTGTTATATATATTCTACCACAATAAAAATACACACACACATAGACATACATATCGTTTTTATTATCTGAGAAAATTTAGAGCAGTTAGTCTGTCTGTCCTCTACCTCCATCTCTAGCTAACATTTAGACCTTCCCTCAAGTCAGTTTCAGACTCGCCCCTCTGATGGTTTGGAATGTTATGTTCTTCCTTTTCTCATTTCATTTTTTGTTTTTCTAACATTCGAATACCTGCTCTATGATAGTCACTGGAGATATAAATAGCTCAGAGCCTAAGAGGGATTTTGCAGGAAATATTTTAAAGCATATGCATATTAAGCTTTCAAAAGAATTCCCAGAAAATGTTAATTGTAAAAGAAACAAAGAGCATTTCATATTTGCAAAATGAGTTTTGTGACCATATCCTCCAGTTTCATAAATACTTCCTGCCTAAAGCGACTTGTAGAATGTGGGTTTCTCAGTCAGGCCCTCCTGGTTCTGTAGGTTGACTAAGAAAATGCCACAAATGATTATGATAAAAGATAGAATAATGTAAGTGTCCTAAGAGAATATTAATAATAGACTTGATTTCAAAGAAAAGAGAGTTTATCAGACCACGTAAGGAACTTTGGCAGTTGACCTTTAAAAGATAGATAAGATTGCGTCAGGCAAAGATACGGGGGGGAAATGACTGAAATGGATGGCAAGGAGGACAATAGGGTTTTCTTGGAATCAGCAGTTATCAGTTGGCAGTGTGAAATACACGTGGATTTGTAAGAGGTATGTTGGGGCCAGTAGTTTAGAGCTTTGAGGGCCATATTGAGTTTGTATACATTTTTTTTTTTTTTTTTTTTGGCCATGCTGCGTAGCATGCGGAATCTTAGTTCCCCAACCAGGGATCGAACCCTTGTCCCCTGCAGTGGAAACACGGAGTCCTAACCACTGGACTGCCAGGGAATTCCCTTGTATACATTTTACATAGAGTTTGAGGGGCTCCTAGGATGGATCTGTCCCAAGGACAACTGGATACTAGACTTAGGAGAGCAAAGCTAGAGTTGTAACCTTGAAGATTACCTCCATGGCAGTAGAATTGAAGCTTTTGGGTGAGTTAGATGGTGAAGGTAGAGTAGGATAAAACCTGTTGAGCATTTCTTCTTTAGTGGGAGAAAGGTGATGTGAAACCGTGCACCTCAGATTGGGACTTGAACCTACGTGCAGGGACTCAAACCCAGCCTAAACCCAGGTTGGGACTTGAACCCACGTGGCCAGAACTCAAGCCTAGCCAAAACCCAGATTGGGACTTGAACGCATGCGGCTGGGACTCGAACCCGGCCAAAACCAACAGTTTTTTAACTGAGAGCACACACCTGGTTTCAGGACTTAATGAAGCTCAGGTTTTTGATGTCTCATCGCAGAAAGAATTCGGTGAGAGACAAAGTGATAGGTAAGAAGTGGATTGATTTAGAGAGAAACACACTCCACAGACAGAGTGTGGGCCATCTCAGAAGGTGAGAAAGGCGCCAGGGTATGGAGTTGTCACTTTTTATAGCAGGGGGTAATTTCATAGGCTGTTGAGTGGGAGGGGTATTCCAACTATTTTGGGGAAGGGGTGGAGATTTCCAGGAATTGGACCATCGCCCAGTTTTTGATCTTTGATGGTGGGCCTCAGAGATCGTCTGCCTCGGAACTGTCGTGGTGCTGGTGGGTGTGTCATTTAGCTTGATGTGTTACAGTGAGCGTATACTGAGGCTCAGGGTCTAGTGGAAGTCGACTCATCCACCATCTTGAACCTATTTGGTTCTAATCAGTTTATGTCGTGTCCTTGGGCTATGTCATTCTTTTAAAGTTTGTGCCCTGCCCCCTTCCCTCCTGTTTCAAAGGTGCTGAGTTTTCAGAGAGGGGAGAAAAGAAGAGAAAGTCAGAATGGTAGGTAAAGGAGGGACTTGCCCAAAGAAACCTGATGAGGGAGTGGTCAGAGGGGTAAATGCTATAAAAGAGGCTTTAAGGAGGATTAGAAATGAGGGGAAACACTTGCATTTGATCTCGACTCTTAGTAACCAGTAGAACTGCATTCAGAGATGTGGCATTTGTAAGGGTCCCTTGCAACTCGCCTGTTCAATGCCCTTTGTGATACCATGGTCACTTAATTGATTAAGGCATGAAAGAGTGCTTTATTGAAGATAGTATTATAGGGGGAGCTTTTACTTAGAGAGAGAGGGGGAGAAACAGATCCGTCTATAATGTTTCCTCTTAAAAGAGGTGGGTATGGGAGGAAAAAAAAGGTCTTTGCAAAGAAGACACATGCAGGACAGATTCTAGACTTCTCTTTTTTTGTTGTAGGTCGGAGCCCAGACTGTGTAAATGATGAAGCAAAATATAAGTAGCAATGTAAAGAATCTTAGTAGAAACTTTCTTAATATCTATAAAAGAGATCAAGGACCAGTATCAAGTTAAATATATGTTATTCATTTTCATGAAAAGATTCAGATTTCATTTGCCTTTTATCTTTTCACTTGATCAAACACTAATATATTAGAAATACTCTGTGGGCATTTGGAAAAGTTGCGGGTGATTGTTGGCACGAGCCACCCTTCTTTTCTGAACTTACGCTTGGGCAGGAGGTAGACCTGTGCACAGTACAGACATTTGTGGGCAGTTTTTTTTTTTTCTGTTATCTTCAAGCAAGAATCCAAGATTGTTATATTTGACATTAAACCAAGTGGATCTTACCAAGCACAACACTAACCTCTCAATCCAAATGTTTGTACATCATACTAATATTATGTATCTTGTGGCAGATATTTTTTTAATGAGGATTCATTTTTAAAAGCATTGACATTTATATACCAGCTGATAACCTATTCATGTTCATGATTTAATTTGAAGGTAAGATTCTCATGAAAGGGAACCTCAGGAATTTCCTAGGAAATACTAAAAATCCATCCCAGAGATGTTGTTGTTGTTATTGTTTTAGGAGTTTATGGGCTACTCTGATTCCTTATCAATTAGACAAAAGAGGAATGTGACCTGTCAGCAGTCGCCTTTTCTACTTTCCTACCTCATACTGATAAGTAATCAGTTTCATCTTTGGAAGGAAGCTTCTTAAGTGCTCTGGTCTCCAGCAGTTCAGGTGAAATTTGTTAAAACTCAGCTTTATTTCATTGGAATTTGCTTTATTTCTGTCTTGTTAATTATATTTGCAATAAAGCCTTTTATTTTAGATATTGGGATTTTGCACACCTTTGAGTAGGCCCCTTCCTTCTGTCCCCCTGCCTCTCTAATAAGCCCGGAAGATCAAATCGAGACCATGAGATTCTGAAATGGGAAAGTTTCTGCCTTTTGCAGCTTATTTGATAGGAATAAAAATGACTGATGGCTCTCTCTCCTGGACCCTTTTGTTCGATTCAGCTATGATTATGGAGCCTATTAGCTGCAGTTACAACCTATTTAAGAGCAGTGCTTACCAGTAATGGGGGCCAAATGATTTTGGAAAGTTCACATGTACTGGACTCCCTGCAGAAATGAATTCAGCACTGAACATATTGATGCAGAACCTGAAGGAGGCTGATCCGGTGGGACTAAGAGAATTGTGAGCTCTGCAAGAAATGAGTGGGTAGTAGAATTAAAGATCAGATAGATGTTCAGCTCAAGGGCAGTCTCAACTCTGAAATTCATCACAGCAATTTAATCAGGCTCAAATGAGTGTTACCCAGAAAAGAATCAGCCTTGTGTGTTACAGGAAATAGAGTGTATTTAAGAGTCTTTTGTTTCTGGTAATTCTGTGTGCCAAGGCTTCCGAGGTATATACCAAGATGAGGGAACTGCTACATTTGATAGGTGATGGCACTTCGGTTTACCTTGGCTCAGAAAGTGAAATCTGGAAAAGATTTACACAAGGTCCTGGTCTTGTCCAGAAGGAGCACGCCACTTGAAAAGTTCCAGCTTTTAAAATTTTCACAGATTAAACAGGCCAGGGACCACCTTTGGCTGGAGCCATCTGTTGCCCCCTTCCTGGTATGAAATTATTTTTACATAAAATGTTTGTGTACCTTCAGGGAGAGCTGTATAGCATAGCGGAAAAGAACTTGAGCTTTGGAGGGAGGCACACTGGGGTTTGAATCCCATTCTTCCACTTGCTGTGTGACCTTGAGCAAGTTACATCAACTGTCAGACCCAGAGTTCCTTTACCTATGAAATGAGAACGATAACTCCCACTTCACAAGATTATGGTGAGAAGTAAATTAAATGAAGCAATATATATTAATTGCTTATCACAGTATCTGCACATAATGCGTGCGTGCTCGATAAGTGGTAGTTACTTGACGCTTTAAGACTCTCATCATCTTGTTCCTCCCTCATTTCCCTCTTATGTACGCTCTTTGTGAGCCAGAGGGATCACTGTTCTAGGAATCATTGAAGTATAAACCGTTTAGAGGATCTGCGGATTCAGAAATGTGGAAAGAGAGCAGACTATAAACATCTGGAGGCTTGGGCAGCTGATTGTCAAGAGACCAAAGAAAAATGCACCCTCCCCCCACCACACACACCAACACCGTGGCGGTAGTTAAACTGACACATAATTATCCGAGAAACATTTTGAGAGCCATGTTATGGTTTTATACATATGACAAGAAGAATCCGTTTTTCTTCTGTGTTACTCACCAGCTCTTAAGTTTGTTTACTAGGTAATGTATAAGTATTTTTGTCTGAATAATAAAATTTGAAAAGAATATAGTAAATATACTAGGAGTTTTCTTCTCCACTTCAGGGATCTGTCAGAGTGTGTCTCTGTGTCTCTATATTCTTACCTGTATCCTTATCCTTTATCTATATGTTTGTCTGTGTGTGTGTGTAGAGAGGGAGAGAGAATGAATGAGTGAATGAATGAATGAGAATGAGGACTGAGAGCCAAATTATCAGCTTTATTGATGCCTGGGTAAACACCCAGTCATTCCTAAGATGCAAGGCACCCTGGGTAAAAGCAAGATTGGAGAGGGCTGCCAAGATCCTCTTAAAGTGGAGCCTCCTAACCTTTTGCCCATAATTGATACCATGGGACCCACAGGGACGTGTCTGGGCCTGCGGTCCACTAGCCAGCTGCATGGGTCAGGGGCACAGACCAGCCTAATCTGTGCTGCACCTGTAGTCCAGAGAGATACATATCTAGAGAAGGGACGGCTTGTCATAGAGGGATCACACCCACTCTACAATTGGCCCAGTCACGGTCCCCCTCTGACCATCCTTGGGGAAGAGTAAAAGAGACTGTAAGTGCTGGAGAAAGTTTTCTTCTCCGGGGTTAAAGTGAGAGGGTGAAAAGAGGTCCATAGAAAAGACATTCCATAGAATAGACAGTGGCCAACAGTTTGAAAACCTGCAAGATATAAGTAAGATAATAATTGTGAATTCCTGGCTTCAAACATTTGTTGACATACAGAGAAGAAAAATATTGTGATCTATTTTGGATGTTAAAATCTACCGTGCATTTTCTATCACAGTTACCTAATGTGGTTATTTCGCTTTAATAAATTACTATTTGTTTAGTACTTTGAAGATTCAGAGTAACATATCAGGACATGTACATATCATATTAATAAACAAATCATATAAGTCAAGTGTTTAAAGGCTATTGTTATGTTCTGCCACTGGTACAGAGGAACCATTAAAGGGTAAAGACTGTGTTACTTAAGGTTTGGGTTTCACTGAGGAAGCCAGTGCTACTGTCTATTTACTGCTCTCTCATCAACCCCCCTCCCCTGCAAAAATATACCCAACAACAACAAATAGAACAAGAAAAGGTAGGTACATCAAAGAGCCTAACAAATTGTTGGTATTTCAGATATGTAGGTAGAAAATTAAATTAAGCTTAAATGGTAATTTTGAGTTCGTGGAACAGTGCTCATCGATGACTCTGTGTGTGTGTGTGTGTGTGTGTGTGTGTGTGTGTGTGTGTGTGTGTGAGAGAGAGAGAGAGAGAGAGAGATTGATCGATTGATTGATTGATATAGGGTGCCCATGGCACTTTGTGGGGCTTGCCTTGTTTCAGAAAGTGGGCTTCAGTACCAAAAGAGGATTGTAGAATCACAGAATTTTAGACCTGAGGGGGGAAAAAAACTTAGAAATCACCCAGTTTCACAAAAGGTGTTTAATTTCCTCATAGACTTTGGACTGTGACTTTGTGTTTATGAATCTACGAAGAGAGAGCATCAGTAAATATTATTCTGAGGGTGCAAGAGCAAGGCTGCCACACGTGCCATGTTTAGCTGGTTGAAGTAATGAACCCTTATGAGGAAGGATTTTGTGGAGAAGGAAAGGAGGCAGAGAAGGATAAAATATGGAGAATTACTTCCTCTTCACGGAAAGACTCCATTTTGATGTATATCAGCTTTCGGTATTCCCATAGATATTTTACTGGAATTGCTACCCCTTTAAACATTTATGCTATTAAAAATCAGACCAATTGTTGACATCAACATAACAGCAACTACTATATAGACAGAATATGAATTTTTTATGCTATTGATGAGACGTTTATGTCATTTATATACTGTAGTAAGGGTAGAAGATGGATTTTGAATCCTGAAAAAGCTACCTTTGATACCATTCAGAATACTAGCTGTGCTTTGAATCAAAATATTAAGATGGCTGTATTGTCAGTGTGTGTTTCTGTGCAAAATGGCTTATCTGTGGGTGGGATGGGAGAAATTACTCCGCCTGGAGAAAGTAGTAATGGTTTTCTTTTGTTTATGTTTTGTTTTGTGAAAAGAAGGATTGATAGCACTTAATATTTGATTTATCTGCCCTTTCCTTCACCATCAAAGGAATTAACTGTTGTGGTGATAAAACCATATTTCATGTAATTGAAGGTGCCATCAGGGGCAAGATGCAACATTATTTTATGTACCGCTAAGAACATGCACTAACAATTAAACTGACATGCCATCGATTTTAAGATGCATTTCAATTTCAGAGATGTTGAAATGTGTAAATAGGGTATCTTAGAATCAATGAAATGGCATATGCAATTCTCTTGTGGTATATTTGTCTATGTATACAAAATATACTTGCATTTGGTTATATTCTGTAGTATTTTGAATCATTTTTACTGAGTTAGGTTTTATTTATCCTTTAAATTTGCTGTTAACACTTGTTCGATACAATTAATTTAATATGGCATGAATTTGGAATCTTTACTTAAAAGAATCATTTGAACATTCGTTTCTCAGGCTTTCAAAACGGAAAGAAAAGGGTCAGGTGCAAGGAGGCAGATTGACATTAAAGTAAGAGCATTTCTTTTCAGAAAAAAAATTTTTGAAAGAACAACAAAGTAAAAAAGGAAGGTAGAAGTGAGTGATCTTAAATAGGAGCCAGCAGACTGCTATCGTAATTTTCTAAGGGAAAAGATCTTTGCCAGTTTATCAAAGTCCAGTCATTTATGTGATTGCATATTTATAGTGCTCGGATGGTGTCTCTCAAGAGTGAATACTCCTGAAACCAGATGACTATAGTTAATAATAATGTATACTGGAAGTTTACTAAGAGTATATTTGAGGTGTGTTCACTACACACATAGACACACACACACACAGACAAAAACACACACACAAAATGATAACTATGTGAGAAGGATGTGTTAATGAGCTTGACTATAGCAGCAATTATTTCACTATGTATATGTCTATCAAAGTATGTTGTACACCTGAAGTATATACAGTTTTATTAAAAAGTAAAATCAGGGCTTCCCTGGTGGCGCAGTGGTTGAGAATCCGCCTGCCGATGCAGGGGACACGGGTTCGTGCCCCGGTCCGGGAAGATCCCACATGCCGCGGAGCGGCTGGGCCCGTGAGCCATGGCCAATGAGCCTGTGCGTCCAGAGCCTGTGCTCCGCAACAGGAGAGCCCACAACAGTGAGAGGCCCGCGTACCACACACACACACACACACACACACACACAAAAGTAAAATCAATAAAATTTACTATATACTCATTACAAGACAAAAACAACTCACAATACATATAACAATAATGCATGTCATATATTAAGTGCTCAGTAAATCATGGACATTTTTCCACATCAGTACATTTCTCCAAAATAATTTTTGGATACTGCTTAGTATACCATTGTATGATAAAACATAATTTTTAACCATTTCCTTATTTTTGAACATTTGAATTATTTGCAGATTTTCAGTTTAACAACATGGTTGTCATGAATATCCTTGTACTTTCTTTTTGTCACATTTATCCAGTGATCATTTTAGGATCAATTCCTAGGAGCTCAAATGCTGGAGCAAAGGCACCATTTCCTCACATGTTCACCTATACAGGATATCAACAGTCCTCTCCTCCTCCATCTTTGCCAGCTTGATTGATTGAAAAAAATCCCTTTTTGCTTTTATTTGCATTTTAAAAATTATAGTTGAGGCTGATGAACACCTTTTCACGTTTTAGCCTCTTCAGAGTGGTTCTTGGTAAGAGAAAGAATGAAAGGTCAGGAAAAGAGCAAAAGGTCTTAAGGGACTTTACAGTTTCGCAAAATGCTCCCAGTTTTTGAAGAAACTTTCCCAAGTTCCTTAAAGTCAATGAAACTGATAAACAATTATGGTGATGTGCCGATTAGATATGGCTCACTCACCATCCAGAGCTAGAAAGGAAAACTCGCTGCATCAGAAAGCCCAGGGGAATTCAACAGGCTCAGGCTTGTTTGGGAAACCTGGAGAACTACAAAGAAAAACTCTAGACTCCTATCTGCTTTCTGTGATGCAAGGATTTGAAGGAGAGGGCAAAAGAGGGCTCCTTTCCTCTGAGTGTGATACATTTCTTTAATGTTGTTTCCCTTTGGTTGAATTGAAATGTTGTCTTCTTCATTGCTTGCCTTTATGGGTACAAATAAGCAGATATTGTGATTGGGCGGGGGAGTTAACAATAAAATTGCATAGTATGAGCCATGCTGTTTTCTTTAAGGGGGCAAGTAGGGTGATTTCTCTATAAACCTCTGCTGTTAGAAGCTCTTACATTTCAGTCAACATGAGAATTATATTTGGAATAAATTAGTAAATTCCCATCCAGATTGACTATACCATGCAATCGTCAGGGACCATAATGACTGTGTAGTTGCACAGGATTTCTCCCACTTAGTAATTGCAAAACACGCTGCCTCTGAGAACCCCTCAGGAGCTGTCCTTCCTGGCCCAGCATCCGTGCCACCTCCTCTGTTGGTCAGTGTTTTATTGTACAGTGGAAACCCCTTTGTTTTTGGAGTCAGACCAGATGTAAAGTGTGCTCTTAAGGCTGCCATTTCCCAAAGTACTCTCATCTGTGGAAGTCAGGAGCAACGTAATGGTTGAGACAGTTTATTTAACGAGGCAAACCGTGCAAAAACACTTGAGCAGAAAGCATCGCTCTTGGCACACTTTTGTGTTGCCTTCCTCATTTATCTTTGAAGTCTTCAACCGCCTCCATGTAGTGATAGCTTCTTTGAAATTCCTTAAGAGTCTTGATCTGGATCACACATTGACATCTATTTGATATCTAATATTGATAGTTATCTCTTGACATGTGTGTACTTCTTGTATCCAAACTGTCTTCCATTAGCACAGATATTCATCCGTCAAATATTTAATTAGCCCCTTTTGTGTGTTAGTCCCAGAATAAGATGCTGGAGCAAGTTGGTGAACAACAGATGTGGTTACTATCCTCATAGAGCTTACATCCCAGCGGGGGAGAACTATATGAAACAACCTTGAATTAGTAAATGAAAATTGTGGTGATTACTGTGAATGATGCTCTAAGGAACTATTCGGACCAGCTCAGGGATGACATTTGAGCTGATGTCTGTGGATGAGTAGGGGTTAGCCAGGAAAAGGCAAGGATGATCAGTCTTAGGGCAGAAGAAACAGCATGTTCGAAGACTCTGAAACAGCAAAGAACCTGTTTTAGTCACGCAGCAGTGAGCAGGAAGTCCTGGGAGACTGGAGGATAGGAAGCCGGCCTTCTCAGAGGGCATTGCAGAGTGAAGGGAGTTAAGACTGGAACCAGGTGTAGAATTCTGGTCTTTGGCCCAGGAGCAGTAGGAAGATATTAGAGGGTTGAAGGCTTACCTGTGGAAGATGTATCAGTAAAATAGATAAATGGATAAATTTGAAGTGGATCTAGCTAGCTTAATTTAGAGTTTTGAGTGTAGAGATCTGCCCTTGCAGAGTCTTTAGGAAAAACAACAATGACAACACTGCCAGATATTTTCAAGTATTTCTTCAACTCAAATACTATGATGATGGGTATAGTATGAGGAATTTTATTTTTCAAACAACTTAAATTTAAAGTTATATTTCTGAGGAAAAATAAAAGGAATATTAGCGAAGTTTTTAGGACTTTTAAAATACTGTGTTTAAAGAGAAAATGATACTTATCTTTAAAATGTATTAAAATGCTTAAAGTATGCTACTGAATGTAGATGAAGAGTAGCAGGTCCAAAAGTAATATTCTTTAGGAGAGGAGAGAAGATTGTTTCCAAAATCTTTTTGTTACTCCTATAATTCTGTGAGCCTGGATTCAAATCAGGTCATCTTCTGAGTGATTGAATAAAGGCTAGAACCCTGGTCTCCTAACTCCACGTCCACATACATAATGCTATGTACTTAGTTCGTTTATTTTTGCCACAGGATACCTGTGTACTTAGGCAGAATCCAACTATTAGAGTTTTAGTGGAGGATAGCAAAGGTCCAGCCTCAGTATCTTACAAGAAGGTAAAAGCCAAAGTTGGATGCAGGAGCTGCCTAATTATTGATTTCTCTGAACAGAGTTTTGGACGTGGGGAGATCTCTCTAAGGCAGTATAGTAGAAACTCCCAGCATCACTTTATTCCTTGATAAGAATCAGGATCTTTACGAAGATTCAAAATACCAGATAATTAAGTACTCCTTTTACCAGGTGGAAACGTCTCTGGATTTACTGTTAACCTTGTCTGCCTTGATTTTTTTTTTTTTTTTTTCTTGGTCACATCTCTGCATATTGTTGCCTTTCTGTTTGCTCTCCTCATGAGACCTGCTGGCTCTCTGTACCTCTTCAGCTGTGGTGGTTCCACAGCTAGGTTCAAAACTTAGGGAGATGTTGGGCACAGGAAGAAGTCCTGTGATGGCTCCTTCTGCCCTTCCACCTCATTTGCCTATGGTACTGCACTGGAGTTGCAGAGAAGAGTGACCTGTGGCCCTTGGCCACAGAGGCTCATAATAGGATAAATTATTTATTTGCAATGTCCTTCCGTATCTTTACATGCTTTAGGAATGTTAGAAATACAGTGTTTCCTGTGAAAGTGCCAACTAGGAAAAATCCAGCTAACTTGGATATGATTGAATTGATGAGCAAATTACTGGGGCTACTGAAATTAAATAAGGATGTAGTTCTTCTCACCAGTTTTAGTGTTTTGGTGACCACATTTTTCTTTTTATCTACCCAGATATTAAAATTAAAACTGTTAAAGTAAAATTAACTTCTCACCTGCAAAGAGGTAGGGAGAAGACAGTAACATCTATGTTTAATGTTATTTTCTAATGTGCATTTGTTGTGTATATTTTTGCATAAAATCACTGCTAGTTTTTGTCCAGACAGGTGTATCAAGTGAGACTCTGATATTGAGGATGGAGAAGGATAGGGAACCCCCAAGCAATGACTTTGATATTTCATCTCAAAAAACAAGCAAAAAAAACCTCACTTTTTTTGATCTGATCACACACTTTTATGTAATGAGGATTTTAAAACTCTACCTACAGAAATCATAGTGGTAATGGCCATATTTCAGCTCTTAGATATTCCCAATGGTGTTTTGATCTTAGATATTCCCAAAGGTGTTGATTTGGTTCTGGCTAGAGCTAAAGGAGGGGAGTTCCTGCTTGTCAGCTGAAGAGTAAAATAAGCCTCTAAGATGAGATACAGGGGAAAAAAATTAAACTCAAAGCTTCTTCAAAGTGGCAGAAGGGCACAGTTTTTGCCACCTTTATTATAAGATCCTTAGCAAAGGTGTCCTCTTTGTTAACAATTTAATACTTGAAATCCTCAGATTAGATTTCAGACTGCATTCATGCAGTCTGAGCATTTTTTTTCTTCTTCCTGACTTTTATCTAGTGCTATGGGCTGCCTGTATTTCTGACCCTTCAGACTTATTTTCTCTGGATTACTAACCTCTAATTGGAGATTTATTAGGTGATCTTAGGTAAGCGGAGAGGAAGGCCAAAGGAGAAGGAAAGTGGTGAAGCAGGAAGAAACTGAAAGAAGACAGCACAGGGAGGAACAGGGGAGGATGGAGATAAAGAGTGATAAATGAAGACAAATGAGGAGCAGTGAGATAGCGAGGCCTGAAGGGGAGTCACATACTGAAACCGAGCTAGTGAGAATACATGTAAAACAGGGTCTGGTGGAAGATCTCCAGCAAAAGTGGTGTAAATCAATGATGAGTAAATTAATAGGGCAGTTGTGCAAATGGGACTCACTCATTTAAACTAAGCGTAATACATCTTGGATGACTTAGAGGTAATGCAACCCATAGGGTATACCTTTTAATCTACTTGGGACCCAGTAGACAATGTTGTCACTTCAAGGGTAAAAAGGCAGAGGATCAGAACATTGGGTGTGTCTCTTTATTTTAAAAGTGTTAATAAGACATTCTTTTTCGTTTCTTTCATGATCTTTAAAAAATTTTTATTTATTTTTGGCTGTGTTGGGTCTTCATTTCTGTGCATGGGCTTTCTCTAGTTGGCGGCGAGCGGGGGGGCTACTCTTCATTGCGGTGCACGGGGCTTCTCATTGCGGTGGCTTCTCTTGTTGCGGAGCGTGGGCTCTAGGCGCACAGGCTCTAAGGTGCTCAGGCTCAGTAGTTGTGGCTCGGAGGCTCTAGAACACAGGCTCAGTAGTTGTGGTGCAGGGACTTAGTTGCTCAGCGGCATGTGGGATCTTCCCGGACCAGGGATTGAACCCGTGTCCCCTGCATTGGCAGGTGGATTCTTAACCACTGCACCACCAGGGAAGTCCCAATAAGACAGATTCTGAGCAGTGTGAAAATTAACGAGACTCAGAAGCTTAGTTTGTAATATATGGATTCAAAAGGAGCTTCATGTATTCCAGACTTCTTTCCACAAACCCCAAATATTTCTTTAAGAAGTGTTTTCAAGTCCTCATTTGAATAGGTTAACATGTGCATTTTGCCTTAAATTGAAGTGAAGGTAAAATGAGTCACTATGATCAAAGGAAGAGCTGAGTGTTAAGTGGTGTGATCACATAAGAATGCAGTGCTGTAGTTGAAAGTATTCTGAGACCAGAGAAGAAAATTCTGATCCATGTGCCACCTCTTCTTTCATTCATGCATGCATTCAGTCACTCATTCAATAGATGTTTCATGACCACCTGCTTTATAGGAGGTACTGAGGAATGTCATTGTAGGGGCTGCTGCTTCTACCTGAAACAGAAACATTGGAATTTCATCCTTTGAGCCCTCTTGTCCATATTATTGTTATTGAGGAAGCAAAAGAGTTAACACTGGGAATGGAGAGAAGTCTTAGAACATTTAGGATTCTAAGACTACTGTTCTTTTTTTATTCAGAAAATGGTAGCTTGGAAAGGTCAAGTGTCTTGGCCAAAGTCCAGAGCGAGTTGGAGTGTTGAGGACTATGGGATTGTGGACTTCCCTTCTACGTTACTATTAGAATTTCTTCCCGGGGTTTATCTTCACCAAGGGGATTAGAGATACAGTTTTTAACCTATATGGGTTAGGAGTGGGACTAATGGCAATACGATGGCAGTAAGTATGTAAACCCTTCTATTACTGGAAAAGCAAATGAATAAATACCCTCTATTCTCCAATAAATCCTGGGCCTGAATGTAGGAAAATACTTAATTTAATAAAAGATGATGGATTTTTGTATGTGATATCATACTATGCTCATAAATTTCTGTCACTGATGAGGAAAATGACATTATTCCAAGTCTTGCACCATCTAACAAATGAGCTAAACAAAGCCAAAATTCCAGGGAGTCGTGGAAACCAGTAATTTGTGAAAAACCTTACATGTGAGGAGTTATTGTGTAGAACATCCAAACAAATTGATAACAAGAGGTTTCTCAAAACATGTTTTAGTGGTGAACAGGTGCTAATTTAAAAATTCTCTGTTATAAATGATCATCAGTTTATGTTTTCCTGTGTGAAGGAGAAAATAATTTCCGAAGTCATCAAAAACAAATTACCAATGATGTTAAAATTTTTTGTACAGATAGTGTAATATGAGAGGGCACTGAACATGCTTTGGAATCAGCTTGGATTTTCATGTTTCCATTCCAGAGACCAAGGAAGACAACATGCCTTTAGGAATATGTCTTAAATCTGGAAGTGATATGTAGAAGGTTGTCAGCAACCTTATTATTTGTGTCAATAATAAGCAGAATTTGGAATTTCCCTGGTGGTCCAGTGGCTGAGACTCCGCACTCCCAATGCAGGGGGCCTGGGTTCGATCCCTGGTCAGGGAACTAGATACCACATGCCGCAACTAAAAGATCCCGCGTGCCGCAACTGAAGATCCTGCATGAGGCAACAAAGATCCCGCCTGCCGCAGCCAAATAAATAAATAAATATTTTTAAAAATAATAAGCAGAATTTCTTTTCTGTTCTCAAATTGCTTAGAAGATTCTAATCCTTTTCCTTTCTACATTCGGTTTGGTTTGGCCACTCACATTTGTCTTCTAATACTTTGTATGATATAGATTCTACTGACCACTGTTAAACTCAAATGAGAAATTAAATACTTCCCTCCTCATCTACAGTATGATTTAGTTTAACCTTCCTTTTCCCCTCTTTTCTCTACTCCTCACATCCCAATTCAGGTATCAGATCCTTTGACAATTGTTAACCTGCCCTTTTGGGATTGTTTGGCGTTAAGCTATGACTGTAGCATTTCTTCTAATAAATTAGATTCTTAAAAGAATGCTGCCTGCCAAGAAGCAAAGTCACTACATAGTGTGTGTATTTTCAGTGTGTTGCTGTAAAAATCTGCTTAACCAAACATAATAGGCAGTTAAAATAAATTTGAAATAACTGTGTCACGTCTAGGTTTTAAAATTATTAAGCTGAAGACAGGTGGTCTAATTTTGCTCTATTTCCATTTTCCTTATTCACATGCCATGATACTTGCTCTATGAAATCACATATATGCCTTGTATCTGTAGCTCATGTATATATATGCCTAAATATACATTTTTCTAGTGGAATATGATTCAAAATTGAGTTTTCTTTTACAGTTGGAAATTAGTTTTACAACAATCGAACTTCTGTCATCTTTGTCAATCAGCACTCTAATTTGCCATAAAGAGCAAAAATGTACTTGGCATGACCCTTTGTCATACCTGTGTTTGAACTGAACATGTTATGTGAACAAATTGGAGAATTGTATGAAGAAGTAAATATATTTCTATTTACTATTATTTTTACCACATAGCTTTCAAAAAGGCATTTGAAGTGATTGGAAAGTTTAATAAAATAGAAATGAAAATTAAGTACTAGATGGGAGAAGTGAGAAAACAACTTTGCAAATTATGTATGTTCATGTAACTGCTGAAATTGTTTATACAATTGACTGAGGTTCCTGGCAGCCAAGACAGTGAAGCAGTGTGATAATTCCTCTTTTCAGAAAAGGAAACTAGCTCCTTATTCTGATGTTGGGAGTAGGATGAGGGGAAGCAACGTATTTTTGCCTAGTTCTAAACTCTTAGAAAAATGTATCACATGGGTTTTAGGGGGGTGATTGAAGGATATACTTGACGATGTCCTCAGTTACAGATTCCTGAATAATTCAGACATGGAATTCATTATTTTAGTTCTGACCTTTGATGAAAGTTCAAGGCATTACATTGAAACTTAAGTAAGTAAAGGCATTCCTCAGGTGAATATGGTTCATTCTAATCAGTAACTTTCTAAGGGTGTTCATATTCCATCCCACTGATCAAGAATAGATTAGTAAGCTTGAAAAATAAGATGAACTGATACGAGAGATTTTTTTAGTAAATATTAAAGAGCCTGGTGAACTTTCTGGTCTAGATGGAAACCACTCTATTCTCCCAGGTCAAGAAGTATAAACAAAACTGTTATTTACACTTTGAAGGTGTTGCTTCAGGGTGTTGCCATTATTTGTGGTGTCAGGTTTTTCAACCTCATCAGGATTTAACACTGATTATTTATTTATTTGTTTGTTTTTACTGATTTAAATTATGTGTACTTTTAAAAATTTTCTCCTGACTCATAGAATTGATTTTGTGGACCTACTGGTAGTCTTTGGTTACCCCCAAAGTTAATCTTTACTACTTTAACAAATATTTATTGACTGTTCCCCTTATGCCAGGCATTGTGCTAGATTTGGGGAGTATAGCAGTCAGGTTGTCCTTGCCTTCGTGGAGTCGCTAGTCAAGTACAGGTTACCCTGCTATCTGAAAGTAGAGCGTTCCTGTGAAACCTTTCCTAAGCCCGAATGGCACAAAAAAGTAATTACCTTAGGACACATCTTCCTAACAGATGCACAAAATAAGTTGAGATAAAGGACACATGCTCAGAGACACAGTTGAAAGCTGTGGAGGCTGGATGCTGAAATGCTGAGTGTGGTTCCCTGGGAAGGAGCTTGGCGGGGCCACTCTTGTTGCTCCAGTGCGCGCTGCCTCTATAACGGGTCACCGCACAACAAACCCTGAAGGCTATTTTTGCTTTTCACCTTTCTTCGTAAAAGTGAAAAATCCTCTTCAGATGTCTTTCTGTTAGCAAAAACAGGTAGTGACGTGGGACTTTTGTAACAGTGAAGTGACATAAAGCGAACTATCGAAAAGTGGAGGATACCTGTACTTTGGCTCTTAAATCTCTTGTTCATGTCATGGAACATATAACGGTCATTTTACCTGCACAAACTTTCCTTACCATAAGTCTTCATCACCTGCTCTGTTTTCCCACCAAAACGCGTATGTGAAAGTATGGTCATACTCAACATCACTCACCAGCGGGACTTCAGATCTTAGAGTTTCTTAATGATTCTGTAAAAGCATGAGTATGTTTCAGGGGTCAGAAATGATTAAAGTGTTTCAGGAAGCACACCATCGGCCCCAATATCCTAGACATGTCACCCACTCAGCAAGCAAGATATTTTTCTTTCCTTTACAGTTATACATTTCATAAAGTGGAATAGAGTGCTAGTGTGAACTTCCAAATGAAGAATGAAATATGTGATTGGGATGTAGATTATAGTGAGCTTTGTGAAAGAGTACTAGCCAATGAGACATTAATTCTTCCAATTACTTCCGTTTTTCTTTAGTCCTGGTTGTGAGATGGTTACCTTCTAGTTAGAGAAGGAATTTTAAAATGCTCTGTGAGTAGATGATCTTTTAAATTGGTCTCTTTATGTTCTGATGCAACTGAATCAAAATGGTGCCCCTCTGAGTGAGGAGAACGCTTATTAACTCATGCAGCTTTCCATTAATAGTATATATACACCAAAGTGTTGTGAAGCACTTTATGGGTCACAAAGCACTGTCACAGACATGTTATCTTCGTTTTGCAAACGCCATTGTACGTGTTATTCTCTCTCTACTCTGCTTAGCAAGCACCTTCTTATCCTTCAAGAATTCACACCAACTCTGCAAAGGCCTCTTGAGAGCCCTCTGAGCAGGTAGATGGTCTCTTCCCTATTCTTGCCCAATCTTTTGTGCTTACCTCTTTACAGCACTGATCTCATCCATGTAGTCATTACTTGTTCACATCAATATCTCCCCCTTAGACTCTCAAGGGGAAGAAAGCTGTGTGCTCTTCATTTCATTTCCCAGTGCTTCTGTAAGTGAATATGCGGTGTGCTCTGTAAACAGTGGTGGAATGAATATTGTGTGATGTAGCGGTTAGGAGAGCTTAGCCACTGCCCTTAGGCAGTGTTTAGTAAGTAGTAGCTCAGAGTAAAACTTAGATCTCCTAACTCCCATTTTTATCACTTTATTTGGTTTTTCAGTTAGTTGGGAAAAGCTTGCTCATCTGAAGATAAGCCATCCACCATCTTATTCATATTATCCTACAGAGATGTTCCGTGGTAAATATGAAAGATAAAGGACAGTCCTTTGTTAGTCAGAATGAAGACATTTCAGTTCCATCACCGTGTGAAATTACCAATTGGCGTAAGAGGGGTTTGGACAAATACGTGAATGTCAGAGCCATTTCTTTCGCCCTGAATATCTTTTCTCCCCAGTTCCACTTGGCACGTTATCTGTCATCCTTGGAACGTGTGCACTGTTGCCCCATCTCAGGGTCACCATTCCTCCACATCCTTCTTGCTATCAGAGGATCTGGATAGTGGCCCGTTTCCCTCAGGACACTGTCCTGTTGAAAATCAGGTACATTAATTATAATGTGCTTTAAAAACACTATTGCCTGTGTAACATTCTACCTCTCTTGGAGTATTTGAATTTGAGTGACCAGTGGATTGAAGCTCTGTATAGCGGAGTGTTAGATGGTAGATGAAGACTGTGAAAGAAGATATTTGAGGGCTGGAAGGCATTCCTGGCCCCCCTAAAACTACCCTGCTGCGGACCATTCCAGCCTGTGATTAACAAACCTTAGTTATTTGCTAGGTAGTCTCCCATGCCACAGCAGGATATATATATATATATGAGGCACAGTGCAGTGTTTATGTGAGAATAATGTAGATTATTTGAATCTAGGCTGCAGAACCTACCTGAAAATGGGTTTTATAGTTTTGTGTGATTGCCTTTTCTTTGTGTTTGCAAAGAAGGCGTTACGTAGCTGGAAGATGATGGCAATTATAATTTATTATGCTGTAATTGTTACCTAAATGTTTTTGAATAAGCAAAAATCACATCTGTTTAGGAGTAAGTTGCACAGCAAGAGAATTCCCTTTGAAATGAATGCCGTGTTCTCATATTCTGTAACTGTACACATAAAACAACATATTTATTTCCCCACTGAGTCCATTACATTCCCAAGTCAAACTGCATCCTCTCTTCCCTTCCCATATTAAACCCTTTGATTTAATGGAGGTTTTAACTACTGGTTCTTTAGGGAATTTTCAGTAGGCTTTGCACGGATTAGGTTATTGGAAAGTATAGTTATTTGCTTGTAAAGTGGCAGTTCTGTGTCAAAATTGATTTTCTCTGGAGCTGCAACAGTAAAAAGGATAAGCTTCTGCTTTGCATCCAAAATGCCCTAATGTTCCTACCATGATAGTTTTCCCCTTGCTTCTTGCTCAGCACCATTTGGTTACAGGCTGGTTTGGACAGGTGCATATGAACACATGGAGCCCAGAGGGCTTTGATATCCAGTGGTGATAACAGATAAGGCCTCTTTTCCATTCTGGTTGCCACTGGTCTGTGGCAGCCAGTGTTCTGAGCATGGTGAGCATAGTGTTTCTTCCCTTCTCCATTAAATAGGAATTGCATAAGCCTGGAATGGTTTTGTTTGTTCCACAGAAATGTAGCGGTTGAAATAATTACCTTGCCATGCCCAGGCTAACAGGATTTATCTTCCATTATAGATCTTGAAGACCATATGCAAGAGTAGTTTGCTCCTCTAAATTTACTAAGCTACTCACTTAGAAATGATGTCACTGTGTAAAAGAGAACAGTCATAGCTGTGGCATAACCTAGAAAACCTTTGATAGCTAGAAAGATGAAGGGCAAAACATATTCTCAATTTTTCTGCTCCCTGCTCATAAAGTAGAATTGGAGTATATAAGAATAGCAGGCAGCCTTATTTTATTTTTTGTGTCCTCATTGCAAGTTAGGGGTCCTTTAAGATGGGCTTTAATCACCGAGCTTGCGTGCTTTCATAGAGCATATATCCATCTATCTGGTAGCCTCCAAGACGTATCTTACTCTGGTCAGAGTCAGCCTAGTGGCCAAGATGTGTCAGTCTGTGCTTCCTCAGACCTGGTGGAGGCCACATCTTTGAGTATCACTTGGCAGATATTGTCCTGTCTGTTTTGTTCTAGAATGCTGACTCTACTCCTCACTTTTTATAAAAAGATCTTAGTTCTGTCTCAGGTCAGATGCCCTTGATAGATTTTGCTTTTTTTTTGTTGCGTCTTGGGCTTGGAGCTCCAATTTGCAACTTGAATACCTTTGCAAGCTGCATGTTTCATGCAGTTAAGTCTTCATCTCCTGGCTTTGATCATCAAAACATTGCTGTATTGTCTTTGTTTCCAACTCAGCTGTTCCCAGTTCAGAGTCTGGATTTCACTACCTGCTCATAGGCAGTAACCCCAGTTCATCTTCGTGAAATCTGAGGTTTCCTTAAGGTGCTAGTCTCAGATGTTGATGGATCAGTGAAGGTACAGGACTTTAGGCTTGGGAGGATCAAGAAGAAAACAAACCAGGCTTCCCCCCTTTTTTTTTTTTTTGCGGTACGCGGGCCTCTCACTGCTGCGGCCTCTCCCGTTGCGGAGCACAGGCTCCGGACGCGCAGGCTCAGCGGCCATGGCTCACGGGCCCAGCCGCTCCGCGGCATGTGGGATCATCCCGGACTGGGGCACGAACCCGTATCCCCTGCATCGGCAGGCGGACTCTCAACCACGGAGCCACCAGGCTTCCCTATTTATGATTTAAGTTTCATTTTGTGGCCTGATAGCTCATAATACAGATTTTTAAAAAAATTTTTATTGGAGTATAGTTGATTTATAGTGTTGCGTTAGTTTCTGCTGTACAGCAAAGTTGAATCAGTAATACATATACATATATCCACTCTTTTTTTAGATTCTTTTCCCATATAGGTCCATAATGTAGATTATGGAATCAAGAAGCATTGAATCAAGAAGCCTAGAATTTTAGTTGATCTTTGTTAAATCTCTTTCATTATAGTTCATTCACACCATTCCTCTTTTCTTCTTTATATCCATCGATCCACATGATAGTTAACATACACTCTTGATAACTTCTAGTGTTTTAAACACTGGGGATAGAAAAAAAGAGTAAGATATGCACCTTTCCTTTGCAAATGACAAAACTAAAGCCCCAAGACCAGAAGCTGTTTGCTGAGTGAGCCATGCAGGTAAGCTGTGGCAGAGTGAAGACCAGAACCCATTTCTAGAAGAATCTTCCCCACATTATTTAAGATCAGCTCTCGTTGGGCCTTTAGGACTTGGGTCTTCAAGCTTCTCAAAGTAGTAGATTACGACTCATCAGACATTTGTGTTTTGGGAGTATCACGTGGGTGAAGAATTGGAGAAAGCTGATGGAAACAAAATAGCTTTTATTATAGTAAAAGTGAAAAGTATCTATTTTTAAAATTTTGAAAGACACACAATGTATAATGAAGAAACTTAATGTAACAATCATTCTACTTCTCTTTATATTTTCTTTGAGTAGATATAATGGAGAACAGCATTGTCAGCATATTTTATATATAGTTTTGTGCCCTGCCGTCTTTGCTTAATGTTACGTAGTCAGCATTTTCCCACATTGAGATATTTTTCCAACACATAATAATTAATAACTGTATGTTATTTCAAAGTACAAACTTTATTTAACTATTTTTGTGCATGTATTTACCTTTTTTTTTTTTTTTTTTTGCGGTACGCAGGCCTCTCACTGTTGTGGCCTTTCCCGTTGCGGAGCACAGGCTCCGGACGCGCAGGCTCAGCGGCCATGGCTCACGGGCCCAGCCGCTCCGCGGCATGCGGGATCCTCCCGGACCGGGGCACGAACCCGCGTCCCCTGCATCGGCAGGCGGACTTTTAACCACTGCGCCACCAGGAAAGCCCGGGAAGCCCTGTATTTACCTTTTTATTCTATGTTTAGATTTTTCTACTAATTTTGTACCCTTATCACCATGCAGATCATGCTGAGATGAACCTCCTTGTAATAAATAATTATATCTGTCATTATTTCCTTAGGATAAATTCCTGTGAGTGCTATGGCTGCGTCAATGGAAATGAACATATTAAGGCTATTGACATATATTGCCCTGGGTCTACTTTTAACCCTTCCTTACATCACTCAGAGTCCAAAGCATGGAATCCTTGCCCGAATCACCAGAGTATCTAGTATCTTAAGCTTAGGAAAGAGTACTCTTTGGCTAAATATTAGCCACAAAACTGCTTTCCAGCAGAGAAGTCCCCTGCACAGCTAAGCTTCCTAGTGAGGGAGGTTTCAAAGAACAGATGACATGTGGGCTAAGTCTTGAAGACATTGGAGCTCAAAAAGTTGTGAAAAGGAAGTTGAATTTTCCTAGCAGAACCAACAGGGTGTGCAGAGGAAAGACTTAATGAAAACCATACAGAATTTTAGAACTTATCCATCCAGTGCTTATCAGATACTTTGAGCCTCAGAAATATCTTTTCAATCCTGATCTTGTCTAGCATATCAATACTTCAAGCTCATTGATGTGCAGAGTCTCCAGCTAAATCAGAGGGGGATGAGGGAGCTCAGAATTGGGGGTAGAATCTCCTTTTCTCGGCTTCCCTTGAACTTCCTGTGCAGGTCCTGAGATACACCTATAAAATCCAAGGCCTCTTTGAAAAACAAATTTAAAACCAGTCATTCCAATTTGAAGTTGAGGACACTGAGGTACAGAGACAGAATGTGACTTCCTCCAAAGTCAGAACTGGTTCCAAAATAGCAGTCCAGGGGCTTCCCTGGTGGCGCAGTGGTTGAGAGTCCGCCTGCCGATGCAGGGGACGCGGGTTCGCGCCCCGGTCCGGGAAGATCCCACATGCCGCGGAGCGGCTGGGCCCGTGAGCCATGACCGCTGAGCCTGCGCGTCCGGAGCCTGTGCTCCGCAACGGGAGAGGCCGCAGCAGTGAGAGGCCCGCGTACAGCAAAAAAAAAAAAAGAGCAGTCCAGTGCTTTTTCCCTACCCTGAAGGAACTATTCCAGTGCTTTTACCAATCCAGACTCCTGTGCAGGTTGAAAGAGATTATTTTTACTTTGTTAGGTTATGTATTGTTGCAAGGTCCCAAGAGATTAATGTATGTATTAACTTCTGTAAGATGTTTCCTCAATCCATATTAACCATGTCTGACTGAGACTCAAAGGATCTATTAAATTATATCCGGGTTCCTATTAAATCACAACACTGGCAGGAATACCTGGGCTCACCTTTTCCTTAACTCAAATTAACACCTGCTCTTAGCGGTCTCAAATCTAAGGCAAGTTCCTAAGGTGAACAAATGACTGAGAAGACAAGAGAGAAGAAATTAAAATAAATGATAGAGTGACCTTCTCACACCACTCATGGTTTCTCAATTAACCAAAAGCCAGCCAGCTCCACATTGCTGTTCTTTCAGTAATAGGTTTCACCCTCCCGTTTAATGCCAGCCCACACGAGTGCACACACACACACACACACACACACACACACACACACACACACTTTGCTAATCAGATTGGCAGCAAATAGAATTAAACCATTAAGGCAATTAAGCAATTCTTAGATAACATTTGATCAGTTCAATGAAAATGCAAATTCATGCTTCTTTTAGAGAAATACGTTGATGAAAAGTCATTTCGCGTTCCATAATCTTCATTAGCTTTTTTTCCAAATAAAGATTGCCATGTTTTAGGCTTAGAGCTGCACAGATGGAATGGAATTTTTTCACTTTTTTATTCTGCTCTGTTCATCCTTTTGTAACACACCAGGTTTTTCTGCCTCCACACTTCTTTGGCACGTTTAGGTAAACTTACCTCCAGCCTCTTCTTTGTGCCTCAAGGCAAACTTTGTTAGTTTTCTCTGACATGTGATGACTCATGTCAAACATGTCCTCAGACTGCATCCTTTCAGCATTCTTAAATGATCGTGGTTGGATAGTCATTTGCTGTAGCTCCTTCCTCTCTGGTGCCCGCGTTTAAGGTCTCTACTCTCTCACAAGCCTGTGGGGAAGACAGTGCTGCCCCCCAAAATAGGTGCTTGAAAGTGAGTGTGTGGCATTTGCATTTTCACTGCTGGGTTTGTGTGAGGCATCACTGAGCGTGCAGTCTGCACTCCCCTGCTGGATTCCACACCCTCAGCGAGAAGATGAGGAGCCAGTTGCAGCCCATGTGTCCTTCACCCCACCACAGCGCCATTTCTGCTCTAGCTCCGGGTTTCCAAACCTGGCAGGTGGTCATCAGCGAAGGAGTTTTAAACATATTTATATTTATATTTTAAACATATTTATATTTAAAACAGTGTCTCCAGAGTTTGGCTTAATTAAGGATTTTTTGGTTTTGTTTTTCAATCTTTCTATTTGATTATAGTGATCAGCCAGTCTTTATAGGACTTAAGGCTAGGTGCTATATTGTTGTTGTGTTTTTCCTCCTTAAATTAGAGTCCGTAACACACAGTCTGACATATAATCTGTCATTGATACAGAAGTCACGTACATCTGAAAGATGTTATGATTTCCTTGTTTATAAAAAAAAATAAGAATCTTATATGTCAGGTTGTTTTATATGCACACACATACACACAGGTGTAGCATGCTGTATCCTGCATGTATGTAGATGTCTATGTTTTTGTGTGTTTAAATGTTATTAGAGGCAGGTCAAACATGAGAGGCAGCTGTCGAATAACGTTGTAGCCTAGGACATTATATTTAGTGTATCTCCTCCTTTTCCATATTAAATAAAGTATTACAGCAAACTCTCATCTGGCAGGACACCTGTCCTTGGTGTGCCTGCCTGCAGACTTTGGTGAGTGTTAATATAAATAGTAAGGAATAAATGTGAATGCTTCTCAGAGTCTCCCATGCTTTTTCAACACAAAGCAGCCTTGAATTTTACTAATTTATTCACCACTACATGGGAGTAGGAGAACACATCTTTTGGAGCATTTTTGGATACTGATGAGCTACTATTAAAGCCATCAAGCCAGAGTGCCACCAGTGTCTTAGGGAAGAGTGACGTTTTGGGAAGCAGTTGAGCTCAACATTCCAGGAAATATTTCTCACCTATTTGTTACTGTACATACAGGCTTACATTTTCTCAATTTAGAAAGACTTCTAAAGCGTGGACTTTTGGGAAGTAGACACATAATGTTCTCAGCAATACTGTAAAACCTCATTCATTTGCTAAACAAATAAGTGAGATTATAAAGGATATTGCAGATATTGTAGGGGGAGGTTTAATCGTCTTATGTTTAACTGGCTCTAAGAGCACCAGCTTTTTAAGTTCTTAAATTCTGATGGTTGGTCTTCCTTTATTAAATCTGTCCTCTAAGATCTTTTAGCTGTTACTTAGAATTACATTTTGGACTTTAGGATAATTCTGTATTCCTTAAAAAAAAATTATTTTTATGAGCATTTAGACTTTAATTCAAACTGAAGTTTCCCGTAAGTTGGTCTAAATTACATTTTATTTATGTGCATAGTTGTATTCATACTAATATATTGGAGTATGAAGAAGGGGAGGAAAGTCAGCCAGTGTGTTGTATTACTGTTGACAATAATTTCCCGATGAATGTTTGCTTAAATGAGGGAATCATATATGTTAAAGGCTATTATTGGTCATGAGTACATAAAAAAGTTTATTTTTCATTTTATAAGGTGGTATAAAATTTCAGACTCAGTACCTCTTTCGTTTAATTTTTACACTTCTTAGACGCATGATGTATTTCAGTATGTGTTGATCTTTCTTATTGGGTTTTCATGGCTCAGGAGTTTTTTGTTTTAAAATAAAATAGAAAAAGAATCTCTTAAAATAGTCATCTTCTTGAACCCATAAAGTTGAGCCTTTGAGAACATGAGGCATTTGTGAGGTTCTAAGAGGCGATGTTGTGTTTTCCCTCCTTCTGTCTCCATCCTACCTCCCTCGCCACCATGCTGTAATCTTATAATTAATAACTTTTAAATCAGTCAGTGTAGGTAATTTTAGGCCTTAAATTTTTAAAAATTTCATAATGGATGAAGATATTTAGATACAAACATACATTTTTAAAAGCCTGCCATACCAATTCCCAAAAGGAGAGATTGACAGACACTTCTAATATTTATTTATGGAGCTCCAGTGTTTGTACAATGCCCTGGAAACCAAAGGCATCGATTAAGTTTATAGACCCCACAATAAGTTACAGTTATGCTAAACTGGGTTGAATTCTGTAACTTGTTTTAGTCATTGAAAAACACCTTTACCTTCAAATGCATATAATCACAACTGCCTGTATTCTTTTTTTTTTTTCCAAATTTTTTTTTTTAGAATATTTTGGTTTGATGTAGACTATTTTTAAAGTCTTTATTGGATTTGTTACAATATTGTTTCTGCTTTATATCTTGGTTTCTTGGCCTCGAGGCATGTGGGATCTTAGCCCCCCAACCAGGGATCGAACCCTCACCTCCTGCATGGGAAGGCGAAGTCTTAACCACCGGACTGCCAGGGAAGTCCCGCAACTGCCTGTATTCTTGAGTTAATTTAATGCATCCTTTTCCTGTCCTCTCTGTCTTCTAAAACTACTCCTGATTTCTTCCTGTCCTCTTGCTGGTATCCTTCCCACCATCCATCCACCACTATGTAGTGTGCTGTCAGTAATAAAACTGCCAGATTGTGTTAGTGTGTTTGTTACTTTAAAGACTAAACCAGGGGTCTTGGTTAAGAACACAGTTAGGTGGTATTGGTCAGTCTGCCTTGGCTCATCCTTTTTCTGTCCTCAGCCTGACTTTCAATCCTCAGGAGGCTCCAGGAGAGAGTGAGGGGCAGGTGCATGAGTGAAGGAGTGGGTGTGTGTCTGCCCACACCTGCATGGTGACTCTTTTCTGAAGCTGTTTCCTTTAGCCATCATTTCCATCCTGTCCTAGTACATCCTTCTCTTCACACATCAGCAGTTAGCCCAGGCCTTGATGAACAGTTTTCTTTGAGCTCCCCTGTGGCTGTGAGTTTATCAGTGAGGCTGCTCTCACCTAGGGGTAGACTCTTTGGAGGCAAAATGCTTCTTCCCAGAGTCTCACTCGGGTTCAAGGAAACCTGTATAACACTCCACATGGGAAAGGACCCTGCAACACTTACATACATAGTCACACTGCCATGTGCTCAGCTGTGCAGTAGCAGGCAGGCTGAAAGCCGTCCACAGGCCACCCCTCCCGCTCCACTTTGAATTAGTAGAGGGTGACAGAGTTACTGCTTTCCCCTCCATCTTACCAGGCCAGTGTCTCTCCTGTCCTCATGAGGTTCCTGACCTTTCTGTTGATGCCTTTTGCAGCCTCTGCCCTTCTGCCACTACCAGGGGCCCCAGGGATCTGTAATGGCTCGCATTAACTGCCTGTTCAACCACAGATGTAGCTCCTGGAAGGCAGATTGGAGACCCCCAAGTGAGTACCACTGGGTAGAAGGGAACTGAGGTTGATCTAGCAACTGGGAGATGTTGCACTGGCACACTCAGACACACACAAACACTCACACACCGTCCTGCTGCGTCTCCCAGAGCATCACGTAATCACTGTTCCAGCTTTAGGGGTTTTCATTTGGCCACACTCTGCTCTTGTTTGATTTGCTAGTACAATAACTCAGAGAAAAGACAGAGACTCTATCCATTCTAATCCCCTGTGGGTTGCACTAGTTCTAGATAGAAGACACCCCAGAGAAGGCGTATAATTCAGAGATTTATAAAGGTCACCTTATGGGCCCCCATGTCCTCTTTAAGCAATGAGCCTTTCAGTCTGCATTGCACATGTGTCCTTATTGCCAGAAGGGCTTTATTGGTGTCCTGCACCCTTCTTTTTTCTTCACCCCTCTCAAAGCAAGAAACACAAAACCCTCTTTTTCGTCCTTATGTCTTCTTTTAGACGTACATGCTGCCATTTCCTTTTTCTCTGGAGACTGTGGTGTGACAGAGGAAGGGGAAGCATCAAAGGCTTCTTTCTGCTCTAACCGCATTCTTTGACTGGGCCCTGCTTTACATCTCTCATTGCTCTAGAGGAGGTGACTCAGCCAGCACACTCCCTGGCCCAGCATGCCACCCTTGTTAGATCTCAGGGCATGGCATTTTGATTCCTCCCTGCAGTTGCATGCTCAGCACCAACACTGCAGACATCTGCTGCCACTTTCCTGCCTAAAGCAAGGGAATCCCAGCAAGTCATACTGTGAGCAGCCGCAGGGGGTCTTCTTCTCACTTAGCATTATCCCAGTTTGTCTCCTTTCTTAGGCTATTATCATAAAATCCTGGAACTTTATAGCAGGATGCAAGTTTAACGCGTCTGTCATGGAGAGACCCCAATTAGCAAGTGAGGAAACTGAGGCCAGGAGCCATGGGTGATAGTGTTTACCTGACTGCTGGTTCAGATTTAGCCAGCTTTGAACTATACCTCAGCATTTTACTCGATGTAGATAATGTCTTTTAATGTGATTCAAAGTGCCCCACAGCAGGCAGAGTTGCCCTGAATCAGAATTGATGATTTTTTTTCCATTTTTTCACTGCCAGGGCAGTGTTGGCCACCTGTAGAAATTTCCCATGAACTTTTACTTGGGGTGTGATGCCTTGTCTGAAGTTGGAAAAGTCTGAAGGTGATGCTCAGTTCTGGGTTGAGTATCTTTTGAACATCCCCTCCAGACCTCTTGCAGAGAAACACAGAGGAGGAAAAGCTGCTGTTGTGAGAGCAAGGCTGGTCCCCTTTAAAAAAGCTAATACCCAGGACTTCCCTGGTGGCACAGTGGTTAAGAATCCGCCTGCCAATGCAGAGGACAGGGGTTCGAGCCCTGGCCCGGGAAGATCCCACGAGCCGCGGAGCAGCTAAGCCCGTGCGCCACAACTACTGAGCCTGCGCTCTAGAGCCCGCGGGCCACAGCTACTGAATCCCGCGCGCCTAGAGCCCGTGCTCCCCAGCAAGAGAAGCCACCGCAACGAGAAGCCCACACACTGCAACGAAGAGTAGCCCCCGCTCGCCGCAACTAGAGAAAGCCTGCTTGTAGCAACGAAGACCCAACTCAGCCAAAAATAAATAAATAAATAAATAATTAAAAAAAAAAAAAAAAGAAGAAAGAAAAAAGCTAATACCCAAAGGCTCTCTCTCTTTTTCTTTTAATACTTTTTTTTTTTTTTTTTTGGCTGTGTTGGGTCTTCATTGCTGTGCGTGGACTTTCTCTCTAGTTGCTGCTGGCGGGGCTACTCTTCACTGCAGTGCGCAGCCTTCTCATCGTGGTGGCTTCTCTTGTTGCGGAGCACAGGCTCTAGGCGCATGGGCTTCAGTAGTTGTGGCGCACGGGCTCAGTAGTTGTGGCTCGCGGGCTCTAGAGTGCAGGCTAAGTAGTTGTAGCACATGGGCTTAGCTGCTCCGCGGGATGTGGGATCTTCCTGGACCAGGGCTCCAACCCATGTCCCCCGCATTGGCGGGTGGATTCTTAACCACTGCGCCACCAGGGAAGCCCAAGGCTCTCTTTTAATAGAATTTTTTGGTTTGCTGATTATAGCAGCAATATAGTTGCATTCTAGAGATTTCAGAAAATGCAGAAAATTTCAAAGAAAAAAATTGTGCTTATAATAAAGTTGAGAGGTGATCACTCTGTTTTGGGGTGTAAGCACTTTAGTCTTCCTTCTCTCTGTGTCTCACGTAAACTTTCTTCAAGGTCTTTAAATATTTTTCCATAGCCTGATTTTTAATGACTGCCCAGTATCCTATTATATTGATAATGCCATTATTTGTCTAACATGTTTTTAGATATTTGGGTTTTTCCAATTCATCATTATTATGAAAAACGTTGTATCTCAGTGATTATGTTTTCGAATCACTGAAATCACTCTGTGCTTTCCCTTTTTTTTAAAAGATATTTCACCATATAAAAATCAGTCCTTGTGTTTGATTTATAATAACGTACGTCCACATCTTTGCATTCATAAAAATATTGAATTTGGATTCTCTCCAATTTCCCTTTTAGTAGAAAGGCACAAGTTCAGTAAGAAATTCTACTTGGAATTGTATTGAGTAGAGAAACATACTTTGATTTCTTCAACTTGTGACAAGTAACCCATAAACATTAATTAAAATATTGGTTAAAATTTTGAATAATGCAGAGATTTAATTAGGCAATAGAGTTTAAAAATCCAGCAAGCCACCTATGCTGATCTCCTTGGAGATGACTATCTGCAGGAAAGACAGACTTTAAACAACATTGTGTTAAACATAGAGCAAGTTTCTAATTTCCCACCTTTTCGTGCTGCTAAAGCCTTAGGAAATATGTATAAGTCCACTGAGTATATATTGTCAGACTTGAGGACATTTCTAATAAAAGATTCACATAGTAAGTGTAAAACCAGTAAGCAGAAGACCACTAACCATGTAATGAAGGATTCAGGAAAGAGAAAATAATTATATCAGACAACCTAGACCAAAAGAAGCAAATGAGCAAAAAACTTAGGCTGAGTTTCTTGCAGCCTGTACAAAACACGGGAATTCATCTTTATTTTTCCCTTTACAGTTTGTATTGTATTATGTATTGAAAGGAAATACTAAAGTTTATCAGAACAAAGAAATGTTTCTTTGTCACTAACCACCGAGAAGAAATTGTAGAGACTTAAAACAACAGACAGTGGACAGTGTGATTCACAAGACTTGCGGTACAGCTTATGACAGATAGAGAGGGAAGGAAGGAAGGGAGGGAGGGAGGGAGGGAGGGAGGAAGGAGGGAAAGAAGGGAAGGAAGGGAAGGAGAGAGATGGATGATCCTTTGTCACTATTTTGTTTGTCAATGTAAACTCAAGGCACAAAGTTAAATTGTGGATCTTTGCAGGCATTTCTGAGAGTAGCTGGACACACCAGGTCTGTAAGTCTATGGAGGTTTGATTAGATCTGAGACAGAACTCGGAAAATCTACTGCGTGATCCTGAGACTGCTGGTTCTCAAGCTTCCTTCCATCACAACAGTTTTCCTGTGGCTGGGACTAAGCCCTTTCACTGTCTATAATCAAATGATTGCTGCCATTTTTCCACTGAAAGATTGAAAAAAAAGAAACAAGTAAATGGGTAAAATTATTTTAGATATATGTTTTTCTAATACATATTTGTAGTAAGCCTTGCCTTCTTGTGTAATCAAGTAACAAATACCAAAAGGCACAACTGTTAACTCTGGATAATACTTAACGCAACAGCTTGTTTTGAGGAGGACACTATCTTTCATTTTTTAAAAAATATGTAAGATACTTATGTATTTTATGAGTAAAATTGTTCCTATTTCATATAACAAACATATCAGGATTTAATGGATAGTCCACAGCCATTAGCACAGAGGACCACAAGATTTCCGGGTGCTCCGCCACGTGAGTCAGTGTGAAAGCCTTGGTGAGCACCGCTGCTGAAGTACTGGAAGTGCAGGTATCCCTGACGGTGATTAGAAAGCTCTCCGTTGCCTCCGGACTTTATAAGCAGGGTTAGCAAATCTGACACTTTAGTACAAAAAAGAAAGATCTCAGGTGCATTCTTGTCCTCACGAAGGACCTACTGCAGTGCTTGCAGGCAGTTGTTAAAAATTATAGCTGTGTGTCCACTAGACTCTTTCTTATGTGCCTGGCATGCTCTGAGCTTTACATCCAATATGTGTAAACCTCACCACAGCCTTGAAAGGTAGAGGGCGTTATCTTCCGTATTTTATGGGTGGGGAAACGGCATGGAGAGGTTACTTGAGTTTGGCCAAGACCACAGAGTTAAGAGTGCCAGCAGAACAGCTTAAGTCTGTTCGCCTGCGCTCCTTCCTCTATGGGCGCTGCCTTGGAGTAATCAAGATTTCCAAAAGCAATTTTGGGTCTGCGCAAGAACTTGAACGGTAACCTCATTGAAGTACCATAAAATATAGGATATAACCTTAGCCTTGAAATATTTTTAGGGAAATAATTTAAAACTTTAAAAAACAAACAAAAAAAACCTGTTCACCTTTGAGCATAACCACATCCCAAAGAGTCACTGAGCTACTCACAGCAAGTCCCCTGGACAAGTAAACAAAGAAACCTAAATAAGTAGTTTAGTCTTCTCTGTCTGCATGCTGCTAAAAATAATGTTTTGCTTTGACATAGAATTTTTGAGAGTTTTAAATGAGATATACCTAAAGCCTTTAGTTTAGCAACATAAATGCTTTATGTTTTGGTGTCCATAACCCATGGGCTGAAAGTCATATCTATCAAGGAGGGATAATTGCCCCAGCAGATGTGATGTTTTTACTTGCATAATATCCTACTTTGAATCTTTGAGGAACTGTTTCACTAGTTATGTTGATTTGTGTCCATAGTATAGAGTACTTATTTTAAAAGTCATGTTTTGAAAAGGATCTAAAATGTATTTATTTGGGTAAAACTCAATGAATATTTATCGATTGAAACTTAGATCAAATTTCTGTCATGCTGATTTTGCCAAGCTTTAGTTAACTTGAAGACTTTCAAATAAGAATTGTGTCAGGGGCTTCCCTGGTGGCGCAGTGGTTGAGAATCTGCCTGCCAATGCAGTGGACACGGGTTCGTGCCCCGGCCCGGGAGGATCCCACATGCTGCGGCGCGTTTCACTAGTTATGTTGATTTGTGTCCATAGTATAGAGTACTTATTTTAAAAGTCATGTTTTGAAAAGGATCTAAAATGTATTTATTTGGGTAAAACTCAATGAATATTTATCGATTGAAACTTAGATCAAATTTCTGTCATGCTGATTTTGCCAAGCTTTAGTTAACTTGAAGACTTTCAAATAAGAATTGTGTCAGGGGCTTCCCTGGTGGCGCAGTGGTTGAGAATCTGCCTGCCAATGCAGTGGACACGGGTTCGTGCCCCGGCCCGGGAGGATCCCACATGCCGCGGCGCGGCTGGGCCCGTGAGCCACGACTACTGAGCCTGTGCTCTAGAGCCCATGAGCCACAACAAGAGAAGCCACCTCAACAACAAAGAGTAGCCCCTGCTCTCTGCAACTAGAGAAAGCCCGCACAGCAACGAAGACCCAACGCAGCCAAAAATAAATTAATTAAATAAATTAATTTTTTAAAAAAAGAACTAGTGGGATAAGTTCCTGTCTATAGTTATAAAAGTGATTTATTTCATGTCTTATAACTGTACTATATTAATATACATATAGCCTCAAAAAAACCTTTGTCAGACTTTCAGACCAGAGTCTAAATATGTGGTTGACATTTCCTAGGACCAGGTTTTGATGGCATGAAAATCAGAGAGTCTGAGAATGCCAAACTTCTCTAATACAGTTAAGTCATGAAAGCATAGGAAAATAAGAAAAATAGAGCATTCGGGACAAGATTCTATACCTTCCCTTTTGGCCCAAATCCTATAAATTTACTCACATAGAAACCTGCTTTTTATTTGCATTTGTTATGGCTTGTGTCTCTAATGTCGTCGTTTTTGAACCAACACACACCACATATCTGATTATTGTTTAGATATTCTACTTATCGCTGAAGGCTCAGATCAGTTAAAGCGATGTCAGATACTGTAATGAACACAGTAGGAAATCATTCTTCTATTGTATGGTAATTGGTTGGAACCCATGAATTACATCTAAAATGTTACTACTGTTTTTACATAGTCTTAAGTTTATAATTAGAGTAAAACTTATTAAAGTAGGTGCATCAATAGGAAAAGAAACCATTATCCTTTCAACTGAGTCTTATTTCATAAACAGCGTATTAGCTCTTTAGTGACTAAGAAACATGGCTCATCTTTGCAGTATGTTGCCTCTATTCCTTTTTGCCCACAGATCTGAGAGGGGAGAGGTAAACCGATAGAGGAATTAAAGTTCTGAAACAAATTAAGTTCACATTTTTATTTAAGGATTCTAGGAACTCCAAGACTGAATCCAAATTGTTACTTAGTTTTTAACCAGAATAATAGCTCTCTTTCTATTGTAGAGTAAGGGAAAGGTTAATGTTATCTGCCCTTGGTGATTTACTAACTGACTAAATAGCCAGTTGAAATGTGGGGAAGAAAGATGAAACAAACTGCATCTTTATTTATAGGGTCAGATCTTTGCATTTGGGTGCTGTGGGGAAGAGACAAAGTGTTAACAGGGATTGGAAGCTTACTTCAAGGGGGTGTGTAGAAGGAGATGGAGGACAGGAGTGAATTCTACACGCCCTCAGTGAGTAGGCCCGGCCCAAGCAGAAGACTGCAGAGGGCCTGGGTGGACCACAAGACCTTTGTTCCCCTCTGACGTTGCCCTTAGCCCTCAGTCTGTTCAGAAGACAAACTGCAGGAACACAGAGGGAAATACACCACCAAACACAGCTTCCTTTTGATGTATTGTCTCCTAGCATAACCTACAAAAGATAATTCTGTTTTTCCTTTAGAATTCTTTTTATGCCAAGATGATTTTATTATAATACAAGTTTTTAAATGTATAAGTAAAAAATAAAAGTGCATTTTAAAACAAAATGACAAGCTTTTCTGAGTTTGGCTCTCCTGATTTTTATTTAAAATGAAGGATCACTAAGCCTAGATTTTGCCTTACCAGTTTAAAATAATTAAATTCAAAAAGCAGTTCCTATAGCTCTCCCCCTCCAAACTCATGTTGCAAGCTGCATGGTTTGTTTATATACATTTTGCTTCAACTCACCAGCTTTTCTAAAACTTAGGTTGATGGTTTAGCAGGTGATGACGGGACACAAGCCTGTTGATCCACTTGTCCTCATCCCACAAATGGGATAGCAAAGGTACCTGTCCGGTAGGCGTGAGGTTGTAGTGAGATGATGCAAGGCCATAGTAAGTGCTCAGATGTTGCTTTCATCACTGGCATAGCTTCATCATCATTATTAACTTATTTTTCAATTCTTTGTCCCATTTCTACATTCTCACTTTTAGAGATTTCCTGCATCTTACTGCCAAAGAATATTTTTGAAGCTTCCTCTTTTGGGGGTACTTTTGGTGTAGCTGACACCAGTGTGGTACAAATGCTTTGAAAATGGGTCCTGAATTCCTTTCCTAGGGCCTTTAGGGAAACTCTTGAGAGAATCAGGATAAGAAAGTTCCTGTAGTTCATCAGATCTTACCCTTTGTCTGTGTGTGATTTATGGTAATCTTATATGGGGGATACGCGACTACTCTAGAAGT
The DNA here is from genome assembly GCF_002837175.3 of Physeter macrocephalus. Classification (NCBI taxonomy): domain Eukaryota; kingdom Metazoa; phylum Chordata; class Mammalia; order Artiodactyla; family Physeteridae; genus Physeter; species Physeter macrocephalus. Next base: position 70,575,201 of record NC_041227.1, on the reverse strand, counting down.
ACCCACTGCAGCTTTCCTGAATTTGGAGGATTGGGTGTCATGGAAGGCAGGGATGGCTGTAGAGGAGGATGGGGTATAAACAAATGAAGTATCACAGGTCAAGTGGATGTCTGGGTGGCCGTGTCAGCACCACTGTGCACAGGAGGACCCTGAACTGGGAACTGAAAGACTAGGTTCTAGACCAAAATGACTGACGTCTTCTTAGCCTCTTTTCCTTATCAAATAAGGAGTTTGGATTAGATTGTCTCATAGGTCCCTTTGTGCCTTAGTATTTTGTAATTTTTTGCAACTGTCTCATCCATACTGGTGTCCACCTTTTCCAGTTGTATAAGTTTAAAAAGCAACCAGGTCAGATGCTAATGTAAATCTTCATCAGGGTCAGTGAGAGACTATCTAAGAATTGCTAAGTCTCAGTAAAAGAGTGTTATTTTTCCTTCCTTCTCTGTGCCCAGGCTCCATAGAAGTAAAAAGTAAAGATACGAAGTCCATCTTCTGTGTTTTGTCAGTTTAAGTAAAAAGAACTTTTCCTTCCATTTTAATAATAGAATTTTTGTGTATTTAATATAGGCAGCGATTTGGCCTCCAGCTGAGTTTAGATTTGAAAAGATGAGAATATTAAAGCTTGTCAGACAGCCCACAAACCAATTAAGTATTTCTAAGCTGACAGGATGTGGGTAGAGTTCTTTTTCTTTTCTCTACCAGTACCCCTGACAAGTAAAAATATAAAATAAAATAAAAAATCAGATAAACTAGATACTGTCTTTGAAAAGGTGGTCCTGATAATAGGTAACAAGAAAGATGGCTCCACAATGAGATGAGTATGTAGGCCAGAAATTCAGACAAAAGTATTTCAAGGGTGTTAGTGCTGTCCAACAGAACATTCTGTCATGATGGAAATGTGCTGCTCTGTCCAGTATGGCAGCCACAAGTCACACGTGGCTGACTGTAGCTAATGTGACTAGGATCTGAACTTTAGATTTTATTTCATTGTACTTATTTTTAACTTTAATAGCCATCTGTGGCTAATGGCTTGGGCAGTACAGGACAAGAAAAAAAATAGATTTTGACACATTTTCATGTATCAAAACAAGAGACAGCCAAGGAGCATGAGATTGCTGGAGTTGTGGATGGCTGATTTGGGACTAAGAAAATCTGAAGAGCTCTTCTGTGGAATACAGTCAGATTTCTACTTTGTTGTTCCAAAGGAAAAAGGAAGACCACTTGGGAGTAATTGCAGGGCAACGCACTTAGGCTCAGCATAAAATACCTCCTTACAGTTAGTCATATGAAATTATAATCAGATGTCTTAAAATGTAAGGACGTCCCCCAGTTCTGAGCGTACTCAAGGTCAGGCTTGGTGACAGTATGGCAGGGACCTGCAGTTTCCTCGTCAATAAAATGAAGATGATAATACTTGTTCCACGCTCCCCCAAGATTGTCACTCAGCGCACTGAGAATTAGATGAAATACTGTTTTTATAAGTGCTTTGAAACTACCAAGACATTTTATTAAGCATGACTGATATTAGGTTAAAGACAGTGATTAAAGGACTTTATGAACTTGGAGTCACCTTAAGGCTGCTTGTTCTGAAACAAGCAAAAAGATTCTCTTTAGGATCCTGAACCAAAACCCCATAGTTTTGAAAGTAAATATGCCCCCCCCCCATGAATATGATAAGTGGCATCGGTCATTCAGTCATTGATCTTAAATTTTTCAGTGATTATTTCATCTGGAGAGGATGCTGAAGTTGGCACTGTTGCCTTTCCAAATACCCAGAAAATTCCTGATAATAAGCAAATGGATGAACCCACAGTAGTTTGACCATAGTAGATGCCTTCACTGCTGAGACACCTGGTTCGGACTTGTAGCATCAATCAGCCTTTGCAGCCTGCTGGTTCCTCCTGTTGGATGTAACAGATTCATGGAGAAGGAGCCTTGTAGGTAATGTCACAGCAGTGGCCTGAAATTGCAAAGAATTTCTACCAGCCTCATGAACCAGCGCATGGCATGGAATGCACTGGCCCTGCTTATCCTCCCCTGGAGATGTGGGAACGGCAGGACTGTGGATGTGGAGCTCAGCTGCTCATCGGTGGGGCGAAGGCTCCCATAAAGAACTCCCACGGAATTCATTAGCCGCATTTCAGCACTGAAGCTGGAACCTCTTACATCGTAGGAGTGATGGTTCAGAAAAATAACGATGCCCCTTAGGTTATTATTGATAGACTCTGCTTTCTTTTTAATCAGGAAGACATTTCCTTGTCCTGTCTCTTGTTAAAATGATAAGTGCACAGCACTCTCATTAGGATGTAGCCCCTCAGCTCCCAAGGGCGTGAGGAGTTTTCCTTTCCTTCCTTTTCTGCTGCCTCTCAGGTTGTCGCATTGCTACATTTTGAGTAGACAATTATGTACTAATAAAAGCTACAAATAAGGGACAACCCCCATCTTACATACTGGCATTTGGTCCTTCTCTTCCATATCCTTCCCTGGAGAGTAATGATACCCACCTGGACACAAAGCTGGTGGAATTAAAATTCAGCCCTGATTCACAGATGGCTGCCTTCGTCCATGGCACGTGTGCGCATCTAGATGTTCTTGTACATGCTTTCCTGGCAGCCAAGATGGATGCATGCATAGGTTAAATTGCTGGAGAAAATCAACTTTCTTCACCAGTTGCATCTGATACAAATTTCTAAGTCTGGCTGGGCCCTGGTGCTGAGTATTCCCTCATTTTCACCATTTCCACAGCGGTTGCTTCAGACTTTTTCCTCTCATCTTGAATCCTCCAGTCCAGACTTTCCTATCATACCTCATTATCTATAGATAGCCTTTCCAAGAATATCAAGGGTGTCCAAAAAGATTATCCTCGACTTCCACCTCCTCCATGTAACATTTTTTGTCAGACTCGTTATTCATGTTTACATCACTCCCTCTGCTGTCAGGCCAAACGTGTTCTTCTTTTTCCCAAGGTCAAATCCGTGTTCTTTAGCCAACCCTTACTGTCTCCTCCATGGCTTTGTCACATCAATCATTTCTTTCGCTTTGTCTTAATACCCACTAACTCCTTCACCACTTCCTTGCCTCTCAGCATGTGAACTTGAGCAAGTCTTCTCCATCTTAAAAAAAAAAAAAAAAAAAAGGAAATTCTGCCGTTTGTGACAGTGTGGATGAACCTGGAGGACTTTTCACTTTGCTGTACACCTGAAACTAACACAACGTTGTAAATCAACTATATTCCAATAAAAAAGTAAAATTAAATTAAAAATAAAATAAGGGACTTCCCTGGTGGTCCAGTGGGTTAGACTCTGTGCTCCCAATTCAGGGGGCCCAGGTTCAATGCCTGGTTGGGGAACTAGATGCACCATGCACCTCACAAGTAAGAGTTCACAAGCCACAGCTAAAAAAAGTCCACATGCTGCAACGAACATCCTGCGTGCCTCAACTAAGATCCGGTGCAGCCAAAAATAAATAAATAAATGCGGCGCGGCTGGGCCCGTGAGCCACGACTACTGAGCCTGTGCTCTAGAGCCCATGAGCCACAACAAGAGAAGCCACCTCAACAACAAAGAGTAGCCCCTGCTCTCTGCAACTAGAGAAAGCCCGCACAGCAACGAAGACCCAACGCAGCCAAAAATAAATTAATTAAATAAATTAATTTTTTAAAAAAAGAACTAGTGGGATAAGTTCCTGTCTATAGTTATAAAAGTGATTTATTTCATGTCTTATAACTGTACTATATTAATATACATATAGCCTCAAAAAAACCTTTGTCAGACTTTCAGACCAGAGTCTAAATATGTGGTTGACATTTCCTAGGACCAGGTTTTGATGGCATGAAAATCAGAGAGTCTGAGAATGCCAAACTTCTCTAATACAGTTAAGTCATGAAAGCATAGGAAAATAAGAAAAATAGAGCATTCGGGACAAGATTCTATACCTTCCCTTTTGGCCCAAATCCTATAAATTTACTCACATAGAAACCTGCTTTTTATTTGCATTTGTTATGGCTTGTGTCTCTAATGTCGTCGTTTTTGAACCAACACACACCACATATCTGATTATTGTTTAGATATTCTACTTATCGCTGAAGGCTCAGATCAGTTAAAGCGATGTCAGATACTGTAATGAACACAGTAGGAAATCATTCTTCTATTGTATGGTAATTGGTTGGAACCCATGAATTACATCTAAAATGTTACTACTGTTTTTACATAGTCTTAAGTTTATAATTAGAGTAAAACTTATTAAAGTAGGTGCATCAATAGGAAAAGAAACCATTATCCTTTCAACTGAGTCTTATTTCATAAACAGCGTATTAGCTCTTTAGTGACTAAGAAACATGGCTCATCTTTGCAGTATGTTGCCTCTATTCCTTTTTGCCCACAGATCTGAGAGGGGAGAGGTAAACCGATAGAGGAATTAAAGTTCTGAAACAAATTAAGTTCACATTTTTATTTAAGGATTCTAGGAACTCCAAGACTGAATCCAAATTGTTACTTAGTTTTTAACCAGAATAATAGCTCTCTTTCTATTGTAGAGTAAGGGAAAGGTTAATGTTATCTGCCCTTGGTGATTTACTAACTGACTAAATAGCCAGTTGAAATGTGGGGAAGAAAGATGAAACAAACTGCATCTTTATTTATAGGGTCAGATCTTTGCATTTGGGTGCTGTGGGGAAGAGACAAAGTGTTAACAGGGATTGGAAGCTTACTTCAAGGGGGTGTGTAGAAGGAGATGGAGGACAGGAGTGAATTCTACACGCCCTCAGTGAGTAGGCCCGGCCCAAGCAGAAGACTGCAGAGGGCCTGGGTGGACCACAAGACCTTTGTTCCCCTCTGACGTTGCCCTTAGCCCTCAGTCTGTTCAGAAGACAAACTGCAGGAACACAGAGGGAAATACACCACCAAACACAGCTTCCTTTTGATGTATTGTCTCCTAGCATAACCTACAAAAGATAATTCTGTTTTTCCTTTAGAATTCTTTTTATGCCAAGATGATTTTATTATAATACAAGTTTTTAAATGTATAAGTAAAAAATAAAAGTGCATTTTAAAACAAAATGACAAGCTTTTCTGAGTTTGGCTCTCCTGATTTTTATTTAAAATGAAGGATCACTAAGCCTAGATTTTGCCTTACCAGTTTAAAATAATTAAATTCAAAAAGCAGTTCCTATAGCTCTCCCCCTCCAAACTCATGTTGCAAGCTGCATGGTTTGTTTATATACATTTTGCTTCAACTCACCAGCTTTTCTAAAACTTAGGTTGATGGTTTAGCAGGTGATGACGGGACACAAGCCTGTTGATCCACTTGTCCTCATCCCACAAATGGGATAGCAAAGGTACCTGTCCGGTAGGCGTGAGGTTGTAGTGAGATGATGCAAGGCCATAGTAAGTGCTCAGATGTTGCTTTCATCACTGGCATAGCTTCATCATCATTATTAACTTATTTTTCAATTCTTTGTCCCATTTCTACATTCTCACTTTTAGAGATTTCCTGCATCTTACTGCCAAAGAATATTTTTGAAGCTTCCTCTTTTGGGGGTACTTTTGGTGTAGCTGACACCAGTGTGGTACAAATGCTTTGAAAATGGGTCCTGAATTCCTTTCCTAGGGCCTTTAGGGAAACTCTTGAGAGAATCAGGATAAGAAAGTTCCTGTAGTTCATCAGATCTTACCCTTTGTCTGTGTGTGATTTATGGTAATCTTATATGGGGGATACGCGACTACTCTAGAAGTACCCACTGCAGCTTTCCTGAATTTGGAGGATTGGGTGTCATGGAAGGCAGGGATGGCTGTAGAGGAGGATGGGGTATAAACAAATGAAGTATCACAGGTCAAGTGGATGTCTGGGTGGCCGTGTCAGCACCACTGTGCACAGGAGGACCCTGAACTGGGAACTGAAAGACTAGGTTCTAGACCAAAATGACTGACGTCTTCTTAGCCTCTTTTCCTTATCAAATAAGGAGTTTGGATTAGATTGTCTCATAGGTCCCTTTGTGCCTTAGTATTTTGTAATTTTTTGCAACTGTCTCATCCATACTGGTGTCCACCTTTTCCAGTTGTATAAGTTTAAAAAGCAACCAGGTCAGATGCTAATGTAAATCTTCATCAGGGTCAGTGAGAGACTATCTAAGAATTGCTAAGTCTCAGTAAAAGAGTGTTATTTTTCCTTCCTTCTCTGTGCCCAGGCTCCATAGAAGTAAAAAGTAAAGATACGAAGTCCATCTTCTGTGTTTTGTCAGTTTAAGTAAAAAGAACTTTTCCTTCCATTTTAATAATAGAATTTTTGTGTATTTAATATAGGCAGCGATTTGGCCTCCAGCTGAGTTTAGATTTGAAAAGATGAGAATATTAAAGCTTGTCAGACAGCCCACAAACCAATTAAGTATTTCTAAGCTGACAGGATGTGGGTAGAGTTCTTTTTCTTTTCTCTACCAGTACCCCTGACAAGTAAAAATATAAAATAAAATAAAAAATCAGATAAACTAGATACTGTCTTTGAAAAGGTGGTCCTGATAATAGGTAACAAGAAAGATGGCTCCACAATGAGATGAGTATGTAGGCCAGAAATTCAGACAAAAGTATTTCAAGGGTGTTAGTGCTGTCCAACAGAACATTCTGTCATGATGGAAATGTGCTGCTCTGTCCAGTATGGCAGCCACAAGTCACACGTGGCTGACTGTAGCTAATGTGACTAGGATCTGAACTTTAGATTTTATTTCATTGTACTTATTTTTAACTTTAATAGCCATCTGTGGCTAATGGCTTGGGCAGTACAGGACAAGAAAAAAAATAGATTTTGACACATTTTCATGTATCAAAACAAGAGACAGCCAAGGAGCATGAGATTGCTGGAGTTGTGGATGGCTGATTTGGGACTAAGAAAATCTGAAGAGCTCTTCTGTGGAATACAGTCAGATTTCTACTTTGTTGTTCCAAAGGAAAAAGGAAGACCACTTGGGAGTAATTGCAGGGCAACGCACTTAGGCTCAGCATAAAATACCTCCTTACAGTTAGTCATATGAAATTATAATCAGATGTCTTAAAATGTAAGGACGTCCCCCAGTTCTGAGCGTACTCAAGGTCAGGCTTGGTGACAGTATGGCAGGGACCTGCAGTTTCCTCGTCAATAAAATGAAGATGATAATACTTGTTCCACGCTCCCCCAAGATTGTCACTCAGCGCACTGAGAATTAGATGAAATACTGTTTTTATAAGTGCTTTGAAACTACCAAGACATTTTATTAAGCATGACTGATATTAGGTTAAAGACAGTGATTAAAGGACTTTATGAACTTGGAGTCACCTTAAGGCTGCTTGTTCTGAAACAAGCAAAAAGATTCTCTTTAGGATCCTGAACCAAAACCCCATAGTTTTGAAAGTAAATATGCCCCCCCCCCATGAATATGATAAGTGGCATCGGTCATTCAGTCATTGATCTTAAATTTTTCAGTGATTATTTCATCTGGAGAGGATGCTGAAGTTGGCACTGTTGCCTTTCCAAATACCCAGAAAATTCCTGATAATAAGCAAATGGATGAACCCACAGTAGTTTGACCATAGTAGATGCCTTCACTGCTGAGACACCTGGTTCGGACTTGTAGCATCAATCAGCCTTTGCAGCCTGCTGGTTCCTCCTGTTGGATGTAACAGATTCATGGAGAAGGAGCCTTGTAGGTAATGTCACAGCAGTGGCCTGAAATTGCAAAGAATTTCTACCAGCCTCATGAACCAGCGCATGGCATGGAATGCACTGGCCCTGCTTATCCTCCCCTGGAGATGTGGGAACGGCAGGACTGTGGATGTGGAGCTCAGCTGCTCATCGGTGGGGCGAAGGCTCCCATAAAGAACTCCCACGGAATTCATTAGCCGCATTTCAGCACTGAAGCTGGAACCTCTTACATCGTAGGAGTGATGGTTCAGAAAAATAACGATGCCCCTTAGGTTATTATTGATAGACTCTGCTTTCTTTTTAATCAGGAAGACATTTCCTTGTCCTGTCTCTTGTTAAAATGATAAGTGCACAGCACTCTCATTAGGATGTAGCCCCTCAGCTCCCAAGGGCGTGAGGAGTTTTCCTTTCCTTCCTTTTCTGCTGCCTCTCAGGTTGTCGCATTGCTACATTTTGAGTAGACAATTATGTACTAATAAAAGCTACAAATAAGGGACAACCCCCATCTTACATACTGGCATTTGGTCCTTCTCTTCCATATCCTTCCCTGGAGAGTAATGATACCCACCTGGACACAAAGCTGGTGGAATTAAAATTCAGCCCTGATTCACAGATGGCTGCCTTCGTCCATGGCACGTGTGCGCATCTAGATGTTCTTGTACATGCTTTCCTGGCAGCCAAGATGGATGCATGCATAGGTTAAATTGCTGGAGAAAATCAACTTTCTTCACCAGTTGCATCTGATACAAATTTCTAAGTCTGGCTGGGCCCTGGTGCTGAGTATTCCCTCATTTTCACCATTTCCACAGCGGTTGCTTCAGACTTTTTCCTCTCATCTTGAATCCTCCAGTCCAGACTTTCCTATCATACCTCATTATCTATAGATAGCCTTTCCAAGAATATCAAGGGTGTCCAAAAAGATTATCCTCGACTTCCACCTCCTCCATGTAACATTTTTTGTCAGACTCGTTATTCATGTTTACATCACTCCCTCTGCTGTCAGGCCAAACGTGTTCTTCTTTTTCCCAAGGTCAAATCCGTGTTCTTTAGCCAACCCTTACTGTCTCCTCCATGGCTTTGTCACATCAATCATTTCTTTCGCTTTGTCTTAATACCCACTAACTCCTTCACCACTTCCTTGCCTCTCAGCATGTGAACTTGAGCAAGTCTTCTCCATCTTAAAAAAAAAAAAAAAAACTAGTTCCATTTGAGTCTCTCCTTCCCTTCAAAGTCAAGACATTTTATACTTGCTGTCATCCTTTCTTCTTAACCTCTGAAAATTATGTCCTATTGTGCTAATGGTGTCATTTCTTAATACCCGCCAATGACTCGCTAATCGCAAAGTCCAGTAGAGGATGGTGGCCTTCTTCCTGGCTGATTACACGTTTCCCCTCGGAGCTGCCATCCCATGGCTTTCCTGATCCTGCCCAGTCTCCTTCTCATCCTCTTCACTGTTTTTATCAGGTTCTCCCCTCTTCCTCCTCAAATATGTAAGAATCCCAGTGTTAATAGAGAATGTCACTTAATAGCAGCAGATCCTGGCTCCACCACTTATTTAGCTGTGGAAAGCTGAGTAAGTTGCTTAATGCTTCTGAGGACGTTTCCTCATAGTTCTTCAGAAAAAGGATAAAGGATAAAAGTAGCAAAGTGAGGGACTTCCCTGGTGGCGCAGTGGCTGAGAGTCTGCCTGCCGATGCAGGGGACGTGGGTTCGTGCCCCGGTCCGGGAAGATCCCACATGCCGCGGAGCGGCTGGGCCCGTGAGCCATGGCCGCTGGGCCTGCGCGTCCGGAGCCTGTGCT
>NC_041227.1:70456366-70565674 GCF_002837175.3 Physeter macrocephalus | reverse complement strand
GCGCGTCCGGAGCCTGTGCCCCGCAACGGGAGAGGCCACAACAGTGAGAGGCCCGCGCACCGCAAAAAAAAAAAAAAAAAAAAAAAAAAGTAGCCAACGCATGCCGCGTACTTAGCACAGTTCCTAGGTCGCTGCTTCTTACTCTACCTGTTTTTCTCTCCCACTGCCCATGCCCTCACTTTCCATCTTTATCCTTTCTGCTCTTGGCCTCCGCTCTGGGGCCCCCAAAACCACATCATCAACCACCTGCTGGGTGCCTTCCTCAAATAGAAATCATCATTTCTTTCACACAAAGTAAGTTTCTCATTCCCCGTCTCAGCTTGACGGTCTCTCAGGTTCGAAGCCCAGATGTCCATTTCACCTCCAATGTCTCTCTCATCCTCAGAATCCAGCCAGTCAATAAGCCATGCCAGTTCTAGCCCCCTGGATTTTTGGCTCTGGAACTTTCTTTTGATTCTAAAAGCCACAGTCGGGACTTCCCTGATGGCTCAGTGGTTAGGAACCTGCCTGCCAATGCTGGGGACACGGGTTCAATCCCTGGTCCAGGAAGATCCCACGTGCCGCGGAGCAACTAAACCTCTGCACCACAACTACTGAGCCTGTGCTCTAGACCCCGCGAGCCACAACTACTGAGCCTGCATGCCTAGAGCCCGTGCTCCACAACAAGAGAAGCCACCGCAATGAGAAGCCCACGCGCCGCAACGAAGAGCAGCCCCTGCTCACCACAACTAGAGAAAGACTGCGTGCAGCAACGAAGACCCAACACAGCCAAAAAATAAGTAAGATTAATTTTAAAAAATATTAAAAATTAAAAAAATAAAAGCCACAGTCATGTTAAGTCTCCTTTTACCTCCAGCTTAGATTATTGTTCTGGCCTCTGAAGAAGTCCCCCCTCCCAATGCTGGGGACACGGGTTCAATCCCTGGTCCAGGAAGATCCCACGTGCCGCGGAGCAACTAAACCTCTGCACCACAACTACTGAGCCTGTGCTCTAGACCCCGCGAGCCACAACTACTGAGCCTGCATGCCTAGAGCCCGTGCTCCACAACAAGAGAAGCCACCGCAATGAGAAGCCCACGCGCCGCAACGAAGAGCAGCCCCTGCTCACCACAACTAGAGAAAGACTGCGTGCAGCAACGAAGACCCAACACAGCCAAAAAATAAGTAAGATTAATTTTAAAAAATATTAAAAATTAAAAAAATAAAAGCCACAGTCATGTTAAGTCTCCTTTTACCTCCAGCTTAGATTATTGTTCTGGCCTCTGAAGAAGTCCCCCCTCTCTATTCCACTGTAAACATTCTTCCTAAAATGGTACACATGTGATCACGTCATTACCAGCTGAGATCGTTCTCTGTGGTACTTCCTGTTACTGTTAACTTTGGACTGAAGGTTAGCCAGTCTGTGGTTCAGGGGTAGAGCAGGAGAAATGGTCAATGCTCTGCACAGAGTCAGAGCTCATTAAAAGCTGAATAAATTTACTATAAAATAAAGGAAATCAGTAGTGTAACGAGATGTAATGCCGGAAGAACTGCTTTGGTGATAAATGGTTGATTAAGTAAAGCTTAGCTCTCAACGGATATTTCCTCAGAATTAGTTATGGAATGAAATAGATAACTTGATCATTCCTCACTTGAAGCCTATCAGAAGAGGGCGATGGATTGGATGATTAAGAGGGGATCTCAGCTGGAAGTCAGCGGGCTACCTTCTGCCCCCACCCAGCCAGTGCGAGGGCCCCCTCTGTACACCCCTCCTTTCAGCCCGCACTGAAGGGGCCAGGTCTCCATCCTTGCTGCGGGTTTTTTGATCCTGAGACCACCGTGGAGCTCCAAAGGAGTTCCTTGCCAAACCTAGCGCAAGAATGAAATTGGGTCTCCGGAAAAACCGTGTGATACCTTGTACTGCAGTCCTTTGGTGGACACAGAAAGCATACTTGCTGGTGTCCCTGGGTTTGTCCCCGCTCCCACCCCCCCATGCCTCACACCCTCTCTCCCACCCCTGACCCTCAACGCTCTGGGCAAGAAAACAGTGATGTTTCTTCATCTGGCAGCATGTTGTGTGTGAGAAGAGGCCAGCGGAAGGGGATTTGATGTGTGAGTGACAGGTCCCTCAGGTAACGCCGCTGGGGAGTGCTTGATCTGACTGGTTTGAAGCTGAGAACTCACCAGGTCACACTGGAAACATTTGCTGCTGGGCATGGCTTTCATCCTTGTTTATCTTCTTTTTTTAAAAAAAAAAGAAACCCTTCCTGAGGTTTGGGGGGGGTTGTTGTTGGGTTATTTTGGGGGCTTTGTTTTCTTTGGGTACAAGTGGGTATTTTTTCCTGAGAGAGAGAGAGGGAATGTGTGTGTGTGTCTATTGGCAAGAGCATTTGTATATTCCTTTTATTGTTTCTTGTCACTGCAGGGAAAGGTTGTAACCTTTTGATGCGGATTGTGAATCTTAATGAATTCATCACTTGCCATGGGAAAGAGATGCTTGTTCAAAGAGTGGGGAAACATTTTCTTTTTCTAACAATATTAACAGGAACATTGTATAGAAAATAATAACTAATCTTTTGAGCACCTACCGCGTGTTACCTACCATTTCAAACACTTCATGTATTAACTTATTTAATCCTCACTAGTATCCATTATTGTTGGTTTTCCCACTGACATTTGAGGAAACAAAAGCAGAGGGAAGTTAAGTCCTTTGCCTGAGGCTGTACATTTAGTAAACGAGAGGCCCAGGGCTCAGACTCAGGTGAGGGTTCTAGTGGCAGCAGTGTTCATCCTACTGCATTCCAGCCTCGAAATCGATTGGTGCACGGGAGACTTACTAGATGTTCCCTCAGGCTGGTACCCAGGACGTGGCCTCTGCCTTCAAGGTCATTACTGTCTAGTGGTTAGAGGAGAGGGCTGAGTCTGTCTTGTTTACTGATGTATCTCCATTGCTGGGCGCAGTGTCAGGCACATACGTGGGAGGCAGTCAATAAAATTTTGTTGAATTGAGTCAATATAGGCTCCAAAAGGTTAATTTAGCTTGTGAATTATCGAGATTGAATCGTGATCAGTTAACATTATAGGGTGGTCATGACCTGCCACCTTTAAAAACACCAGTGGGAAAAAAGTTTGGCAGCGTTTGGATCACTGTTCTTACCTGCTGTGGTTTTTTTTTCTTTTTATAGATTTATTTTATTTATTTTTGGCTGCGTTGGGTCTTCGTTGCTGCGCGGGGGCTTTCTCTAGTTGCAGCGAGCTGGGGCTACTCTTCATTGCGGTGCGCGGGCTTCTCATTGTGGTGGCTTCTCTTGTTGCAGAGCACGGCCTCTTGGCGCGCAGGCTCAGTAGTTGTGGCTCTCGGGCTTAGTGGCTCTGCGGCACGTGGGATCTTCCCAGACCAGGGCTCGAACCCGTGTCCCCTGCGTTGGGAGGTGGATTCCTAACCACTGTGCCCCCAGGGAAGCCCCCCTGCTGTGGTATTTATAAACCTCTCTCAAGGGTTATGTGGGGGCTCCCTAGCTCCTGTATGATTTATAAATCTATTATGAATGTCACATAAAGATTTTCATTCTGGAGAACCATCAGATGCACTCGTTGACTTGACGTAATGTAATGTTGTGAGAAAAGGAAGATGATTAATTCAAAGGTGGGACATAGGACAGAGGTGGGCGGGGCCTGGAGGACAGTGAGGGTGACACAGCAAAGACGTGAGCTAGAGTGGAGGCACGAGAGGTGGAGGAGGAGGCAGGCGTGGGGAAGGGTGTACAGGGACACTGAGCAGGAGCTCCGACTAGACGGGAGCGTCGAGGCAAAGCATGAAACGTTGCTCAGAAGAGCTTCAGAGTACAGGGGTCCATCAATGACCTTACACCTGAAGACTTAAGACCTCTAAAACTATGGGCCTGTGGCTTATAAGCTGTCATTCCAGGTTGACTGAGTTTCAATTAGGAAAGGGTTTTCAGGCCACCCCCGCCGCCCCCTGTCGTTAATTCTCAAGGTGTTTGGACCGTGACTTCTGGGGCGTTCTGAGACGGCGTAAATCAAGGCAGAGGGATTCTAGTGGCTGGAGGGCCGCTTGCTGTAGGGGAGGTGAAGGAGGCTTCCGTGAGTGTCAGCAGGTAGGGCAGCTTTGCCAGAAAGTGTTTAGAAAAGTGAGACAGAGCCCCCCCTTCTCATTAAAACACTTTACTGCCATCATCCACTCAGCAAAACTGCAGCATTAGGTGCCTAGTGTTTGATTTGAAGTTTGTGTCTGTTCTGCATGAAAATGCGCTGTGCCTGTTGATGTCACTTTGGTGTTGCTGGGACAGAAAGTGGGTGTTTTATATGCTATCTCTTTTCAAGGAAGATGGAATGGCCTTGTAAAAGTGGTTTCCAAGGAATAACCTAGCATTTTAAAGATTTATAGAACAAGTGTCCACTTATAGGTTCATTTAAGTTTTACAAAACATTTTTGCTTCTGTCTTGCCATGTCAGCAAAAGGGTCTGAGATTTAAATAAATAAAACCTGGTGGGACATAATAAAGTACAAAAAAATATGTTGCATCAAGTTACTACTGAAAGGAATATTGAGGCCTAAGTGATCTTCTCACTGATGCCTCCTGAACAGAAGACAGCTTTAATCTTGAGGCTCTATGATATTTAAATAAGCTGAGGGATTTGTGAGCTGGGGATGCTGTGAGGTGTATCCACCAAAGGTAAAGATCCCATTTCAGATGTGCACTTTCGTTTTAATGAAAGAACACAGATGAGGGTGCAGAACAGAAGTGTTTCTTCCTGTAGGAGTTTCTCAACCCAGCTAACTTGGTGAGATTTTTAAAAATAAATACTTTTGAGTACATCATGAAATAGGATGTATTGTAGTGAGACAGAGAACAGTAATGGAAGCAGAAAAACCTGTAGACATTAAAAAGTGTTTGCTAAGGCCCTCCTGTGTTTACTGTTGGGGGGGGGTTTAGTAAAAACAAAATATGGTCTCTACCAAGTTCAGAAGGTGTATTTTCTCTGTCTTTATTCATTCTTCTTGGTTTCCTCGGGGCCCAGAACACCTAACACCTTCAGAGCACATGCCCCATGAATGAGTGGCTTTGGAAAGAAGCTCTAGAAAACACTACACAAACACTTTTAATTAGTTACATTGTAATGCCTTCATCCTGTTTCTCCATCTGGCCCAAGTAACTGATCCTTTGAAAACTGCCCTGAGGGCACTTTTATTTTACTGAAGAAATTAGACAAAAGAATAAGTAAATGAATGAATGAATAGAAGAAAATTATCTCTCATGTAATCGGTAGACCAAATTATCCTAAACCTGCTCATTAAGACCTGTTTGGCTATGCTTTTTACACTACTGTCCCTAAGTGCTTTAATCATTTATTAATTATTAAACCTCCCATTTGCTTTAGGTGAAATGCAAACTTGACACCAGTTTGGAATGCAGTAAGTTTCTTTTTTATTTTCCTCAAGTCTATACGCAATCAGTTAGAAATTTTGCCCTGTTGGTACTTGGTTCTACTGAGCCTCAGTCTAAGGCGTAAATTAAGCCCAGGAGGTCACCGCAGCATCATCTTCCGGAAACTCCTAGTATCAGAAAAGGGCATCCTTCATTCAGCTCCAGTATCATCTTTGTGCCCTTATATTTGTGTGGAGAAGGGAAGCATGTCGTTCATAAAACCTGGCTATAACTACTCAAGCCACCTTCATGTTTGTGAGAGAAATATTCTATGAGAGTAAAGTTCACTATCATCGAACTTACACAAAAGCCAAACTTTCCAACGTGTATTAAATTTGTCTTTATTTTGCATCATGGCATTTATGGGGGGGTCCACTGGGGGCAGCTTATTTGATCTGAGATCCAGAGATTTTTTTCATTTGGCAAACATTTGTTGGACTCCCACGGTGTGCTGTACACCACCGGGGCATAAAACTAGGGCAGTCGCTGGCCTCAAGGAGTGAGTTGTCTAGCATGGGAGTCCACTGTAAAACAGCGAGCAGAATTGGGAAGTGACAGGCTGGGTGGGGGGAGCGGGCGTTAGAAGAAAAGGGGAAGAAGAAATGGCGAAGGAGGACCAAGGCTGGCAGCAGAGAGGCTCCAAGTTCCCCTGGGAGCGCTAGTGTTCAAGGAGGAGAGGCCATCTTGAAATCTCATCTCAGCAGCTGAGTGGATGGTTCCAGTGGGATGGGTGGAGGAAGAGGGCTCAGTGCAGCTGGGCCAGGGTCTGGCCTCCTTCCAGGGATGGGATGACAGGGGCCCCCCAACATCAACAGTGATACCAGGTGAGTGAAGACAGTCAGGGAGACACCTTACAATAGCTGCTTAATTTGGATCCTTGCCAGTATATTTTAACAGAGTGATGGCATTTACCCTATGAATGACTAGATACCAGTCTAAGTGCTTTACCTGTATTATCATGCTTCATCTTTACAACGTTGTGAGATAAGCAGTGTTATTCCCATTCAATAGATGGAAAAACTAAGGAATAAAGGGGTTATCCACCTAGAAAAAGGCAGGGAAGGTACAGCAGCAATTCAAGTCCAAGATTGTTTAACTGCAACACCTTTGCTCTTTACTGGGAGGCAGTTGTACCTCCTTTAATATAGAAAGCCCTTCCAAACATCCCAACACCAAGATTCCACATACTTTCCTATTAGAGTAGCTTTGTGTTAGGTCTCTTTTCCCCTCATTTTCTTTCTCCATAAGTTTGGCAGAATCTTGTTGGCGTCACTTAATCATCATTATAAATGTAGCAGCGCTGTTTTAAATACTTATGAATAGAGAGTTAGGAAGCAAACGCACTCTGATTTTTTTTAAAAGTCTATTTCATTATTTTTAAAAATTGTGGTTATAAGCCACCAAATTGATTTAGTAGTTTGGAGCAACTTCGGGTGTTCTCTCAGTTACCAAATAAACAGTATTTCTAACCACAGTGACTGAATCAGGCACTTCCATGTTTGAAAAATTTATAGGGTAGAAAAAAATATATGTGGCCAAATAAATATCCAGGCAGTTGGGACATGTCTAAAGTGAAACACTGGTTTCCTGAAACATATTCAGTAAACGTACAGCCATGTCACAGAAAGAGATTATGCTCAAGAGAATTTATTATGATGTGTTTGCTCCCCAAGAATATTGCCCTGTAGTTTATGAAGCATCTCCATAATGAAGTCATTTGTTTCAGGTACTCTTTATGAAAATGAAATGTTCCCTTGAACCCTGGAAAACTTATTTGGTCAGTCTAATTAGGAAAAAATGAATTTTGTATTTAGCATTTTAATCCTGAAATTAGAAGGGACATTCAACACCTGAAGTAAATTCAAGGGTTACCTAAAATAAAGACTGAATTGATGGTCTTGTTTTAACATTTTGACTTAACAGGAGATTTATCAGATCAGCAAAACTTCTTGTATAAACTCTACTTGAGTTTGGGACTTTTTTTTTAAGGAAAAAAAATTCTTTGTAGGGATTATTTTTAATGTGTATTGTAGTGTATTCGTGTATGTGAGACTTACCAAATCCTGATGAAATGAATTGAAGGGAACGTATTTTTCTTTTTCTTTTTTTGGCTGCGTTAGGTCTTCTTTGCTGCGTGTGGGCTTTCTCTAGCTGCAGCGAGCGGGGGCTACTCTTAGTTGCGGTGCGCAGGCTTCTCATTGTGGTGGCTTCTCTTGTTGCAGAGCACGGGCTCTAGGTGTGCGGGCTTCAG
The DNA here is from genome assembly GCF_002837175.3 of Physeter macrocephalus. Lineage (NCBI taxonomy): Eukaryota > Metazoa > Chordata > Mammalia > Artiodactyla > Physeteridae > Physeter > Physeter macrocephalus. The sequence goes on along the minus strand of NC_041227.1, from coordinate 70,557,994 downwards.
TAGTTGTGGCACGCGGGCTCCAGAGCGCAGGCTCAGTAGTTGTGGTACACGGGCTTAGCTGCTCCGCAGCATGTGGGATCTTCCCGGACCAGGGCTCGAACCCTTATCCCCTGCATTGGCAGACGGATTCTCAACCACTGCGCCACCAGGGAAGTCCTGGAGGGAACATATTTTGAATTTGCCATCTATTATATTTTTCGGTTCAGTGTATGAGGTAGAAGAACGAGGCTGATCTTTACTGTGCAAATGGGCCTTCATGGTGTGGTGTAACACCTCTGCAAAGCTGTGGAATTTTATCCTCTGCATTCTGTAGCTCCTAGATGCTAAAGTCTCAGCTGTATTCATGTGGAGCCGAAAGAAGGCAGCCAGTTACACGTTAGCCTTACACCCAGGCAGAGATGGTCACAGAAAGATAGCTTTGGTGACCCTAGTCAAGCGCCTACCAGAAGTCAGGTGATTTGTGGTTGTTTTCATTTTGTGGCCTTCTCTACTGGTGTCTATTTAAAATAAGTGAGAATCAAGCAAGTGAAAGAGTGCCACACATGTTTGTAAAGAGGGCCAAACCAAAGAAGTAGGGCCATTTTCCTGAGAGAGACCGTCTGTCACTTGAGCTCGGGGCACAGCTCCGCAGTCGGGCTGGCTGGGTGTGAATCCCACCACTGCCTTATTTGTTGGAAGTCTTTGGCTAAGTTGCTTACCCTCTCAGTGCCTCTGTTACCTCATCCCTGGAAAGGGTAGAGAATAGAGTCTATAAGATCAGTAAAAGGATTAATGGAAGAATGTAGATATAAAACAAAACACTCCGAGCAGCGTCCTCCCCACGCAGCGTGTACAGTAAATGTTAGTGCACATCATTAATATTTCTAAAATTCCTAACTTGAACTTTGCAGGCACTTCTGTTAAGCACAGGGTGTATCACAAGGCACTTGGCTACCCTGTAGATACAAATTCCTAGGCGAGGGTGAGTGATTATCAAATGAGTCCATGCAGATAGATTGTCCTGTCCCCAAACAAGACATAGACCATGGACATCAGCCTGCCCCTCACATCCAGGCAGTCTGGGGCACTGTGCTCAAAGGGTACAGCAAGCTCGGGCAGACATTTGTACCAGGAACAACCTCGTAGGGGCACCTCCCAACGGTCAGTATCATGGGAGATAGTACAGGGCCAGGTAATGCTGAAGCCTTGTTCCACTTTTGTCCAGAGCTCAAAAGATGGCACAAAGCCCTAGTTTTCTTCATCCTTTTGGTCCAAGTACTTTACATGTGATTCCAAACTCAGGTTCAAATGGGCACCTCCCAGCAACATCACCCTCTCCCCTTCCTGGCTTACACCAGTTAGAGCCCATTCTGGAACTGGAGTTGGAGTTAATCCCACAGACATTGAAAGTAGAAGCAAGGATATTTCCTAAAGGAAAATTGGAGTACTGTTTTACTAAGAAAATTGAAAGGATGAGGTGACAAAAACAACAGATGTCTGTACATGGCGGGGTGGGGTGTTAGCACTGGGGGCTGAGATAGCTTGGTTCTCCAGTTAGCATCGGCCCAGAAACCAGGTTTGCAGGGGAAGGCCGGTCCACAACCCAACTCAGAGGCCGAGACAGGCAAAATAAGAGGAAAAGAAACAGACATTGGAAAAAAATAATATTCACTGGGTGTCTGTTCCACGCCAGGGTCTTTACATTTGTGGTCTAATTTAAGCCTCGTCTCACCATGAAGTAGAATTGGGGGTTTAAAGGGGTTGGAGATGAGGCTAAAGATAAATCTGGAGTCACCCAGAGCTTTGGGTGACCCGAGGGCAGACTGACAAAGCAGGCCTCTTAGAGGGGAGCACGGGTGCTAAATGGTGGAGGACACGCAGGCAGGTTAAAAAGGGGGGTGCTTGGGGTTCTAACAGTGAAATAATTCTGTTTGACCTAGGTGTGAAGTGATTAATTACGTTCATTGTTTGGAAAGCAGCAAAGCCAGCCAACCATGCCACAATCTTGATCTTGAAACCCACATACCTTATTTTTCAACGAGGAAAATCCTTTTAAAGAGATAAATGTGAATTCTGTGTGCCATGTATATATTTGTGCCACATTTAGTTTCATTAGCTATAATATCACATGGCTGTGCTTATTTAACTGCTTAGACCAGATGGTAATGCCTTCTGAAGAAAAATGGTTCCACAATGTAATTGAACATGTCCTGTTGACAGAGTTACAACCACCCATTTTCCCAGTTAAATATAGTTAATTCAATAAAATGAACGCAGAGTCTATTTCTCTGCCACCACTTCTAGCTCAAAACAAAAGGGAAAAAATGTGCTGTAAAGTGGGGAAATTGCACAGTTATAGTGCATAGCATGGGGGGGATAGGAATAAAGGCAGGCCTTTCCCTCCCACTCTGGACGACAGAGGAGCTATTTGATACCTAGATTTGGCTGGTGACCAAGGGGAGAGGCCTTGGCTTTCTCAGCTATGACCAGTCTGAAAGTGGTGATGAAAGTGGACGTGAACATTATGAAAACTAGCTGGTACATTTTGCAACATGATGTAAAGTGTTGGCTTCTGAGTGGAATCAAGTGCAGAGGAAACATTTGTGTTGACTCTGGGCAGATGAGGATGTTGGGTTTTATGATTGTTTTCAATTAATACAAAAATAGGCTGGCCAAATTAATGTATGAAGACAAACATCTGATGAAGCTGTCACTGAAAATATTTTTGTATTTATTGAAAAAGAAAACAGATTAACTGTAGACTCCTCCAGGCCTCCCTGATCCTGCTTATGTAACTATGAAATGTAACGTTTCAGTAAAAGAAAGAAGAAAGTCATACTCTGGCATTGGAACTTTTCAGCAAGGTCACTGGAGATGATGATAATGATGATTATCACTATGGCTGATAATAAGTGAGACCTTCTTATCAAGGAGAAGTTGGAAAATGGATTTAAATGATGCAGTTGCTACGTGTACATTTTTCTTAGCTATCTTTCTATTGTGTGAGCAAAAACGTGCAGTTGTTCTCACCTCTCTCCTTGCTTGTGGAGAAGTTGAGAATTTGAGAGTCAGAGGACCTTAGAATCCACTCAAGGTCAGCCTCTCATTTTACCCATTGAAGAAAGTAAGGCCCAAGGAGGAAAATACACACAGCTCAAGAGAGATTAGGGCTGGGGCTCCGTTGTCTCTTCCCCTGTAACTGATTTTGCCCCTATTCCAGTGCTGAGGGGCTGAGGGGAGAGGGAAGGGTGGGACGTGAACACATGAGGGTTCCCTACCCTCACTGCTGGTCACCCAAAGCAGCTTCACTTCTGTCTGTTTCATATATTGGGGTCCCCTGTAAGAATTTATTTAAAATATTCTTCTCATGTAAAGAAGTACAAAGTTCGAAACCCACTATCCTCAACCATAGGAATTCTTAACAGTAGTGGTGGTCGTATATTATGCCTGCCCATCTGCACTCCTGCCCGGTGGGTCTTAAGATATGGGCTCCCCTGTATCTCCTGTTCCTAATTCACATGACAAAAAGTAAAGCTGAACCAAATCTTCTTGTGGAGAGTTATGTTCAGAAGGTAGAATAAGGGAATATTTTAGGGTAGTTGAATGTTTAGACAGTGTAGAACTTTGTCACCCTACCCCCATCCCAATTAGATTTGAGAAAATTAGACTCAGGAATCAGAGTCCTGGATGTTAGTCCCAGCTCTGCAGGGAGTTGCTGTTTGACATTGCACATGGCCTGTAGCCCAGTTCGGAGAACCATCAGTCCTACCTGTTAAGGAAGGAGGAGAAGATGGCAGGCCTTATCCAGATGCTGCCGAGTGAATCCCAGCAGGAAGAGGAAGGCGTCCCACCCCTGAGCCCATTAGCACCAGCCATCTGCCTGCATGTACCTTCACCCCAGGCCTCCTCTCTAAAGCATCTCCACTGGTGACTCAGAAATCTAACTGTTCACTTTACGCGTTTTGCGTTTGATTCATTTAGCCACCAAGTCTTGAGCTACTTTCTCTGCTTTTTGCCCTGTGGGTGGGGGCCAGCCTCAAGTTCAGCCCAGCAGGCTGAGCCTGGAGAGGCAATCACAGCCCCCAAATGAACTCCTTTGTCCCTGAAAGGGCCCTTTCTAGGAGGCTCCCCAGGGGCTGCTGATCTGTTCTCCCAAGGCTTCATGATTGCCTCTCCGCCTGTCCCCAGACGGATCTGATTGCAGCTCTGCTCTCCCCTGGGCCTTTTCTATGCTTTTTACCCACTTCCAGCCTGTCTCCTGAAGGCCTGATTGGCCTCTCCACTTCTCCCAGGGCACCAAAATTGTTCTGCAGCTCCTCTTCAGCTGCCTCAGCCATCTGACCTCTGCCACACTGGTTTTTGGGTTTTCCTTACTCCATGAGTGTCCATTTGAACACAGGTACATGCACACACGTGCATACAGCCCATTGTAAAAACTCCTCTGGATCTTTCTCTCAGCACTGCTTAATATAATCCCCACCTTCTCCTAAACCTAACTTCCCAGTTAACCCCTGACTCAGACTAGCCAACCAGGGCCGAGCTGGCCATGCCCTTTTCTTTAGTTTACTTGGAGCTGGTAGAAGAGGCTAGAGGCCCAGCTATTGTGTGCTTCGCACATCATCTCTCTAATTTACTTTAACACGGGGCCCGTAGCCACTTCTAAGAGGTCAGATCAGCTTTACTCTGAGTGGTTTCTTTTAGCCATGTTGCAATTTTTTCCTCCCTTGGCATAAAGTAGTGAGTGTGCTTCCTGGGGTGGCAGCAGTGAAGAGACACTGAGTCTTCACGTCACATCAGCACGGTTGTGGAGGCCATGAAACAATCTTATCGTCATAGTGCTCGGTAACAGCTATAAAAACGTAATCCCAGGTGGCAGAGGGCATGACATGCATGGCTCCATGCTTAGTTCTTAGATAACAGGGGCATTCGTGGGTTTCCAAATGGAGCCCTTGGTGTTTCCAGTCCTCTGTCTTCCCAACTTCTCAAAGGACTACTTTGCTCCATTTGTCTAAAGGTCACTGCCTTTAGGAATAGCCTCAGGGGCTGCTCTACCTGTCGGCCTTCTGCATGAGCCTTGTGGAGCTGGTTATGGTGGAAGGGGAACTGGAGAACATTCTTCAGCCATGGCGCTGTATAGATTTGCTCTTCCAAAGAAAATTGCCTTGGGAATAGCACTTCTAACATGGCCAGGGCTGGTAATTGAGGGGACAGCAGAAGGTAACTTGTGACATTTTCCCAGAATTTTTTTGTAATATCTGATTCTTCATTTGAGATGTCTCTTTTTGAATAAGATACACAGGTAGTTCATGTAATTCAGGATTTGGATGTTCTGGGCATCATGCTGTGTCTTTCAAAATTCAATAAAGGTGCGGTTAGTCTAAGTCATCTTTCTGTAGGACTCTCTTCTGTTCCCATCTGCTCTTAGACTCCCTGTTTTGTAGTATTTTGTCAACTGACCTGCATTTGTTGTGTAAAATTTGTCATTTAATTTTTGTTTTATTCCTAGCTATCAGCATAGGATGACTATGGTGACATCTTTTCAGCCTAAAGCAGAGACACTGGTATTTGGTCGGCCTCTACAGCCTTGGTGGAGGCGTGTGTGGTTCCTTTTAGGCCTTTCTAAATATTGAGAAGAGCTCCCTGACCCCCACAATCAGCTCCATGGACCCCTGCTCCCAGCCACTGAATTCAGCAGTGCTTTGTGTTTGTCTTAATACTATCATGATGGAGAGAAGCTACATTTAGGATTTTTATTTGAAGGATTGGACAGCAAGACCTTCTACTGCATTGGATTTTTAAATAGGCCTAATGCTTTCTACTCCAGAGAACTGGATGCCTTTTAGGTAAGAAAACTAAAATATAATAGGTTGGTTTTAAGATCACAGTGCAAGTTTGTCAGAATCACTTGAATAACTTTTTTGTGTGTATCTATTGGGTATAAGCCAGTGGGCTAGAAGCCCAGGGGTGACAGAAAGGGGTGAAAGTGGCAGACCCTGCCCTCAAGGGGTTTGTGTGTAAGAGAGCAAATAAAGTATAAATAAAATTAACCACATTCAGCAGTAATGAATGAGTTTAGACCACTAATTTGTGAAGATTTCAGAAAGTGGGAGAGAAATTGATTTATTTTAAAAGATAGTTTATAGAGATGGAGCTCACATAACAAAATTAACCGTTTGAAATGAACAATGCAGTGGCAGTTAGTACATCCACAGTGTTGTGCAACCACCACCTCTACCCAGTTCCAAAATATTTCCATCACTACAAAGTAAAACCCTTTATCTACTGAGCAGTATACTGATTCCTCTCTTCCCCCAGCTCCTGGCAGCCTCTGATCTGTGTTCTGTCTCTAAAAGTTTATCTGTTCTGGATATTTCATATAAATGGAATCATACAGTGTGTGACCTATTTGTCTGGCTTTTTTGCTTAGCATAATATGTTGGAGGTTCATCCATATTGTAGCATGTGTCAGTGCTTAATTCCTTTTTATGTCTGAATAATGTTCCAAAGTATGTATATACCATAATTTTTTAACCATTGATGGACATTTGGGCCATTTCTACCTTTTGGCTATTTTGCATAGTGCTGCTATGAACATGTGTGTACATGTGCTTGTATGAGTATCTGATTTCAGTTATTTTGGTTATGTACCTAGGAGTCAAATTTCAGGGTCATATGGTAAGTCTATGTTTAACTTTTTGAAGAATCACCAAATCCATAGGCTGAACCATTTTGAGTTCCCACCAGCAGTATATGAGGGTTCCAGTTTCTCCAAGTCCTCTCCAACACTTGCTCTTTTTTTCTTTTCTTTTCTTTTTTTGTTTGTTTGTTTGCTTTTGTTCTGTTTTTTTTTATAGCCACTGTAGTGGGTATAAAGTGATACCACATCGTGGCCTTTATTTGCATTTCCTTATTGATTAATGGTATTGAACATGTTTTCATGTGCCTGCATATCTTCTTTGAAGAAATGCCTATTCACGTCCTTTGCTCACTTTGAATTGGGTTGTCTGTCTTTTTGTTGTTGAATTGTAAGAATTCTTTATATATTTTTGATATTAGATTCATATCGGATGTATAATTTGCACATTTTCCCCATCCTTTTTTTTTGGTGGTACACGGGGCTCTCACTGTTGTGGCCTCTCCCGTTGCGGAGCACAGGCTCCAGACGCACAGGCTCAGCGGCCGTGGCTCACGGGCCCAGCCGCTCCGCGGCATGTGGGATCTTCCCGGACCGGGGCACGAACCCGTGTCCCCTGCATCGGCAGGCGGATTCTCAACCACTGCGCCACCAGGGAAGCCCCCCCATTCTTTAGGTTATATTTTCATCTCCTTGGTAATGCTCTTTGTTGCAGTTTTTAATTTTGACGAAGTCTAATTTATCTGGTTTTTGCTTTTATTGCTCATTTTTTATATTATATCTAGGAATCCTTTGCCAAATCCAGAGTCATAGAGATTTATCCCTATGTTTTCTTCTAAGAGTTTTATGGTTTTAGCTCTTATATTTAGGCTGATGATCCATTTTGAGCTAATTTTTGTACATGATGTGGCTATCCAGTTGTCCCAGTACCATTTGTTGAAGGGATTCTTCTTCCCTGTTGAATAATCTGGGCACCTTTGTCTAAATCAGTTGGCCATAGATGTTTATTTCTGGACCCTCAATTCTATTCCCTTGTTCTGTATGTCTGTCCTTATGCCAGTATTACACTGTTTTGATTACTGTAGTTTTGTAATAAGTTTTGAAATGGGGAAATGTGAGTCTTGCTAACCTTTTTCTTCTTTTTCATGATTGTTTTGGCTATTTATAACCCCTTACAATTCCATATACATTTGAGGAATTGGCTTTTCCATTTCTGCCAAAAGACCATTGGAATTTTGCTAGGAATTGCATTGAATCTGTTGGTCACTTTGGGTAGTATTGACATTTTAACAACATTAAGTTTTCCAATTCATGAACATGGTGTGTCTTTCTATTTACCTAGGTCCTCAGTTTTTTAGTTCTTGGTGTACAAGTCTTTTACCTCTTTGGTTAAGTTATTCCCTAGGTACTTTATCCTTTTGGATGCTATTGTAAATGAGTAGTTAATTTCCTTTTTGGATGGTACATTGCTGGTATATAGAAACACAACTGATTTTTTTGTGTGTTGGTCTTACATCTTGCAACTTGGCTGAATTCATTTTATTAGCTTTGAGATTTTCTGTATATGGAATCACTTCACTTGTGAACAGAGATGCCTTTTACTTCTTTTTCTTGTCTAATTGCCCAGGTTAAAACTTCCAGCACAGTGTTCAATAACAGTGGTGAACGCAGGCATCTTTGTTTTTTCCATGATCTTAGAAGGGAATGGTTTCAGTGTTTTACCACTGAGTATGATGTTAGCTATGGGTTTTTCATAAATGCTCTTATCATGTTAAGGAACTTCCCTTCTATTCATAGTTTTCTGAGTGTTTTTATCAGGAGAGGGTGTTGGATTTTGTCAAGTTCTTTGCCTACATCATTTGAGATGCTTGTGTGGTGGGTAGAATCTTACAGAAAGAGGAGGAGTGGATTGATAAGAGACAAAGAGAAGTGTGGAGTCTGGAGAAGTAAGTAGCTAAAGTACCGTGCTAGGAACTAGACTAGATTCTGCAGAGATTACTGCACAATCTAAAATCACTGGAAGAGAATACAGCAGAGCAGAGGACCAGATAACAAGCCTGGAAAGGGCATATTCTGAGTATACTGGTAAGGACCTTGAATGCCAGAATGCCTTGAGCTAGTGGACCTTTGTAAAGTTCCTGAACCCAGTTGAACTAGGAATTGTAATAGCTCATTATTCTCTACTTTTGTGTTTCCACTTCTACTTTTCTGCTGACGTTTTCATCCATCTAACTATCCTTCCTTCTTAATTTTGGTAGTGAAGTGTTATGTACACTTTATGAACAAAGGAAATATTGGATTTCTTCAGTACCATGTAATGAATCCTATGATTTTTTTAAATTCAGGATAAAAACAAAATTAAGACGTGAGCCAGCTCTTTTTGGTGGTTCATTTCTAGTTATGTACAGAGACAGACCTGGTAACAAGCCAACAGCTTTTGTCGGGGCTGTAAATTAGACTGGAGAGAAGAATGAACTGCACATTCCTAGCTCCTGGGCCAAGGTTCCTGAAATTTCCGCCAGCCCTCTTGCAGACAGCAGCATGGTTCCTCAGCTGTCCTTCTAGTCAGGGAGACAGATGGAACCTCAGGGGCTTCCTGTTCAGGCGTCTCAGAATTCAGAGTTGTTATGATGTGTGGGCTTTGAAAATGCCACACTCCAGGGAAGCTGAGTTTCTGCATCTCAGCCTTTCTCATATTGAGCATGTGTTCTTTTCCATCTTCATGGCATTAATTTTTGTTATGTGTGCCTCCATGCTTTTTCCTGTAATCTCAACAGAGGATGGGTCCTGGCTCTGCTGGAAGCTAGACTGATTAAGTGTACTCAAGGTTTGCCTTCCTGCGCGCTCTCCTGCCCCGTTCTCCGGTCGGCCTTGTTGCCCTCAACCATTTCATGGGATTCTGCTCCCTCCAAGTAGTGGGCTCTGACCTAAGGACCAGCCTATGCCAGTGGCCAATGCATATCAGGAATGTGACTATCTAGCTGTTTAACCAGGTGCCTCTGTCCCTTCTAGAGACCTTCCAACATTCTGTTAACGTTAAGTGCAGGGACAGAAGAGCCCAGGAGCACCTGATACAAATGTTAACGGCTTTTTCATTAGGACACTTCATCACAGAATTCCAACTGTTGGTGTCAGGAGGTGACAGTGAAGCACCTCTTGGATAAGAAGGATGTGGAGAACAGCAGAGATCAGAAATGGAAAGATGAATATGATTCAGTTATCAGAAAGCTATTTGACATCTAAGTTTTAGCCAGCAGGGGCTATGGCTGCATGGAAAATGCATACATACATCTGTTGTCGCAAGGCCGTAATTTCCTTATCACCATCATCAAGCAGTATTAATGAAGAAGCCAGTTGCGCATAACACGGTGCTGTCCCTGTATGCAGCTACGCCATAATGCTTCCCAGTTAAATTGACTATGGATATGTAAAGTGATTAACTAAGACTTGACGGTTAACGCAATTCTTTAATTGCAGCAAGCATCTGAAGTAAATATGCGAGTCTAATATTTGAAAAGGCCTAGAACTAAAAAGTCTAAATTTGGGAAGTAAAGCATGCTCTTTCACTTTGCACAAAGGGATCTTTCTCTCTTAAAAGATTCACAGGCTTTTATGCTGAAACATCTAATACGGATTTTATTTTTCTTTTTAAAAAAGTCAGTTAGTTAAGAATTAGGAAAGCCGTACGGGTTAATTATTTAAAAAATTGAACAATATAAAAAAAGTATCCAAACTAAAAAGCAAAAGCCACCAACCCACCCCAACCCCGCTGAACATGCATCCACTCCCACAGGGTGACCCCTGGGAGGTGGTGACCATTAACATTTCTCTCTCGCCTTCCTATCCCTTTTTTAAGTACAGATGTATGTGTCTGTGTGTTCAGTGATTGCTTTAAATTCATATTAATAAATGCACATGTTTTCTATGATAGGCTTTGCCTGCATGGAAGGATTATTGCTTAGACCTGCTCCCTTAGCTTCTAGAAGAGAAAAGCCGACAGCCTTGCCCTTGATTCTGCTTACTGCAGCAGGAGTAAGCTTACTGTTCACCACCTTTGGCTTTACTTTTTAGATGACTTATTTTTATCGGTTTTAATGCCACCACCAATTGGCCGTTATGTCTTCACATTCAGAGTTTGTTTCTTTTGTTCTGGGTGAAGATAATTTCTGCCACTGAATGCCCATTTTGCTAAGAATGCCTTTAGCAGGGGTAGAGCACCAGGAGTACCTCTTCGGTTTTTACAGGGACCCTTGCCTCTGAGGCTAGAACTCTTAATTGGATTAGCTTCATGATAACTTTTTTTCAATTGACAGGTGTATGTGTGACCATCAAGACTCTATATGCTCAGTGAAACATAAACATATTCTCTTCCATGGCTTTTCCCTTAGAAGCTTACTTACCTGCCTCAGCGTCCTCTGTCTCAGCCTTGTTTTGTTTTGAAGTTCGCAGTTTGTTCTTGGACATTGTAAACCCCATTCATTGACTGTGGTGTTGGCTACTGATTCAGAAATCCAGTCCCTGAAGACTTCAAACTCAGCAGACATGCACAAGGTGGGCCCCTGCTTTTGCTGAAGTCTCTGTTCATCTCCAGGAACTGAATTTTTCATGCAGTAATTAAAATTTGTAGGTCAAGCCTCCCATGGCACCGTTTGCTGCTAATATGGGAAAGCAGTGATCAGATTCACTTATGCTGCTCTTCACTGAGCTGAGACTTAAAGGATGAAGGGTGACATTTTCCCCTATTTTGTAAATTAATGCCATTGATCTGCCTAACAAGAACAAAGTTAGGCTTCAAAATACCAAATGATAAAGAGATTAAGACTTTAAATGGCTTTCCAAAAGGCAACCTCTATTGTAAGGCTCCAAGCTGACTATTGAACTTTCAATTAGAATTTCTAATAGGCTATTGACTTAAATGGATAAAATGTTACAAGTGATAGCTTTCAAGACGACAAAGATTGCCTCTTACATTCTAGAATATTAGTTTATGTAGCGTGTAGCGTTCTGGAAGGTGCATAAGCAGAATGAATAATAAACTGTTGGCCTCCCTTTGTAGAGTGTCAGCTGCATCTGTGGTATAGCTTTCTCAAAGATGAATAAATGCATTTTTTAAAGTAAATGCGGTTTTGCAATACTTTGTCTTTTCATATTTTCTAACCATGGGCTCCACAAAACCTTTCATGGCATGCAAGTCCCTTAGTCTTTGGCACTGTGGTGGTGTCCTTTTTTTATGAAAAGCCGTCAGTGTGGTTGGTATATGTTTCTCTGTGTGCACACACAGGCGTTCACGCATGCTTGCGTGTATGTTCACAGTTGGGACTCCCGCCGATGTGTTGTCTGTCGTTGCTCTCTGCCTCAGTTTACTGTTCTTAGAAGCTGTGATTCTCCTCCCCAACGGGCTTCCAGGGAAATGTGACTCAGTCTGAGCCTTGTTATGAAACACTAGCTCTAATACATTTTTTAAATACTAATTTTTCAAAGACCAGCTACCTCTTCTAGGATAAAGGGTTAATATTATGCTTATGTTACAGTGCATTAAAAACTCTAATTAAAACAGCATTACATTCCCATCTGCCAATCTCCAGTAATCTTCTTTAATTGCAGTAATTAAACTATATTTACATGTTCAGAATACTTGTAATTTAGCAAATTGCACTCTCTGCTCTACATTTAATCAAACAACCAGTTCCAGTATATTTAGTGTGGAAAGAAGTAATTTCAATGTTTTGATTACTGTAGCAGATTTGACAGAGTAAGTGCCCCTCTAGTAGAGGGCTTGAAAGGGAAGGCAAACATGAAATATAGTCATGGTTTTGATTGTCATGTGAATGCCTAATTACATGTTGGAGGATTAACTGTTAAAGGGTATCATGGTTGCACTTGATGTTTAGATGCAGCCAACATTACAGATAGCAAAGACTGTCTTAAAGGGAAATTTGACAAAAGAAGCTAAGTTTTCTCTCTAAAGGTTGGGAGATCATTGCAAATTTTAGTGAAAATGTTGCCTCAATTGTATAATTACCATTGTGTCTCCTGCCTGTGATATTAAAGCCTACCGTGCAAGGTGATTATTTTAGTCTCCCCAACTAGAGTCCAGAAGAAATTCAGTGAGAGGCAAAACACAGGGAAATGTTCATAGCGATGGCAGTTCAGGAGTGAGTCCCTCCACAGTTCTGCCTTTTGTGTTGTGTCTGGGTTCGCTCCGGAGAAGACAAGAGGTTTCCTGACAAGGCCCCATCACTAGAAGTCAGGCCCTGTTCCTTCCTACCTTTTGTACCAGACCTTTCCACCTAACCCATCTCCATGGCCCCCTCTCTGCTTCTCGGTTTCCTCATTTTAAAAACAGAAGTAATAATGTTGTGAATATTGATTGGAATCAAAGAAACAATCGCTTCATCACTTTAAAAGTACTTTTGTTATTGTTACTATCTAGTTGGACCAGTACAATAGTTTTGGTTTCTTTATCTGTATAAATTTGGGATATTGGGTATTGCCATCACATCTCTGCTTTCCAAAATAACATGTCAATTTATTCAACATAGAACTTGAAATAATATTCTCTCTTCCAGTAACTTCTTTCTGATTGGATGATGTTAACAGTATTTTCTAGAATTTGTATCTCTCCTCACTTCTGGGCCATCTATTGTATTAATAAGGATTATGCATTAGTGAAAATGAAAAGACAGTCTAGCACTCCTGTTGAATACGCATGCTAAACCTTGGCTCTTGATCATGTGAAAAGAGCAAGCTACTGAATTGTTAAAAATGACATGTGGCGGTGAGAACCTGAGGTTTTCTGCATGGTTCAGTTAGTAACTTGCTAGATCATATTGAGCAAAGGGTTTCACTTCTTTAGGTCTTACATTGCTAGAGATGGGGCAGAGAGCAGGGCTTGGATTTTTTTTTTTTTCTTTTTTGGCTCATGAAGAAGTCACCTACATGAAAAACCTTGACCAAAAGAATACCGGACTATAGACTGTCAGAGAAGAACATTTGGTTCAAATCCAGACCCATTTCTGTGTTACATTAGTGAAAATTTAACTCCCGACCAATGACTTGATATCAGTTTTCTTCCTGCTGCCTCCTTACAGAGATTCTGATTACTTTATGATGACTACTTTTAAAAGTGTATTGGACAAAATTAAGCCTTACGGTGAAATTCAAAGCAAAATACTGCACTAAGGAGGTCTGCAGGTGCTAGAGATACTTTAAAAGGAAAAGAGAAGTGATTTGAACTTGAGGACAGGGCCAGCCAGGATTGAAATTCCAGGTCTGTCACATAGCTATTTAATCCCAAGAAAACTACCTGATCTTCTTGAGCCTCTGATGTCTCATTTATAAAATGGGGATAAATACATACATGGGGACCTCACTTCTAGTTTTTCTCTCCTGTCACCTATAATGTGTGTTCACATATGGGTAGACACACACGCGCGCGCGCGCACACACACACACACACACACACACACACACAGTGGAATTCTACTCAGGCATATATAAAATTATAAAATGGGGATAAATACATACATGGGGACCTCACTTCTAGTTTTTCTCTCCTGTCACCTATAATGTGTGTTCACATATGGGTAGACACACACGCGCGCGCGCGCACACACACACACACACACACACACACACACACACACACACACACACACACACACACACACACACACACACACACACCCCCAATAATAACTTAAGAGCCTGTGGAATGATGTATGCTTTAAAGACAAATAAGAGTGCAGAAAAGTATTTTTAAGGTGGTTTGTGACCACCTAGGGGGGGGGGATAGGGAGGGTGGGAGGGAGGGAGACGCAAGAGGGAAGAGATATGGGAACATATGTATACGTATAACTGATTCACTTTGTTGTAGAGCAGAAACTAACACACCGTTGTAAAGCAATTATACTCCAATAAAGATGTTTTGAAAAAAAGAATGCGGCATAACTGTCAAGAGAAATATGCATAAACGGTGAGGTATACCTAGAAACGGGAATCCCCAGATTTTTTCCAAACCTTATTATAACCATTTGTTTTATCCCTTGTTCTGACAAGTACTGCTTTCTGAAATTGTTAACCAAAGACACAACTGAAGGGTCTAAATCTTGCTACTTCTTTCACACTGTCTGCTTAGAGGTGTTAGTGAGCAGCAGAATAACCCAGACACTCATCAAGTCGTGTTAAGGGCAGTGAAGAAACAGGCTGTAGGAAACACACCGCACAGCAGCTGGCGTCTCTGCTTTGCAGAGGTTGCTACGGACGCAGAGTTCAGTTCTCATTCTTGACCCTCACTGGAAATGTAGGACTTAAGATCAGCAGCAGTGTACTCAAACATGTGAATCTTTGTCTGTTTGAAGACTTTCTACCTTGGGGTAGGAAATGGGCACCCTGGACACAGAATCTCTAGCATTTAATTCCAAAGCCAGAAGTTCTGACATTTACATTTCTGCTAATTTCACACATCATCTTGCAGCATATAGGATCTGGGCTCCTACCAAGAGGACTGCAGACTCTTTTGGAAAAAGTGCTTTTTGAGGGGTGTAGGAAGGGTGTTGAGCTGCAGAGACATTTCATTAATAGTGTTCTTTAAATGTCCAAGTGGACATAATATATAAATACATGAAACTCAAAGCCCTCCTCTGAACTTCACTTTTCTAAGAAAGCTTTACGACAGCCTTCATCCTAATAATATGGCTGATTTCCTGTTATCCAGTGTTTACTTACACTGTATAATGTTTACTGTATAATGAATTTATTGTATAATAAGAGACCCTGATTTGTTAGCCCTTCATTATTCTCATTCCATCAGCTTCCTGATAAATGCTGCAACCCTTGGCAGGGACGTGAGTCTCAATCAGGTGATATCATTGCTTTTTAATGAACTCTTCTTCTCGGAGTAACAACATTACATGTGAAATTCCTTATTTTGCCTTATTAACGGGCCCCAGAATAAAAGGCACGAAGGCCCTGAGAAGGTTGCACTGAGAAATGGGGAAGAATTCATTACCAGTTCAGTGTACTGCTAGTTAGCAGTCTTTGATCTATCATATTTCCCCTTCTGAAACAGTAAGACAGCATGGGTGGAGCAGCAGAGAACTCTGTCTAGCAGGTGCAGGCATTTTGTAAATGTGGCCTCAGTTGTTGAATGCCTAGCCTGACTGCTGGCATTTAACCCAGTGACAACTTTCTCAGAGGCGGCTCGAAAAAAATAAGTGATATTTTACAACCTGAGAAGTTAAGCGCTGAGATAGTTAGGGCCCAGCTCTCATTAGCTGAATGGTAGATTTTTCTAATTAGTCCTTTCTAGTGCAATTAGCACGAAAGAGTCTAATCACCTCCTGTGAAATCAATCTAATGCTTGGGAAAGAATGCCCTCGGCTTCTCTTTCAGATTGGATTTTAGGATTTTCGGTTCACCTCCTTACAGAATGGAGCCTGTTAGCGAGTGTTTATTTAAGGTGTGAGCACAGATCTGCAAAAGGGGCAAGACATGGACAACTTGTTGGCTCCCAGTGGAAGTATAGCTGGCAGTTGGCAGTTATCAGTGTATCTCTTCAACTAAAGAATCTGTTTTCCTTGCTTTCTTTCATTTACAACTTGTTGACTTGGGCCTGGAACGGCCCCAGTTCATCATGGCGGCACCTCCTGAGGGCACGAAACGTACTGCACATTAGACTCAAAGTGCACCTGGAGGCCTGGGCTCCGTGGCTGGATTTCTCAGCCTCTGCAGTGTGGATTCCCCATCAGTTTCGCCTAATCAGTGCCTTCAGGGCTCTGTCTCTCCTCTCTCTTTCTGCCTTGGTGCCACATTAGAGTTTGAAGTGTTCTCAACTTTCTAGTGCCCATCCATCACTTCACGTTTCTTAAGGGAGCCAACTCTGGGTGTCTCAGTTGATAATGTTCGTGTTTAACTGGAAAGGAAACTGTAGTGACAGTATATGGTCCCGTAGCATAGAAACTGTTGTCCCTTTTGGGGGAAGCCACTTGCTTGCAAGTAGGTAAATGAGAAAATGCTTAGTATGTGTATATTCATGGTGAACTAGAGGAAGGTATGGGCATCCTTGCTCACCAGGCTGTAGAGGCTGAGAATATGCAAGCTTCCATTGTCCGTGCCATGAATGCTCAGTAGAACTTCCTGGGATGATGAAAGTGTTCTGCACCGTCCAGTACAGGAGGCACTGGCTACATGCGGCGATCGTGCACTTGAAATGGGAGGCTGAGGGACGACATTTTTTTTTAATAAATAAAGAAATAAATAAATTTATTTGTTTGTTGGTTTATTTTTGGCTCTGTCGGGTCTTCGTTGCTGCGTGTGGGCTTTGTCTAGTTGCAGCAAGCGGGGGCTACTCTTCGTTGCGGTGCTCAGGCTTCTCATTGTGGTGGCTTCTCTTGTGGCAGAGCATGGGCTCTAGGCACGTGGGCTTCAGTAGTTGTGGCTTGCAGGCTCAGTAGTTGTGGCTCGTGGACTCTAGAGCGCAGGCTCAGTAGTGGTGGCGCACGGGCTTAGTTGCTCCGCAGCATGTGGGATCCTCCCGGACCAGGGCTCGAACCCGTGTCCCCTGCATGGGCAGGCGGATTCTTAACCGCTGCACCACCAGGGAAGTCCTAAATTTTTATTTTACTTAATTTTAATTTGTTTAAATAGCCCCATGTGGCTAGTTGGTACCATACTGGACAGGGCAGGTCTAGACCTCTTCTGCCTCCTGTCCACCACCCTCCTCAGCGTACACATAGCTGCATCTGTACCGACAGGAAACGTGCTACCCTCTGCTCCCCTTCCTCTCCATTTTCCTGATCCTGGTCTTCAAACCAGTCAGATTTTGCTCAGTGCTACTAGGAGTTCAAGACAAGGCGTTCTCTTGGCTTGTGTTAACTGGAGATCATTCTGTATTCCACTAAGCCAGTGTTTTGTCCTAACGTTGGAAAAGACCTTGTAGTTTCTAAAATAGCCAAAATACTGGTTTGTTTCTAAGAGGAGAGGTGGGAGGAATCAGTCAACTGAAGCTCATTTGTGGAAACTTCCAAATCTCAAAGACAGGACAGTATCGAACATCTCTCCAAAGAGCTAGATTAAGTAGATGCAAATGGCTTTTGCAAACTCCCTGTGATGTTTTAATTGTAGTTAATTAAAGTAAACAAAAATGGAATATTTAATCATCTTTATCAATGGTGTCTAACAAATGTGCTAACTTTGCTCCTGGTAGCCGGCTACGCTGTCGTGGAACTGACTCTTTAATTCACACTGAAGGAAAGTCAACAACCTGGACGCATAGACCTGCCTGTGCTATGACCAGTCTGGCTCCTTCTCCCGTGGTTGGAAGTCTCATTTTGTTGCTTTGGCCCCTGGAAATGATCCTGTTTAAAGGAGGGAAGACAGAACACTAAGGTTGTATATGAAACAGAACGCACATTCGTTTATTCAACAAAAATTTATTGAAGGCCAGCTCTTTGTTAGGAACTGTGGTGATCTCCAGGGAGGCGTCCATTGAAAGACACTGTGTACCCCCAGTGGACTGTAACCTCCAGCAACCGACAGGTAGACGGGTAATATTCTGTGACAAGTGTTGTAATAGAAGTAAATACAAGGTGTGCAGTGGGATATGCAGGAGGGAAACCAAGTGGTGACTTTAGGGGAGGCTGCTGAGGTGGAAACGTGTAAGGGAAATTTTATACGTTTTTTATGTGTAAATGTAAATGAACATAAGGAGACTCTTAGGGAATTGTAGGATTTTTCCAGGGATAAAGAGAAGGTAGGGCCTGCGTGAAGGGGACTGTGGTGTAGTACAGCTCAGGTGTGTGAAGCAACAGTGTATGTTTAGGGGCCTGCTGAGAGAGAGTCTGGGAGATGAGGATGGAAAGGTAGCCCCCGCTCAGATCCTGCAAGCGGGTATATGGTGTGGGTGTGGTAGAGCATTAGGGTTTGATCCTAAATTTTAGAAACTTAATGGGGCCAGGATTAGGATGAGGCAGGAGAGGCACGCAAGGTACAAGATAAAAGGAAGCACTGACTCTGAGGGTTATGCAAGTTCAAGGTTAGTCCTTATACCGCCCTGGGATGATGGCCTCCTTAAATTTTGTGTCATAGACACCTCACTTGCCTTGCCCTAATCCAGGCCCCTAAACATGACTCTAGCTTTTAGGCAGAGGAAAAGGTTGAAAGGGAAGTGGATGGGAGTGTGAACCAAGGCTGTATGGTGGACACAGCAGAGTAGAAATTAGTGAGACATCTTTACAAGGCAAAGGCAAAGAGCCCTAGTGACAGAGAATACGTGAGGCATGTGAGAGAGGAACTGGACTGTCCTGCCCCTGATTCTGGGGAGTGTCCTGCTGCCTGACCCTGGGTTTTCGCTGATTTCTCAGTTCCCGCCCTGTTCTGTAGTCACACCCAATTCAAGTCCAGCCCCTACCTACCTACTGAGTCTGACGCCCTTGACTGTGTTTTGAGAGAAGGCCATGAGAGCTGGATTTTTCTTTAAAAGTGTCTGACTTTAGTTAGATCTGCTGTACTGGATGGGGTAAACACATGTAGAGAATTGCAGTCTTTCTGGCTCTCTAAATTCAGTGACCTTATTTTAAAAGATGATCAACATGGCTTAGAACCTTCTGAGGATTAGGAGACATTTTAGCAAGTTTATCAAGAATAAGCAAAGATGACATTTGGCAAGCAGTATTTCCCCTCAAAAAAACCATTTGTTTTGGAACGAAACTTTTTCCATTTGACAAGTTTAGAATTACCAATACTGCTTGAAACTCCTTCCTTCCTCCAAACTCTGGGATGTTTTCAGGAGGGACTCTTTCCTTCAGAGGCATCCAAGAATAGAGTTAATTGGGAAAACATGCAGGAAAAGACATCTCAGCTCCTCAGGCTTGCCCGTTGCCCTCTTCCAGCATATGCTATTACTTGTCTCAGATAAGTAGACAGGTGGCTGTTTGCAAAGCAGGGTCTAATGTGCCTTTGACTCAGAGAAGTTCGGAAACAAAGCCCTCTGTACAGCGAGCGTCTCACTGTCCCATGAAGTCTTCTGGTCTTGCCTGTTCCCTCTCACCTGTGTCTGAAGGAACTTGTGGAGAGCACGTGGTGTTCTACAGAGGGTTGCTGTAGTGTAACTTAACACTCGCCCGGCATTTATTGGGATTAGAATCACCACATCTCAAGGTTGGATGAGTATTTGAAGGTCATCTGGTCCAGCTTCCATCTGGAAAATCTCCCATTCAGCTTTTCCCCGAAATGGCTGAAGAGTAGCCATAACCGCCTGTGACCAGGTGTTCACTGCCCCGTCGGTCGGTGCTCGCCAGACTTGCTGACACTCTTGAGTGAACTCCCTTTCCTCATTGTTCCCTTTAGTGGTAACTTCTCTGGTAGAGTGTCATGCTTTCCAGCCTATGTGTAGGTCCTCTTAAAATCATCTTATCCCGAGAACCTCCCTGTTTAGCTCCTGCTTGATCCAGCTCTCCCTGCCCCCGACACCCCTGCTCCAGTTGCAGTGTCACAATTTCAAAGTTCCTCAATCCCCTGAGCCGTTATCCTTCCAAAACCTTTTACTATGAATGGTAGACTCTATTTTTTCCCTAAGAATTATAGTACTAAGACTACATTTTTT
This sequence comes from Physeter macrocephalus, assembly GCF_002837175.3. Lineage (NCBI taxonomy): Eukaryota > Metazoa > Chordata > Mammalia > Artiodactyla > Physeteridae > Physeter > Physeter macrocephalus. Next base: position 70,537,778 of record NC_041227.1, on the reverse strand, counting down.
CCTAAGAAAATATTTCCTATTATTTTTCCTAAGAGTTTCCTAAGAATTATAAACAACCAAGGTGGTAGGGGCAAGTGGCTTGGTGACTCTGTACAGGCAGACAGAAGACCGCCCACCTCCTTCTCACCCATGTGAGCAACATAAAGCTGCTACCTTCTGTGTAGCCAGGAGTCCACAGCGTCCAGTGCATGTTTCCTTCCTGGGCTGTTGTCTGGCTCTGTGCATGACTCGCGTTTGGGGAGCCTGCCTCTCCTTCCAGCCACACAGAGTGCTGCTAGCTTCTCACACTGGCCCTGTGCCTGGGTTCCTACTGCTGCCCCGCCCTGTCGCCCTGCAGCCACATCACACTCATTGAGGTGCTACTGCCCAGTGACAGCTTAGCTCGCCTGACCCCGCCCTACCTCCCTGCCCAGTCCCGGGTTTGAGATGTGCTGTCACTAAGGCCTCCCATGATACCTAAGCAAATCTCTGTCATGGTCCATCCATTGCCTTAAAATTATCCAGATGTGTGCTGGTCTCTTCCATTAGACTGTAATTTCCTTGAGGACTGGTACCGTGCCTCACTCATCTTGTGATCTCAGCGCCAGGCCACATAATAGGTGCTATTTAATAAACGCAGGCATGTGTGAGTGAGTATTCCACAGTGTTTCAGGATATTTTCTTTTCTCTAGTGTCTTTCCTCCTCTCTCCTCAACTTGAATGAGAATGGATGAAATCACGCCAACAGGAATGCAGGAAGCAGAAGAGAATCGCAGCCCCCCAACAACCCTTCCCCATCTTGGGTGCAGAGACCTGTCCTCAGGACCCCTGCTCATTTTGCCCGCCGTGTGCAGCTACCCATAGTGGGTGGATCTTAGGCTGGTCCCTGTCAGAGCAGGACAGATGGGATGCTGCCCGCAGGACATGCACAGTGTCTTTAGCTCCCCAAACTCTGCATCAGGCAGGGCTCCAGGCCACATCTCCTTCCTTCTACCCTTGTGGTACCTCCTTTATTTTATTTTATTTTTTCTTTTATTGAAGTATAGTTGATTTACAATGTGTTAATTTCTGCTATACAACAAAGTGATTCAGTTATACATATGTATACATTCTTTTTTAAAAAATTTTTTTCCATTATGGTTTATCATAGGATACTGAATATAGTTCTCTGTGCTCTACAGTAGGACCTTGTTTATCCATTCTGTTTATAAAAGCTTCCATCTGCTAACCCCAACCTCCCACTCCAGCCCTCCCTCAGCCCCCTCCCCCTTGGCAACCAGCAGTCTGTTCTCTATTTTCGTGATTCTCTTTCTGTTTCACAGATAGGTTCTTTTGTGTCATAGTTTAGATTCCACATATAAGTGATATCACATGGTATTCGTCTTTCTCTGTCTGACTTACTTAGTACGATCATCTCTAGGTCCATCCATGTTTTTGCAAATGGCGTTATTTCATTCTTTTGATGGCTGAGTAGTATTCCGTTGTATATATGTACCACATCTACTTTATCTGTTCATCTGTCGATGGACATTTAGGTTGTTTCCATGTCTTGGCTACTGTGAATAGTGCTGCTGTGAACACAGGGGTCCACGTATCTTTTTGAATTAGTTTTGTCCAGATATAAGCCCTGTGGTGCCTCCTTTAGTCTGTGGCTCTGAGAGAGATCCCCACCCCAGCCCCGTGGAGTGTGCCATTCACGCCACTCTCGTCTCTGCTGGCTCACGTTATCTTTTCCTGCTCCTTCGGGTGGAAGTCCTAGAGGCTGATCAACAAATTAGTTGTAAGCTTCCGAAGCAGTCCAGTTATAAACCAGCTAGTCAAGGGGAAGGAATGTGAAAGCCCTAGAAAGAGTTTAGAGCTGGGCTCACACTCCCTTCCCTTGTAGCCTGTGCTGCAAAGTCAGACTGAAGGCGCTGTGCCCCACCCCATTCAGTCACCACCACAGGGTGTCAATGGGATTCACGCTGTGTTTTAATATCAGGGAACTGAGGCCCCCAAAGTTGAAGGGAACTTTCTAAGTCCACTCACAGCTGATAATAGGCAAAACAGGATCATGCATTCAGATCTGTCCAGTTGCTTCCCTGTTTACATGAAACTAAAAGGGTTATCTGATATGTGGCTCCTTAAGTACCTTTTAATCTCCTTGAGGTAAACTCTGGGAATGATGTTGCTTCTGCGGACCCGTCTTCACCACCACCACCACCAGTCTCTCATAATTCACCATTCGTCAGGCAGTTGCTACCTGAGAATTCCAGCTAAGTGACTGTGAACTAACGGGATTTCACCCTGTGACTTGGCAAACCCTTTTCTAGGATCTGAGTGTGTGCCCCACACCGTGGTGGAGAGCTAAAGAGTTGGGAGGTGTACCGAGAACAAGAGTGGTTCCTGATTAAGAACTTTTTTTATAGCAAAAATGGCTGAGTTACTGACGGTCGAGAAATCTAAGCATTTTGTAGTCTCAAACCCCATATGAGGGAGATACTACTACCATCCTCCCCCATTTTACAAACGAACAAACAGAGACCTCAGGAGGCTAAATAACTTGGCAGAGCAGGTCCCAGGCCTGACCCCAGGCTCTAACCCAGAGCCCTCTACTCCCAGACAGTATTCCGGCTCCATTTCCGGGACGGTGACGTGGAGGATATAGAGCAACCTGTGGGCTTAGTGAGTGTGCTGCTTGGTGCACAGCAAGACAGGCCATAATCAGCACTTGAATAATAGAATTTTCATGAGTGATTAAAGTAAAAGCCAGGATTTAGAGATTGAGAGTTGATTGTTAAAGGATAAATGATATTTGAAAGGTCTTACTGGATTTGATTAAAGTGAAATTCAAAAGGCATCACAAAGATGATTATTTACCAGTGGTACTTTAAGTACTCTTTTTGTGGCTTAAGTCATTGGCACTCCAGTGCCCAAAATCTCTGTGCTCAAAACCAGAATGTAATTGATCCTTAGAAAAGCAGAGGTTAGTGCTTCCTTTGGCAAGCTACTTTTGAGCTTTGTTACACTGAAACATAATCACCCTTTGCAGACTGAGATCTTGTTTTATGGCTTTTTCCTCCTCCCGTGGTGCCTAGTATCTTGCCTTATACATAATAGGTACTTTGAGATGGATGGACTGACGGAAATTATTTTATATTGCCTTAGGGGCCGTGAATTTAAGGAAGAATTGATTTCTGAATGAAGTATGTTAGCAAAGATTGCTTAAGCACAAAAGTCTTATTTCTCTTCTTAATCACCTGAACGTCGATGCCCAAGTCCCAGTCCAAGTGTTATAACTGTGTCTCTATAAAGCTGATATTTTCTGGAAGGGAAACCAAATGTGAAATAATAGCAAGCACTGGGGCAGAGGCTACATCTCTTCTCTTGGCCACTACAAAAGTTTAGACAACAGCAGGGACTGGATCCGGGTTTGTGGTTGGAAGTAGGCATTTGGGGCAAACTTGTGATTTCAGCTCAGAGCCAGTGCTAGATGCTACAGCAGCAAGACGAAAGGAGATGTGAAAGTATACGTGGGCCTTGCCCAAATGCCGGAATTGATGGGCCAAACAGATGAAAGTTGCGGGGAGTTAACTAGTAAACAGGTTTCCTCGTCATTTAAGAGACCAGTTAGTTTTGATAGCTAACGTTTACTGAGTACTTGCTACATACGAGATGGGATTCTAAGCACTTTACCAGTATTTAATCCTCATAATAATCTGACATAAATACAACTGTTATTCCCATCTTACAGATTAGAAAACGGTGGTACAAGGAGTTTAAGGAACTCACCCAAAACATCACGATTCGTAAGTCATGAAGCCAGATGATCTGATGATCATGCTCTTAACCCCTGCACTGTGGTGCCAGTTCTTCTGGGTGGTTTGTCTTGGTTCTCAGGTTTGTTTGGCTGGCTCTGACAATGTCAGCCCAAGACCTACATTGACCACATGGCCTGACCAGCTTCCATCCATCCAATGACTTATTTTTTTTAATCTGAATCTTTGGCTACCTGCGCTCCATTTCTCTTTTCCTAGACTGTAAACTCCCTGAAGGTAAAGAATCTATCCCATTCATTTGTGTTCATTCAATTTTTGTTCAAAGGAAGACTCAGGGTTTTTATTCTGGATTCCTCTAAGAGCTAAATTATTCCATTGGCCGCTGGGATCTTTATTGGTGTTTCTTGGCCCGAGGATTCAGTCGGCAGCAGCAGAGGAGGTAGCAGAGTTCTCAACCGCGTTCCTCCAACAGATGTTGAGTGCCTGCCGTATTTCAGGCCTGAGCATACAGAAGTGAAGAGGACAGACGTCATCTGTGCCTTCTCAGAGCTTACAGTTCAGCAAAGAAACATAAGGCATAAGCACAGTGTGATAGGTGCTGTCGAAAAGAAAAAAAAATGGCCGAGAAGCTGAGATGGAGAATAATGGAGATGGAAAGTATGGGTAGAGCCTACTTCAGATAGAGTAGCATCTCCTCCTTGAAAGTTACATTCTAAGCTGAGACTTAAAGGAGAGACAGACTTAGGTGAGAATGAGAAGACTGGACGGGAAGCACTTTCTTTTTTTTTTTTTTTTTTTTTTTTTTGCGCCATGCAGGGCGGCATGTGGGATCTTAGTTTCCCAACGAGGGATCGAACCCATGCCCCCTACATTGGGAGGGTGGAGTCTTAACCACTGGACCTCCAGGGAAGTCCCACAGCAAGCACTTTCTAGGCAAAGAAAACAGCACATGCAAAGGCTCTGAGGTTGGAGAGGCTTTGTTTAACCTGTTTAATAGTGGAATTCAAAGAAAATCATTATACTTAGACAGTTACCTTTTATACATTCTGGCCAAACTTTTGTCTCCCAATTTGCAGCCTATTGTCTTTTGTTAGTGATTCCAAATCCACTTCCCAAAGCAACAACCAGTATTCAGAGATTCTTTGACTGCTTGCTCTGGAAACAAAGTAAATCAGAGGCAGAGGCAGTTCCACACAGCTAACAGGGTGTGGAGTGTAAGTTAACTTGGTCCATTTTATTTCCTTTTGAGTCATAAGCCTTGCCTGCATGGGGCTCAGCGATAGAAATATGTCAAATTCCTTATATTTGTTATATCTATTTTTTTACTTACTCGAAGCATGAAAAAATTGAAATTAATAAAAGGGGAATGACTTTAGATGATCAGGGATTATTTTTGCTAAAATTTTCTAAATATGATAGTTATGTCTCTTACCCCCAGAGGTGGTAGTTTCACCTTGTTACACTCAAGAGAAGATTGCTTGCAAATCCCAGGAGACAGGTACATTCCCAGCCTCCTGCAGGCTACATGAGGTGAATGGAACAGACGTCAGAGTAGTCCACACGTGGACAGCAGCTTACTTGATCAGATCTTTCTCCTCCCCAATATTCTCGTTGAGATCCCTTGAAAGCTCCCATTTCCCCACCATTCATGAAGGATCTGTAAATTATTTAAGAGAAGGAAACACAGCCTTTTATCCCATCGGATTTTTCCCCTCAGTCACATGAGTCTTTTCTCCGAGCACACACACGTGGCCCAGACTCACTGTCAGGGGAGATGTAATGCCAGCATCTGGTGTTAATATCTATTGTTGACATTTTGGGAATGAGAACATGAGCTATTAGGGAAGATGTTTGCTTGTACCTAATTAATGTCCCGTTGTATCCCCTCTTGTTGTCAGCTCTGCCTCACCACCCTGCCTTGGCATTTTCTTTTACTGGCTAACTTTAAAAGTTAATTATTTCTCTGTTGAATGTTAAATGCCACAGTTTTCTAATGATGTTCCTTGGTATGAATTGTTAGTTATCAAAAATTACAATGGTCTGTGCAATTATCAACTCTTTACCTAAAGCCTGTGTTCTTACTAACCATTCTTCTCAAGTGTGGCAGCATTTGCTGATGTCTGGCAGCACGGATCTCTCCAGCAGATGTTGAGTTTTGACTCACCGCATTCCTGCCCCTGTCTAGGCTTCCTAGTGTAGAGCAGAGACGCAAGTCCTGGGAAATCATCTAATTGAAGCAATTGCGTATGGAGCCAAGTCTTCCTAACTGATTTTGCTTTAACCCAAATCACTGTTAGAACTCATCTGGCAGCTCCAGCAAATACAGGTAGAAGTGAGGAACCTCAAATAGCTTTTATAAAACGTATGTCTCAGTGGGAAATCGCAACTTTCTTTACTTGAGTTTGTAAAAAATAATAGTAAAAATTGTATCTGGTAGTTATTGAGTGCCTTCCTCGGTGCCAGGCTTTGTTACTAGCTTTCCCCGTGGATTATTTCACTTAATTTTCTCAACAACCCTATGAGGTAAAGTATGATTATTATTCCCAACTTAAAGCTGAGCAATTTGAAGCACTAAAAACTTAAGTAATTTATGCATCATCACCTGGTGGGGCAAGAGTCTGTGCCTTTACTTCCTGCGACACAGAGTCGTGTTGTCCAGGATGGTGGCCTTGAGTCACACGCGGTTACTGAGCACTTAAATGGGGCAAGTCCGAACTTACGTGCTGTAAGTGTACGATATACGCCGAGTTCCCAAGACAGTGCAAAATAATAGTGTAAAATAGCTCATTAATAATGTGTTCATATCCATTACTTGTCAAAATGATAGCATTTTGAATATATTGGGTTAAATAAAATATGAAAGTCAATCTCACCCATTTCTTTTCAATTCTTTAATGTCTCTACTAGAAAATTGTAAATTTCCTGTGTGGCTTGCATTGCATTTCTGTTGGGAAGGGCTGCTATAGAGACGCACACAGGGCTCCAGAGTTTCTAGATTCTTTACTTACCTTAGGAGCTTCTGATTCTAGATTATTGAGGGAATGTACACAACTTGCTGACCCTTCCCCTCCCTCCTTTCTGGTCTTTTCACTTGCAAAAATCCAGCACAAAGCATAAATTCTTATGTCTGAGCCTCCACCAAGAACCCATCTGTTGGCTCTTATCAAGTATGGAAAGATAAAACGCTGACATGTTATGCATTAACGAGATCAAAAGGAGGGCTAATGACAGAAATGTGGCTGCTGTTAAAATGTCCTGAGAGGATAATCTGGGCGGACTTTTTGTTCTCCTCAAGGCGACCCCCTTCAATGTCTTCCAGAGACCGGCTCCCCGTTCTCCTTCCGAGGCCCCCTGTGCCCTCCCTTCCAGCCCCTGCCCACCGCTTTCCCATCCCACCCTCCTCTCTCTGGGTGTCTGTGCAGCAGAGACAGCTGGTCTGCTAGGCAGGTCTGACACGAGGCAGGTCTTTTTTCCCTGCCTCTGAGAGCGGAGTGTAGAATGGTATTGCCCTCCACCAGGGATCTTTGAGAAGCTTTATGGCTCTAGCAGGCGTGGGGGAACCAATCCAGGCACTAGCAGCTGATATATGACACTAATATAGGGTTCACTTTTATTCTCAACCTAAAAAAAAGATAGATTGTTCCAAGCTTAGACAGGCTGTAAAATCGTGTGCTTCTGGAACCATGCTGCCTTCCCCCCGGGACCACTCTAATTGCCTTACATCTGTACAAAGGTTCCTTGTAATCGGGCTTTCTGCCTTCATTTGTCTTCTTTTCAGCCTCTTAGTAAAGACCTTAATTGGTCTTAGTGGGGCTTTTTTCAGTTAGTGCAACTGTACCTTTAGGGCTGAACAAGTACCAGACACTACCTGCGGGGAGAAGTGGGGAGATGGGAAAGACATCAATACTCCTTTACCTCTAACGGTTTAATTAATGTGCTCAGAACAAGGAGCGGTTTGAAGAAATTTCTGCTCCTCTGGGACCCTGCTACAGACATAACTGGGGTTAGGTGGAATTTTCTAGATTTCTTTCCTGCTTCAGTCTCTGTGAACACTCAGCCTCATAACTGTCTCACAGTAAACTGTATCAGGTTTCAGTCTGTCCTCTTTGGAGGATCAAGTTGCTTTACATCAATAGACTGAAGTACTAGGGGATGCATGGGTAAGGAAGTAGCCTCTAATTTCTGTTTCTTAGCTACTAATTATTTAATAATACATTTTATTGCCTATTAAATTGTGGCATAACTTGCTTGTCAGCAAAACTAGATGGAACCCAATCATTTGAGAAGAAGGATAATTGGCACTTGTACAGATGGCTTTTACTGCAAGTTGAGTTTGTTATTGCAGATCGAGTTCCTTGCCAGGTATCTTGGTTCTGTTTGTGGGCTGGTCAGTGTCGGGAGGGGGTTACTGTATTACAGCCCAAGCGGTTAAATGTGGTAGCACTGCAAAGGCAGTGTGTACTCAGTTGTAGATCATAAAGGCTTCTGCTGTGTAGGTACTTTTTTCCCTTCTCCTTCCCCCCGTCCTCCACCCCTGGTTTTAAAGGACCCTAGTGAGTTTTGTACCACACTGAAAATTACCTTATGTGCTGGAAAATGCATCAGTGGAGACTTTGTTTAAACAAAGGGCGTTTTTATGATGGATAGAAGAGGCCAAAACTTCTGGATTTCCATCTAGTAAAAATTTGAGTAGGAAAATTGGACCAGTCCCAGTTCCTTAGTAGAATTTCATAAAGGTTTTCCTGTTGCTTCAAAATGACCCCTTAAGGAATGTTGTATAGATTCCATAAAATTGCCCACAGTGTTTCCTAGAGCACATTAAAAAAAAATGAGGGGGACACATTGTGTGGGGGATAGTTTGGTAGCAGGATTCGTTCATTGGATAGCAGAGAGGGAGAACCCAAGCATTTTAGCTCTAGGTGGGAAGTGTTAGCCAAGATCCATAGCAGGAGGTGGATTTGGCAAGCACTTTGGTAAGGAACATTTTTGGTGGCATTGAAGCGGGGAGGCAGGGGGAGGAGAGTTTACACGCCCAAGCTCTGGGATCAAGAGCCCAGTTTTCCCATCCCCAGGGTGCATTCCTTCTTTGCCTTCACATGGCACTCAGGTCTTATACTTCCTGGGCTTATCCAGCCCAAATTCACTGACGGCCGCCACCCTTATTTGAAAGTCTCTCTTGTGTTTGACCCAAGAGGGTTTGTTTAAAACCCAGAGTGATGTCCACCTTTGTATGTTTTCCAGATCCCGTCTTTCCACTCCTTACTACTTTGTAATTATTCTTTTGCCTAATAGTAGAACTCCTGGGGTCTAATTGTACCAGAACATGTCTCCTGTCTGTCTGCTATCTCCCTTGGCAATTGTTCTCCTCTTCCTCTAGAAGGCCTACACGCTCTTGACCCTTCTCTCCAAGGTTCCAAAACCTCAGTGAAGACCTGTGAGTTTCACCAGTAAACACATGGATTTTTTAGCTATGGAAGAAAATATCTATCTTGGCTTGATATTTTAGAAAATTAGTATGAAGTAACCTTGACGTAGATAACTCTGTTTCTTAGGGGTTGAGCTTGGGAATTACTGTAATTTAACACCTATAATAAAAGTGTTAAAAGAGGGAAGAAAGCCAATTCTGAGGTTTTATGTGTTATATGAAGGGTATGTGTTATACATTATCATTAAATTTTCTTGAGCAAAAGCTACTGGCAAGTTGAAGCCAATTTAAAAGGTGTGTATCGGAACTGAAACATGCAGCCATAAACTGATTTGGGAGGTGCAAATCCTACAGAACAATGATAGCATGGAAGCTGGCAATGACCTAGAAAGTCCATAACCCTGGTGGCCATAGTCCACAGCCCACTCTGGTTGGGGTGTGTGTGTGTGTGTGTGCGCGCGTGTGTTGAGAAGTAGGCTTCAGACACGTCTGTTGATTTCTTTCTCTCTGATAGTTGACTCTTCTGGCGTTTATTTGTAAATAAACTCAGCTAATAGGATTCTCTGGTCAGCTCTTACTTATCCTGGTAACTTTTCTCTTGTTGATCTAGATGGGAAGACCACAGTGAAGGGGCAGGATGTTTTAATAGTATGCCATTCTCTATTAAATTAAGCACCATTAAATATACTTCTGTCTCTGGGTCTCCTTTTACCAGACCCACCCCTGGCATTGCAGGGCGAATGCCCCTTTGCAGCTGCCCCTTGGCCACTCTCAGGCCTGCAGGTGTGCATACCAGTAGCATGGCCTGGCCTCGGGAGGACAGTCCCCAGAGGAGAAGCCTGCCCATGCAGGCCCTGGAAGGGGCTGGGGGCCATCTGAGCAGGGGAGTCCTGTGTATCTGGTATGGAGAATATGGTCCAAAAGGGAAGATGTGTGAGCTGGGTGGATGCATCCTCATGGCCCCATGGACTGTTGCCCCACAGAAGGATGCATAGCTTGAGGAGAGCCTGAGAAGGAGCCTCTTATGCATGGATCTCAGTGCAAGGGCTCAGCTGCTTGGATATGAACAGTACTGCTTCTGCCTTTCAATTTTAATCTCGATAACCTCACTCTACATACCCTGCAAAAACAAAGTAAAATAAAAGAAATAAAATGGATCCAAGTCTTTTCCACAAAAGCTAAATGAGATGAGTTATTGTCAACCCATCAGTGTCTATGGACACACGACGTGAATGCTTAGTCTTCAGATTCAATGCTGGGAAGTCAGCTGGAATCTTGTGCAGAAAGATGTTATGTGACATGTTTATATAAGAAATGTTTTTCTCCATTAGCATTTAAAGTATCACATACTGCCATCCAGGTACAAGGAATGCCATACTGTACTATGCGAGGACCATGTGAGGGAAAAGTGTGGCTAAGGAACCAGATTAGGAATGATTTTCAATTTTAGGAGAAACAAAGCATTATACTGACATGATTCAAACAAAATAAGGCAGTTAGAAGGTTGCTAGCATTTTTAAAAACATCTTTATTCAACCTCTTTTTAAAAAAAAAAAAGTAGGATAATTGCATTGTTACTGATAGTATTTCTAATATGCAGAGGGTATTGAAACCATTCTCCCTCCAAACTTAAATATGGTGCTTGGCCTTCTAAAATGACCCAAATTCCAGTAAGAAGTCAATGCAGCATGTTTTCTCTATTGTGCTACAGTTACCTAGATTTTTAAGAGTGGGAATTCTGACTTTGGTGTGGAAGTGATAGTCCTTAAAGTATTTGAAAGTCTTTGTAGGTATATTGTTAGTTGGGAGTTTTTTGGGGGGGAGGCGGGGTGCTCATGATTTTAATGACCTAGCTTTTGAGCTTTAAAAAGAAGTTTAATCGGTCTGTTATCTTCATCTGACAGACAGTGGTTAATATTATTTATTGGATAAATGAGATATATTACCCTCCAAAAGAAAAGCCTTTGGGGGAAGTATGCTAATATTGGCTTTGAAAGGGGAAAAAGGAAAATTAAGCAAGTATCTTGAAATGGGTCCTTGTCAATCTACTTTTCTCATTATCTCAAGAGATGGCAGTATTAGGAGAAAAGGTTTTTAGGCTCACTTTTCTCATCTAGAAAATGACAATCATACCTGTATCAGGTGGTTAGGATGCAAGAAATGCACATCTGTAAACCATGAGGCCCACGGTGGCCTCAGTGGTAGCTGTTTTCCCCACTCACCTTACTCAAAGAAAATTGGATGTAGGGAATAATTTTGCATAATTTTGTACCTTAGGAATGGCTTTTCTACTTTCCTTTTCTTTCATTTCTTTTACTTTCATTTCCATTAACTTCACTTCCTTGGCTCGCTTTCCAGTGAGACAAAAGAGGGAAATGAGCCAGGACAAGTGAGTTGCCACTTGGAATGTTTCTTCTCCCTGAAGGCTGTGTTTGTGAAGGGCTCATTGTCACCATTCTACCCAGAGGACTCCGAGCTTCTCTTTTCTGGAGTATCAGACTGGCTTTCAGGATACGCAGTATGTTTGCTCTCCAAAATACTCACCCCCCACCCCTCCCTGCCCCAAAGCATCATCTCTTTATAGAACTGGCCTTGGCCTTACCTGCATTTCCAGTGCCATCCTGTTTGTTACTTCTCATCCCCACTTGGGGAAAAAGTGGGTACGTAGCAGATTTGTTTAAAATTGTCATCAACCAGCCCCTCATACAAATAAAGATCCTTGAAAATCAAGCTGGATATAATGATATGGCAAACTATTTAGCTTGCGTTTTTTGACCCAATGTTCATTTTTCATTATGCCTCAGCCTGCTTTCCTTTGAGCCTTGTTCTGATCTATGGGACTGCGCTTATATTCATGGCTGTTTTCCAGAGCATTGCTGGGCTGCTTGAGTTTTAAAGCTCCTGTCTAAATAATGACTAGGTTTCTGAGATGTCATCACCCACCCCCCCAAAGAATCTGGCACACTTTGAATTCTCTAGCAGCACCTGCAAAATGCTAAATCATACAGTCCAAGGAGGTCAGTCATCCACCAAGAAGCAAGGAGAGTACTAATAGAAAGGGGGAAAGATGCCCAAGTGAGCCAACTCAGCATAATACACATGCTCCCTGGTTGAACTCATTGCCCATAGAGTTAGGTGGTTGGGTTCTGCCTCAGACCTTTCAACTCTGGAAGTTACTAAATAGAATAAAACGTGCTGTTATTAGAGAACTTTAAGAAGACCAGTTTATATATGTATGTGTGTGTGTGTGTACACATGTATATGTGTGTATATACATATATGCCTATTTTTACATATATACACACTTATGTATTGTATATATAAGTATGCGTGTGTTGATATATGCATACACAAGTAAAATACATGTTCATGCATACGCTCATACATACTCACACACACTTAAAGAATTCTAATTTAGGGTGGATTTAACCTTTTGACAATTCAAAGGGAAAAGTTAAAGTCTACGAAGTGATTATTATGGAAACCCAGCTGAGCCTTTCCTGGAAATGCTGGAACCACAAAAATTTTTTAGCATTTGAAAAGATGACAAATGCTGATTTATGCAGACCTCAGGATTCCATTCCTAGGGCACTGTCATTTATTACTTCCATCAGCAGGAATGGTTTCTTTTAACAGCAGATTGGGTGTGTACACTGATGACAATTAAGGATGGTGAAATAATTCCAATAAAACAAGAACCAGACCAGCGTGGGGAGTAAAACTAGTCTGTCCCCAAATATCCTGTCTCCTTACTTGCCTTCCTCCTCTTTCCTTCTTTTCTCTACCTGGTTTCTCTCTTCACTCCCTTTCCAACCTTCCTTCTTTGCCAGGGAAGGCTGAGCAGGTTTGAAAAGCATAATTCATGAAATTTCTGGCTCAGATAAGACATTCAAATCCAGAATACCATACTAGGATCTAGTTTTAAAATGTTTCTTCCCAGGCAAGGTAAAACATTCCTTGCCGTCTTAAGAAATAAGTATGCTCTCTGATATTCCAAGCCAAAAAAATTCATTTTAAGCTGGAGTATTTATCTTTACATGTGACAGGATAATAGTTCTTTCTTCGTTTTTCTTTTTTCAATCAGAAAGAAGGTTCGGTTTTGTTTTTTAAAGGATGACAAGTTATCAACATTGCATATTCCTAAACAGGCACTTCCTATGTCCTGGAAAGGTGGGTAGACTATGCCTTGACAGGTATTCCAAATTCTTTATACAGTTCCTGATTTTATTAGTTTAACATTTACTCAACACATACTTAAAGAACTTTTTCCCAGAACTGTGCAACTAACACATGGACATTCATAAGCCGCAGCGGTGTCCGTGAAGGTACCCACTCTTAGGCGGGAGAGAGGCGGGTCCTCAGCTCTAAGTGGCAGGCATACTACAAGAAAGGTAAATCATCTCCATAACTCTGAGATGACATTAGCCCCATTTAGAACTAAAGAAACAGAGACTTTGGGATACATGTCTTCTCAGTCTTCTCCTGTGTATGTGTATAATTTTTGGTTGTTATTAATACACAAATGGTAACCTAATAGGGTGTAATGTTTATCCCCCTGATACTTTTATGAACAGTGTATCTTTTCATTTTGTTAACTACTGCTCTACATCTGTTTTTGATCCATTCCATGGGTACACAGTAATGCAGATAACTAGTCTCTAATTACTACATGTTTAAATTCTGTCCAGTTTTTCATCTTGGTGTTCATTAAATGTTTTGGAATTCCTTAGAACATAATCTTGGAGATGGAATGGAAATTTTTGAAGGTTTTGGTAGCCTTATTTTTTAACTGCTCTAAAATAAATATTACATTTATAGAAAGAATTATTTAAATGGAGATATTTATGCAGATTAAATATCCAAGTGTTATGGTTTGCTATTTATTATTCTCCTGTAACTCATCAGATATTTGTATAATTAATTATGCTTTTCAAACATTTTCATCCCTGTGTTCCACATATATCGCTACCCATGTACTCTGAATTCTGTACTTAAACAAACAAAACAGCTCAAATGACACTTTTTCCTAAAAACTTTCTAAGACTCTCCCAGCCTCTTTGAGCTCTTCTTTCTTTGGCCTCTAATAGTCCTCTTGTAGCCTATTAATCTCACTTGTCAATTAACTGTCTTATAGGTTATCTTTTTATGATTAGTATTTTATTTCTTTTAGTAGATTATAAACTAAGAACCAGAGACCATGCCTTGGACTTTTTATCTATACATGGCTAGAAGAGCATCTTACATATCATAGGAATGGAATGTATTTTAATAATTATTATTTTTCATATATACATGTTTTCTTTTTGTGTCAGTAGGGTCCATGGAAGGGTACAGCCAAGTTCATGGTATTCGTATGCCTCTGAATATCATGTTGACCATTGCCTTCCTCATTTTGACGTGGAAAGAGGGAAGATTGGCTCATTGAGAAAGCACTGCATTTGTCTACATGAGAAAAAAAAATGAACTTAGAGTTTAAACTGTCTAGCACCTAGTAGGCATTCAGTAAATAGAAGGCTTTTTTTTTTTTAAAGACTCAAAAATGACGTTTGCCTCTTACTGTATGATGCCAGGTAGGCATGATACCTTCTGCTTCTCTCCGTTTCCTCATCTGTGAGAGGTGGATTGGATTCATTACTGGACTCTTTGATAACATTTAATAACTCTCTTTGGTTCTAGGCATTTATACATTGGAGGCAGAAGCAGAACTGGTCATATAAATGCTGGCTAATGTTCAACCTTGTTTTAAGTAAATAAGATATTCTTGGATTGGTTTGGATAATTCTTGATGACAAATTGCCAGAAAAGAATTTCATTTAGCTCGATTTGAGCTCATATCCACCTAGCAATGGTGCTACTGTAGATAGAGTGTTACTTCTTTTCTCTGTAGTTCAGTTTAAACATCCTGTGTAAGTATAGAAAGATTCTAGGAAAGCTTATTATAAAAAGGATCAATAGAAATTTTAAAAATTAAATGACTAATATTATTTCTTTTCTTAGACACTATCCACAAAGAAAGGACATCTGGTGAAAGGATAACTGGATCAGTTTTTCCCCCCAATATGTTCCTTTTCTGCCCTCAATCTCCCACTTTATTCTGCAGAAGAGATGGTCAGTTCCATCACCCAGTGAGATACAAATATTCTCACTTCCCATTAGATTTGGGGTTCAGAATTGCATTTATTTTGATGCCTTTAAGTATTTTGTGGTTTGATTGAGGAACCGATACACTTGGTCAACTATCACTTTATTAGTAAAAGAAATAAATGCCATTCAAACTGAGAACAGATTGAAAGAACAGTCCATCCATTTGCATGTGACATGTATAATGTAGATCACAGGTTCAAAGAAAATTATATTTCAGTGCCATCCATGAGCACTAGAGACTTACAAAGTACCTGCAATTGACAGGGAACTTAAATGGTATTTTTAAATACTAGAAGTTTGTAGACTCCTTCCATTCGTGTCTGACATCAGCAAGCTCTTAATAATGCAGTGTGTGCTTATTTATTGAACAGACCATTTAAGTAGTAAGACATGAGAAAGTGGACACTATTATCTGGTAATTGACCATATTGGAGAGTTAAGTGTTCTGACAAGGAACTAAGTGTGTCTAACCTTCAGATAAGATCAATTTTAAGATAATGCCTACTTTGGTAATGAACCAAAGCTGCTTAGAAACTTTGTACTCTAGATGCTTCTAAAGCAATGCTATTTTGGTGACAACTATCATAGTTTTAATGACCAGCTTTGTTTCTGCAAGTTGTTGGTCTCCCAGGGCAACCTGGAGAAGGGTTACTAACTTTCATACTGTACTTAGAATAAAAGCGCAAATTGAAGGGGACAGTGATTAGCAGCATTGCCCAGGAAGTTATTCATTCATTTAGGAAACATCTTCTGAGTACCTTCCATGTGCCAGTCATCATGTTGCAGTCTAAGGCTCCAGAGTCTTGTAAGTTATCTCACTTGGAGGAACTTACGCTCTAGTAAAATGGTTTTCCAGCTTTGTTTTATATGTTCAAATCTCTATGTTTAAATCTCTGAACCAAAGCTTATGTAAGCCCCTCATTCATAAAAAGCAAAAGAATTGTACCTCAAAACCTGCCATTTTTGCCTCTGAGTCCTTTCCCTGTGGGCTCATTGAACAGAGCTTAAAACCGACTTCTCTTAGAGACAGACCCATAAGCAAATATCACAACACATTCTAAGTGATGTAACAGAAATATGAACAAGATTGACAAGAGAACATAAAGAAGTATATAGCTAAAGCTGTCTATGAGATTAGGAAGGTCTTCCTAAAGAAAGTGCCTTCAAGCAACAAGACAGTCTTTTTGGATGAGTAGAAGCTCACCCAGGGAGAGAGGGGAATTGAAGGTAGCGATGGCTATGGTGTTAGGGAACTAGGTAGCCCTAGTTCTGTAGGGCTGCATAGAGGTATTTGTAAAGGAATATTGAGAGATAAAACAGAAAGCAGATTAGGCTCTAAATCCTATAGACAGCAGAGAGGTTTTTAAGCAGAAGAGTAACATAATCAGATTTGTTTTTCATTGAGTTGATGTGGACAACCTCAGGGGAATCACAGGGGCTCTTTTAGATCAGAGGTGAGGAAGCTTCACCTAGGGCAATACTAGTGATATTTGAGAAGAGGGAACATTCCAGAGAGATTTAAGGGTGGTAAATGACAGATCTGAGTGATTGGCTAAATGTGTAGAACTGGGGGTGAAAAGGAGGAAGGGAGTATACCGAACCCTGAAGACTGTGTAGATGATGATGTATAATAGAGGGGAGGATGAGAACAGGGAGGAATCCGTTCGGTTTTGGAGATGTTGACTTTGAGGAAGCTGTGGGACATCTCGGTGGAGGACTTAGGTTGATAGCTGAAGATAAATGTTGGGATTAGAAATATTGATTTATGAAATCACTCATTGAAAACATAGGCCTGGGTATGCTTACTGCTGACAGCTACAAGAGGAATATGTAGCAAAGGAAATAGAGGTATTCTTTAATATTGAGAAAAGAGTGGTTTTGTAAATGGGTTTTCAGGAAGTGGAAGCAATAATATCTGATACCATAGGACAGAAAGATGTGAATCTTCTGAAGACCACTGGCTTTGCCAGCTGACCTTTAGGAAGAACTGTTTCTGTGGAATGATGAGAGTGATTCTGGGTTAGAATAGTTCAAAAAGAGAATGAAACATAAGGTAAGAAAATGAAGACAGTGAATGTGCACATGATGGAAAATGAAGAGGAGGCCATGGCGTAAAGGAGAAGCAGAGTGGAAGGGTGGATGTGTGTATGAGCATGAGTTGAATATGTTTGTAGACTGAGGACATCTATATGGTTAGGATGGTTAGGACTTTGGAATCAGACTAAGGGTCAAATCTCAGGCCTGCCATCGACTAGGTAATGACTTTGGGCAAGTTCTATAGGCCTCAGTTTCCTCATGTATATAATGAGGTTAATACTCTTTTTTTAATATAAATTTATTTATTTTATTTATTTATTTTTGGCTGTGTTGGGTCTTCGTTGCTGCACGCGGGCTTTCTCTAGTTGCAGCAAGCGGGGGCTACTCTTCGTTGCGGTGCGCGGGCTTCTCATTGTGGTGGCTTCCCTTGTTGCAGAGCATGGGCTTTAGGCGCATGGGCTTCAGTAGTTGCAGCACGCAGGCTCAGTAGTTGTGGCTCACAGGCTCTAGAGCGCAGGCTCAGTTGTGGCACACAGGCTTAGTTGCCCTGCGGTATGTGGGATCTTCCCGGACCAGGGCTCGAACGCATGTCCCCTGCGTTGGCAGGCGGATGCTCAACCACTGCGCCACCAGGGAAGCCCATGAAGTTAATACTCTTGTGTTTGTTTTTTTCTGTAAGGAGGAGAGATTAAAGACACGAGAGAGGGAGGGGATGAACTATATACTTCAGAGAAAAGAGGCAGGTGGGAGTGCAATCTGGAAGAAAATTAGAGTTAGCTTCAAAGTGAGGATTTACATGTTTTCCTGGGTAACAGAAGAGAAAGATAGTGATAAAATGGGATATTGGGCAGGGTACTTTAGGTTATGCTACAGAAACAAATAGCCCTCAGATCTAAGTCTGTTCATGTAACAAAGGTCCCTTACTCAGGCCACACATCCAACATGAATCAGGATGGGGACTCTGTTCGTCCTGATTCATGGACCCAGGCTGACGGAGGCTTCATCTCAGCATTTGCACCTCAGCATTTGCTTCTACAGTTACCACAGAGGAAGTCCCATGGCTACACCCAACCTCAAAGGGCCACAGAAGTGCCTAGGACTAGGGGAGCATGAAAAATATTTGATGGGCAGTGCTGCTGACCAGAACAACGGGTAAAACCCCCCCTAGGTATCAGCAAGTATGGCGGTGATAGGAATGGCGTAGACTTTCTTAATGATAGAGGCAGCAAATTGTGATCCACCAGGAGTAGTTAGAGTTTTGACAAGGGTGGTAAATGTTTGGAACAGCCGTTTGTTAAAATAATTATACAAGAACATAGCAGCAAAGGAAAAGGAAGTTGTTCTGGTTAAATATTTATCATTAGGGCTCCATGCAGAATGAAATGGTAATGCAGCTGCATTCAGTTTCTTAGTTCAGCTGTAGCTTAAAATTAGAAGCTGCCCATCAATAATTTTCCCAAGGGAGTGATTTATCCTGTAACAGCACATAGCCTAGAGAAAAGGAAATGCAAACAGGCAGGCTTTCTTGGAATGGAAAGGGAAACCACTGCAGAGAGAGAACATGCAAGAGAAGTTGATTGTGCACCAATCCTTGGAAATAAAAATGAGTTCCCTTTTATCAGTCAGTCTGTAAGTACATTAGCTGCTGGCCTAGCACTTTGGCACCGGGTGGAATCAAGAGAAGTTTATGACTTTATTCTTGCTGACAAAGAGTATAGGGTTTGGTCAGAGGGACAAAGCTCATGATACGAGTTTGGGGTTTGTTTAATTTATATCATTTATTACCCTAATTAGTATAATTTGGGGGAAGAGTTTCGTGGAATGTAATGCATTAAATCTAGATCTTGAAGAGTAGGTTTAACTTGGAGAGTGTAGAAGAGAGGGAGGATTCAAGAGTGATGGTTCGATTAAAGATCTGATGGTAGAGTGAAAATGGTTTGTACGGGGGAAAGGAAGGAGAATGGCTAGAAAGAAGAGGAGAGGGTTAGATGAAGGAATTATGAGACATCAGGCTGAACTGATAGATTAGAGCCTCATTACTAGGAGCTGGTGCAATGTGAGAGGAAAGGAGGAATTGTTTAGTTACTGAACATGAAATGAGTGAGTTCAGTTAAAAGACTTCATAATAATCCCTGTGTTGTCTTTTAAGCTGCTCCACATAAAACCTTAATGACTTTCTGTTACCTTCAGAATAAAGCCCTGGTCTTTAGTCTCATTTGTACACGACCATTTAGAAGGGACAACTGCATATCCAAAGGATATTGTGATGAGGAAGACTAGGATATGTTGAGGACCAGGAGCCAGACCCAAGGAGTACATTAGAATCAAAAGATCTTATCAACAGGCTCGACTCAGGCTAGCCCCTCACAGGGGCTGCGACCATGCCAGACAGGCCCCCAGCCCTAGTAGGAGACTGAAGGGTCTGTGAGCCGCCAGGTCAGACATCAAAGCAGAAGCCTTCTTTTCTTTTGTTTCCTTTCCTTTTTTTTTTTTTTTTTTTACAGCTTTATTGAGATAGAATTCATACAGTACACAATTCACCCACTTAAAGTATACATGTCAAGGATTTTTAGTATATTCACAGAGTTTTGCATTCATTACCACATGAATTTTAGAACGTTTTTATTACTTAAAAAAGAAACCCAGGGGCTTTCCTTGGCGGCCCAGTGGTTAAGACTCTGCGTTTCCTCTGCAGGGGGCACAGGTTCAATCCCTGGTCAGGGAACTAAGATCCCACGTGCTGCACGGCATGGCCAAAATATTAAAAAAAAAAAAAAAAAGAAGAAGAAGAAGAGGAAAAGAAACCCTGCATTCCTTAGTCCTCATCTCCTTCCTTACACGCCCCCCGCCCCCCCCACCAGACATCTAGCCCTAGGCAGCTGCTACTCTGCTTTCTGTCTGTAGATTTGCTTGTTCTGGACATTTCAAATAAATGGAAACATACAATATGTGGCCATTTGTAGCTGAATTTTTTCACACGGTTTTCACTTGTTTTTAATGTTCATTCATGTTATAGCACATACCAATACTTCATTTCTTTATATTGCATAATAATATTCCATTGAATGGATATACTA
This sequence comes from Physeter macrocephalus, assembly GCF_002837175.3. Lineage (NCBI taxonomy): Eukaryota > Metazoa > Chordata > Mammalia > Artiodactyla > Physeteridae > Physeter > Physeter macrocephalus. Next base: position 70,517,358 of record NC_041227.1, on the reverse strand, counting down.
CATTTTGTTTATCCATTCACCACTTGATGGACATTTGGATTGTTTCCATTTTTGACTATTATGAATAATGCTGCTGTGAACACTCATGTACAAGTTCTTGTGTGGACATACGTTTTCATTTCTCTTAGGCATATACCTAGTAGTGGAATTGCTGAGTCATATGGTTTAACCATTTGAGTAACTGCCAGACTGTTTCTTAAAGCGTCTGTATCGTTTCATATTTTACAACATTTATTGATACATTACAAAATAATGTAAAATTTACATTTACAGTATCTCCACATCCTTGGCAGCATTTGTTGTTATTATCTTTTTGATTATAGTCATCCTAGTGGGTGTGAAGTGGTATCTCATTGTGGTTTTAATCTGCATTTCTCTGATCAGAAGCCCTATTTTCAAAACTAAGGCATTAAATACAAGGCACGTTATAGGGACTTCAGGAGAAGCCTGAGAAAGAAATCTCAAGAGACTGATATGAATAGAAGGACGGTTTCAGGCAGTTAAGGACTAAGTGCGAGTTGAAGGCAGCCTGTTATAGTTTGTCCAGTCTGTGCTGTTGCCACATTCCATCATAATGAATAACCAGAGGTTACTGTTTAGCTATTCTCAATCCTTGCAGCACTAGACTAGAGCCATTTGAAAAAAATTTTAAATATATCTGTCCCGTGCCAGTTGAATCAGAATATCTGGAGATATAGCCCAGGTTATCTGTAAATATTTTTTAAAAGTCTCCCCACATGAATCTGATACACTGTGGGAAAGCCACTGTTGTAAATAATTCAGCAGGATTAAATAGTGGAATGAGTTTATTGATTATATGTACTGTTCAGATAGCCATCTGCCTTTATTTTGACTTGTAAGCTTTTCTGAGACAACTGCTAACTGAATTTGAACACAAAATTTGAGATATAATTGCAGTGTGTGTAGTCCTCTGTGACTAATAGCAGAGAGAAAACCTAGCGTGGAATTCATAAAATCAACTGATTAGTTTTGCCCAGTTAAAACTCTAATTTCAAAGTTTGGTCAAAGAGTTGAACTCCTTCACTTCCTTTCCATTTATAATGATGACTCATGAGGCTTTTGTTTATTTCCAGTTATACCCGTCTCTTTGAGTTCAGTGATCCGTCTCTTTAAGCATGCAGTGATCATGTACAATAATTATGTACCTTTTCAAGGTAGTGAATAATTTCAATGATAAAATAATCTATTATAATGATATGTTGTCACGGGTCACTGATTGATATCTTAGTAGTTGGCTCCTAGGTACACACATTTCTTGTGGTTGTGTTGATTTGAACATGGTGCCGTTCCTGTGTGAACTTTGACCTTTCTAATTGACCCGATGTACCCAGATGACAGAGAGGAGATCAATCAAGGTGATATTCCATTACCATAAGGTCAGCTATTTTTCTAGGATTAAGGTATTATTTTATTTTCTTCAGGGATTGGAGACCATTTGTGTCTTTCTATTTAAATTGTAGATCTAGTCACAAAATGGAAAAGGATGAGAGCTAAAGTAGAATATTATCCCATTAGATTGGTGCCAAATTTCCAGCACTGAAAGTAAGCATTTTCCTTGTCCAGGACCTTCTTTAGAGGAATCAGATGTCCCTGTCTTAAATTTGAGTTGTAGAGTTTCAGAAAGTGAAAACTCATATTCTGTAAAGAAGAGGTAGGCAATGCAGAAATGTTGATAATCTGACTCATGTTCTAATGCCCCCCTTGTCAGGTACTGCTGTGGTTTCACTGCAATTTGAGATTTCTTATATAATGTTTAAAGAGAGGGGAAATGGAGAAGAAGGGCAGGATGAGGGATGTGGAGGAAGATGTGCTGGAATATTTTTTCAGGGGGGACCTATATTTTTGTCATAATAGAACTGCTGAAATCTGTGCCTGGGCCTGTAGCCCAGGCCTTCTCTTCCTCTCAAAAACAAAGCAGGTACTCCTAGTCTTTAGTCTCTTAGTCATTTCTAGATTAAGTGAAAGAATGGCATACAGAGCCATTGGTGTGAAGTGTAGCATAGAAAAAATTGAAATGGAAACGATGGAGAGAATGTTTTAGAACATCATCTCCTTTTGGCTATCTCTCAGACTTCCGGGCCTTTTCTCATTGTTTTTTCCTTCCTCTTTCTTTTCCTTCCTTTTTTTTTTAAAACCTATTTTATTTATAAACTGCAGCCTGTAAAGAAAATGAGGGGTATATTACACATCCTTGAAAACAAAGAGGAAAACAAACCAACCCTTGTTAATAACTTCCACTTTGAGTGCTTGGGCTGGTTGCAAGGCCCAGAGGACCAGTAGTCTGGCGAATGTGGAAGGATATGGAACCATTTGTCCTGGGAGAACCACTACATTAAAGGAAGAGGATGAAGTCATGGGGGGAGGGGGAGGCTCTGCTGATGAAAGTAGCTGTCAAATTAGCAGGTCTGGAAGTTGGAGTGCATATTGTTATGAGCTGCTCAAGTTCACACCAGAGCTACCAGCTCCATCCGTCTTTCTCAGTTTACATTTTAATTGGCTTGTAGTTAAGTTTTTTAAACACTGTGAGATTGCTGACATACACTGTAATATCATGTGAATAATTTATGGAGGTTGCTCAAGACAAGCTTTTTCTTTGATTTGAGAATCCAAGGGGAAGGGGGAGGAGAAGGATGAGGGGCCTGTGGGAGGGGCCCAGGACAGAGGAGCAGACGCAATTGCATGTTGCACGCTGGATGTTAAATGTTTCTGCTGCTGTAGTCAGTAGCGTTTGGGAATTCGGGAAGGTTTGTACAATACAATCTTATTAATAACAATTCTGTCAAGAGAGCACCCAATTAAGTTGAATTGGGTTTATGACTCCCTCTTGGTTTCTTAAAACGTGTGGATATAAAACCTGTTCCATGTGAGTAGTGGATAGCAAGGGTGGGGTTTTTTTGTTTTGTTTTGTTTTTTGGTTGGTTTTAATGATTCCTCCTCCTACTGAGAATTTTCTTGTTTATAAATGCAGGAGTAGGCATTTTTCCCAAACTATCTTTTTCTTTTCAGCGCTCATGATAATCTAGAGAAGATGGAACTGGTGTCAGTGGACAGTCGTTCTAGCTAAGAACTTGACTGCTTCTGGGAGTGGTTTGCCAGACAGCTCTGAGTCTAGAATATCATCTAATTAAGACCTGTGGGAGAACCCTCTTCTGAAATATACTTCTAAAATATACTTTTTTTCTTATTATAAAATGTGGAGAGTATGGAGAATAAAAATCACCTATAACTCCTCCCCACATTGATAACAATTGGGATGATGTTTGCTTATATCCTTCTAGTCTTTTTTCTATTCATAACGAGGTTGAAATCATATATAGTGTTTAGGCTTTTTTTTTCTTTCTCACTAAACATTACATCATGAGTATTTTCTCATACATGTCATCTACAGTTCCATTTCTAATGACTACATAACATATATGTGTATGTATTCTCTGTGAACTTACAGTGCTTTATCTAACCTGTCCAGCTAGTGAAATGAAGCATTGTATGCAGTTTTTATCCATTTTAGTCAGGGAAGCAGTTAATATACTTTTGGTTAAATTTTGGTGTACGTTCTTGATTATTTCCTTAGGGAAGTTTTTAGAGATAGAATTTCTACAATGAAGCAGAGAGAGTCTGAGGGAAAGATCAGCAATGCCTCAAGAACAATTTTGTCCTGAAAAGTGGGATAAAACACAGATTTTTCTCACTAATGAAATTAGTAATTTCTTTCTATTTAAAAAATTGATAATGACATTCAATCTGAGGTTCTTTGAAATTATTGAGATTTTTTTTTCTTGTGTGTTTCTTAACCACAAAACCCATCTGTTAGGATTAATGTAGGCTCTTTTTTCTTTACCAGTTGTCATATAACTACCTAAGACTTCATGTAATCAGTTGAGATGCTACAAATGTATTGCCTGTCAAGTCCAATAAAAAAGAGGGCAGTTAATTAAAGGGATGTCTTGCTGTTAAACTTGCAGTCAATTGCTTTTAAGTAACATTTAGTTTGATGTGTAGTCAAAGGGCAAGAAAATCAGTGTTCAGAAAGGACTAGCTTTTTAAAATTGTAGAAGGGGAGGGACTTTATTGGGGGTTGAGATGAGTGGCTTATCAATTGATATGATGTTTTCCTTTTTAAAAATATATTCATATATTAAAAAGAAGGTGACAGACATGAGGCATTAAGGTCATTAAGGTCCTGTCAGTTTGGAATCTTTTCAACTTAAGATAACTAAGTCCCTATCCTCATGCAGCCCTAGAAGACACTATTTTCCCCCATGATCAGGCCTGGCTTCAAGGTCATCTTGTGTGTGTGTGTGTGTGTGTGTGTGTGTGTGTGTGTGTGTGTGTGTGTGTGTGTGTGTGTGTGTGTATGAATGCCTGGACTGTAAGTAGATGAAGCAAGAAGTTGTAAACAAATTGCTGTACTCTGCAGATGGGAAACTGCCATTGGTAGATGCAGTAGAAGGGCTCCACCAGCACAGCAGCCCTCCGGAACAGCTGCTTCAACTCAGGCCTGTTCTCTGCTCCTTCCTGGGAGTGCTCTAATGCTCTCTGCACCTGTGCTCAGCTCTTCCTTGATGATGTAGGTGGGAACGCACATTCTCTGAACAGTGATCTTGTAGTGGGCATGTGCAGTTCTTTCAGAGGGAGGGTCTCTCCAAAAGACCCCATCCCAATTAAAATTGAAGTGTTGAAATATTTGTGAAACAAAGAATGTGTAGAGAGTGGAGACCTTTTCCATCTCAAAGGCACACAGATATTAGAGACTAGAGCTGTTGGAAGCGTGACTGGCTTTATGTTGAAGTTCTGTTGGAGGTCCCTGAACTTTGGAGCCTTATTCCAGAGCCAAGAAACTTCAGATTTTGCCAGTGACCACATTAAAATGTTTGTGTCTGGCAAGGGTAAACCAATCTCATTTACTAGCTTTCATTCGTTACACTGGCTATTATTTCATAAACAAGAATTTATTTTTTTAGAGCCAATTGTGTGCCTAACTAGGCAGTATGGAATGCAAGAGAAGGCATAAGTTATGGTCATACCCCTCATGGGCCTTCCAATAAGGCAAAGTAAATACGTAATCCACTTACAGTCAGTCAATGGCAATATTTTTATTTGTAGTGAGCCCACATTTCAGTTGAAGAAAGTATTATTCTAGGAAGAAAAACATCGGCTGAATTAATGGCAGATTCTGAATGGGCACTGGGCTATATTCAGAATGCAAGTATTTTCAGTTAGGTGAGGTTGTTGAGGTTTACTTTCTTTCCTGAGTGCCTATGAATTAGCAAATTCTAAACCAGCTGTTTTCAAATTACATAAAATTGGGGCCTACCTTGAGTGTCTGTTTCTCTCTGCCAAGTTTCAGCTCGTAACCTATTTTAAAGCTTAGTCCTAAACGCCCCCAAAACCAATGGAATGATAGCAGGCACCACCTTAAATCATAATATTTTCTCAAGAACATGTTCAAGCTTGAAATAATGACCAGGTTAGAGAAAGAGGAGGTAAGAAGAGAGAAGTAGACAAGTTTGTGTTTCTTATTTAAAAAAAAAACTTGCTTGAATAAATAAGTTGCTTAGATTTCTGCTGCTTTTTTCCTAGATGGCCAAAGGGGGAGAGCTTTTTTGCTCATGAAAGGGGTGAATTAAAAGGATACCTCTGCATCAGATGAAGATATTTGTAGGATGACAATTGGTGATAGGGTTGGAGTTTCAAAATGTTCTCATGTGACCATTTCACAGATCTCTCTACCCTCCTTCCTTTGGTATTGAATACATTGCTTAATTCCTATCAAGAACATGGGTTGGCAGACTTTTTCTGTAAAGGGCCAGGGAGCAAACATTAGCCCTTGTGACCACATAGGTCTGTGTCATATAGTAGTCATCTTTGTTTTCTTCTTTTTTCTTTTAACAACACTTTTTAAATGCAAAAACGAATCTCAGTTTACGGACTGTACAGAGTCTGATTGCGGGTGAGATTTGGCCTGCAGGCTGTCGTTTGCCACCTCATGCCCTAAAGAAATATGGGGTGAAATCCTGGATGAGCATGCGAGTTGGATATGCCAGCATGATTTCTCTCTTTCCACTGCTTGCTTTGTCCTCTCCTGGTCACTGGCTGTCTCAGGAGCCGGTCCCTGGAGCCTTGCTCTCCTTTGTGATGTAAAGGTGTGAAATGGTGTTTCCACTGGAAGGCCTGCAGGGGTAAATGCTGTCTCTAATTAACCTGTTCATTTAGTGCTATTATCCTTTATCTTGAAGGTAGTTCTGCTAGGGGAGGATAAGGAAAGTCCTTAATTAGAGTAACTGTTTCACATTGTCTATGTTTGCATGATGAAGTATAAAAAGCCTGGGAGATGAAGCTGTCAGTCACTAAGTGTCTTTGGGAACCTCTTGGTTTTTAGCATTTAACAACCGTGCTCTATTATTGAGTGTTGTTGAGTGAAACCTCAGGTCACAGACTTTGTGATACAAAGACTCTGACCCAAGACATCTGGCATATGTAAGTTATGGCTAATGTCCACCAACTGGATAATGTCATTGGCACATTGTAGCTTCATAGATGCTTGTTTGTTTATTTGCTTGTTGCTTTAGAGTATTTTAAATTGCCATTTGTCTTTTTAGTTTGTTTTCTGTCTCCCTAATTGGATATTAAGTGCTTCTAGTACAGGGAAAGTGCCTCATATTCTTTGAAGCTTAAAGTCTGTTGGAGTATCATTGCAGTGTTCATAGGATTTTTCTAATTGTGGTAAGATATACATAACAAAATTTATCATTTTAATATACATAACGTAAAATTTACTGTCTTAACCATTTTCAAGTATACATTTCAGTGGCACTAGGTACATTCACATTGTTGTACAACCATCACCAATATCCATCTCCATAACTCTTTTCATCTTGTCAAACTCTGTACCTATTAAACAGTAACTCCCCATCCCCCCTTCCCAGCCACGCCTGGCAACCACCATTCTACTTTCTGCCTCTATGAATTTGACTACTCTAAGTATCTCGTATGAATATTTGTCTTTTTCTGAATAGCCTACCTCGCTTAGCCTAATGTCCTTAAGGTTCATCCATGTTGTAGCATGTGTCAGAATTTCCTTCCTTTTTAAGGCTGAATACTATCCCATTGTATGTATATATACCACATTTTTTTTATCCATTCATCCATCAGTGGACACTTGGATTGCTTCCACCTTTTGGCAATTGTGCATAATGCCGCTATGAACACGTTCGAGTCCCTGCTTTTAGTTCTTTTCTGTAGATACACAGAACTGGTCATCACAATACTTTTCAGACTGCCAAATTGACAATTTTCTTTTAAGCTCTATGGTACTTTAAGTATTTTTACCATACTTTTCTATGTCATCTATCCTAATAAGATCAATATTATAATAAAAAAATTAGTTATTAGCTATGATGAACAAAAAAGTTCAGTGAGCACAAACATTTATTCATCCTATGTATCAAGGCACTGGGCTTACCTTTTTATGTGAATTAATTTACTTAAGGCCCACAGTATGTTATCTGCATGTTACAGAGGAAGAAACAAAGGCTTAGCAAGGTTAGGAAATTTGTCTGAGGTCACACAGCTGTATGTGACAGACAGGGTTCTGCTTCAGAGCCAGGTCTTCTAGATACCAGGAAGCCATTCAGAAGAGCGGATTGCATCTGTATACTTCATAATATTCTCGGCATGGTTAGTGGAAGGCTTATTATTTTCCAAAGCCTGATGTCACTTTTGAATTTCAAAATCAAATTATATAAAATAACATGTAAAATTCTTTGAAAGCTCTAAAGTGCTATATAAGTGTAAAGTATTAAGATTAAGCCTAGCGATGGACAAATGTTAAAAGCTGTAAATATATGGACCCCAAACCATCTAGATTGTGAACTGTAGTCTAAGCATTATGCATACTTAACCAGGGCCTACCTTGTGAACATTGCTTCATATGCCATTTTATTCATGCTAGTTTTAATTCTTGTTAGGACTGGCACTACCTTTTCACCTGCTGTTATGAACTTCATGTCCTTTTTGACTTAAGTTGGTGGGAATAAGCCAGGTTCTCACATCATGTTCTTTATCACTTCTGGTAGCCTCTGAATAAGACCTGTGCCTTCAGCCATCTTTGAAATCTCACAGCTCTCAGGCTAGGTCTAGATGCTAAATAGTTTAAGAACTATCATGGAAGAGCCGCTAGGCTTAACTGTGCCATTTCAGAGGACAGAATTAGGCCATTTGTGTGTGTAGGTTCTAGAGGGGCAGATTTCAGTTCAGAATAAAATGCATAGTGGTACAGTGGTAGACTGGATCCCTTGAAAAGTAGTAAACTCCCTGTGAGTGGAGCTATTCAAACACAGGCTAGAAAATCCCTTCTCAACAATGAGGCAAAGAGGATTCCTACACTAGGACACTCATTTCGTTACTCTTCAGTCTTGGGGTATCATTACATTTACTTCAAGTGTCCTAAGAACTTCATTTTAGCTGTTACCTTATTTTGTATTGTTTTCCTCAACACAAGGCAGGTGCTAAGAGAGTTTGCCTGGTTTAGTTGCTGTATGTGGAGCAAATAACTGCTGTGCTAGAGTGGGTTACAAATAAAAAATATTTAGACTAGATCCAGATCACGGTCGAGGAGATTAACAGGGTCATATTTTTAGATTCAGATTCTCCAGGGTCTGGACTGACCATGTCCAAAACAGGATCAACAGTGAGCAAGGTGTCTGAAGTAGTTCAATGAATTTATATTGATTATTTGATTTATTGACTTCTGTGCACAGTCTTCTTGGAACCCTTCAGCATCCAGAGCTAGAAAACTTACAGTCTTTCAGTGTAACATTTGGCTTGAGCGAGGACATGGGATTGGCACAGATGACATTCTCTCCTCTTTTCTGGTTAACGTGGCTCCGGGATCACCAAAGTTAATGCAAATAGTAGAATATTTGCTCGTATAGAGACCAAAAGTACTTAAAATTCAGTGCAGGTGGAATTGCTTGTTTAAGTATCGGAGGACAGACTTGGTAATTTCAGTTGCATGAGTTGCTTCTTATTTTGTTTTGGTAGAATTTGAGTGTTAGAGACTTTGCCTGGAAGTCAGCCTCCAGCATTGACGTCTGACACGAACCGCAAAGGCAGCCCCCCCTTTCCGTTGGCAGAGCCAGGCCCACGTCCGTGGCTGTGATCTCAGGGGAGGGCTCTAGTCCACGGCTTGGGTTTATGACTGGGAAGCCTGCCTCTTCTAAGGTGGGAAAAACACAGCCAAAGTGACCCCATAGAATTTGAGCTTGGGGGAACTGTCAGATCCAGAGAACCCATCAAGGTCCGGGATGTGGCCCAGCTTGAACTGGCACCCATGGGCTTCACCAGAGCCAGGTGTCAGAAATGGGTAAATATCAAATTGTATCTGATGAAAAACAGGAGGAAGCAGAGCTCCCCTTCCCTCCTTGAAGGAGCCAAAGTCATCTGAATGGTGTTTGGGTCCAGATGATTCAAAAGCCACAGTCTCATGACCCAACCAAAGAAATATTCAAAACTAGCCTGAAAAAATAATAGCATGTTTTTAAAAATATGCTATCAAACACATTTATCTTTGACTCAAAATGAATTAAGTATTTTTTCTCTTAAAATGTCCAAATATTCATTAATATAGAAGACTATAGGTTGATTACCTCTTGGAGAAATATTCAGATTTAGGATTTCTCTTTTAAGTCAAAAACTTGGAAGTGATACTACATAAGTAATGTTTGATCTGGTCCAGAGCTCTTAGTTGAATTTATTGTCTATTATATGGGGGAAATACTGAAATAGTTGGAAGAAATAATACTAAAAAAATCAGACTTATATATTTGAAAATGCCTGATTATATAACTGTTGTGTCAATGAGATATTGATAAGATAGAGAAGGGGAATAAGGATGGCTCAAGTGGATTCCCAAAAAGGTAAAAATGAAGAAATCAAAATCACATCAACATAGAAACGTCCTAAAGTTTGATAAGAACGCAGGTAAAAGTGCATACATTTGTGAAAGCACAACAAACTGTACACTTAAGATTGCTACAGGGCTTCCCTGGTGGCGCAGTGGTTGAGAGTCCGCCTGCCGTTGCAGGGGACACAGGTCCGTGCCCCGGTCCGGGAAGATCCCACATGCCACGGAGCGGCTGGGCCCGTGAGCCATGGCCGCTGAGCCTGCGCGTCCGGAGCCTGTGCTCGGCAACGGGAGAAAAAAAAAAAAAAAAAAAAAAAAAAAGGATTGCTACATTTCACTGTGTGTAAATTATACTTCAGTACACAACAAAAGGAGCAAATCTAATCAACTGATCTGTTAGCAACAATTTATGAGGAAGTTACAATATAAAGCAACTTAGGGAGAGACATTTCCATCCTTCAGGAAACTTGCAAATCATTGGTTAAACCTAGACACAAATTTAAGAAAATTTTAATAATAAAAATTAAATAAACTAACAATGATTGAGTCATAGAATCCTGAACCTGGATGGAGCCTTCAAGATCATCATCCCTCCTATTTTAAATATATATAAAAAAACTGAGACTCAGAAAATTTTAGAAAATTATCAAAGAAATTTAGAGACAGAATTTCACCAGATGGCAGGACTACAAGCTTAAAGCTTCTCTCCTTTCTTTTTTGTCATGTTGACTTCCTCCTCCTCCCACCTGCTAACTATCCCTAAGGCTCTGTTTTCAGCTCTCGCTGGCTTTCCCTTTATGTTGCACTCTCATTGATTCATTAATTTCAATGTTAATATTCTGTATTCAATCAGTAAATACTTTTGAGTTCCTACCGTATGCCCAGCACTGTTTTGTGGGAGGGCAGTACAGTACTGAACCAAACAGACTAAGCGTCTTCCCTCACAGAACTTAAGTTCTACCAGTGTCAGTGCACGTGGAGCCCAGATAGTAATTTCTGGGACAAGAGTTCTCACCCACTCCAGACTCATTGCCCTAAAGCTTCTTGCACATCATGGCAGCACTGCAAGCTGAACTTGGCAATAATCTCATCTTCTCTCCAGATCATTTGCTCCTCCTGCCTTGCCTATGCCTGAAGAACGTGTTTGGTTCTTCTTACTGAACCTCTCAGTCAACCAATTTTAATTCCCTAAACTCTAACAAATTGACATTTTCTTATATCTGTTCAGCATCTCCTTGTTACGTTGCTTCTTCCTTGTAAAGTTTCAGTACCTTTCTAACTTATCTCCTCTTGTCCCCAACTCTGATCTATCCTATATATTACTGCCTAATTTTTCTAAAACGTATTTCCTCTATCACCCCCTTGACATACACACACACACACACACACACACAAAAACATTTTCCTTGGATCCTGTTCGCCTTCCAAATTAAATGGAAACAGTCTTGGTCAGTAAAGACAGTTAAAAGCATGGCTCCAACCTCCTTCTCAAATCTTCTTACTTCCCCACTATAGGTACCTGCATTTACTCTGACCAAAGTGGTTCTTGGCTGCTCCTTTAGCCGGTCCCTTGTTCTCTGTCACTCTGTGGTTACTCACTGTGTCTCCCACCCGGACCCACTATGCAGCCTCCACCCTCCACATCCTCATCATCAGTTTCTGCATATCTCACCCACCGCCTTATCTAAGAGACTTTCTCAGTCTGATCAACATGATTCTTCCGTCCTTTGAATGCATTTATCTCTCACTGCATTGCGTTATGGTTATTCTTACTTTCTGTTAAAATAATTTGATGGATTTTCATAAAATGACACATCCTTCTTGAAAAGAATTTAAATATACAGAAGAATAATGAAAGTAAAAACCACCTGAAATCTCTTCACCCAGAGATACCTGTTCTTGAGCAACCCTCCACACCTCTGTGTGGATATACAAACTTGGTGGAGTCTCTACACTTTCCCATAAATGAAATCAGATTTTACCTGGTTTTTGTTTTCCCTGTCGATATATTCTGGTGCTCTTTTATTGTTACTCAATATAAAACACGAAACTAATTTTCAGTGGCCACAAGATATTTTGTTTGGCTTTATCATAATCTAACAACCACTGCTTGTTTTTTGGTTTTGGTTTTGGTTGTTTTTTTCCAGCTTGCCTTCATCTGTTCATTAGGAGGTACAGGGAGGAGGTTGTTCTGTGTTCTGGCCCCTGGGCTTAACACAGCCGTGTAAAATGCAAGTGAGAAGTCTGTCATGGACCTTGACAAGAACTGTTTGTGACACACCACTCCATGTGGTTCGGGACCTGAAAAAATGTTTGAAGATCTTGGAAAGAGGTTAGAGAGGATTGACCTAAAATCCCGACGAAAATTGTAACCTTTTTTTATTATTATTATTACTGCTTTGAACAGCATTGTGCCTCCATCGCCTGCAAGAAAGCCGTTCATTGTTCCTTGTTACATAATCTGCAGAGAGCTTATTCGCTTAGAAAGCGACGCGTTCATCACGGTCCCTCTCTTACGAGGAGCTAAAAGCAGAATCTGTTCTGCGTCTCTGAGGCTTTCTTCACAGCACAGACCTCATGCTATCGCTAATTAGCCAGAGCATTCCCAGCCCCAAACCCCAGTGCCTGGGTTTGACAAAAGTCTGTTTTTTTTCCGTGGACAGGTGAAGCCTGCCTCTCTGTCGAGGGGCACCTCCGTAAGACAATCAACAGCAGTGTGGTGGCGAGCTCTCAGGTCAGCCAACGCAGTGAAGCACGCTGCAGCCCCCAGAGGACCGGCTGTTTGCCGCCTCCCTGCCCCTGCGAGGTGGGATCTCCACCAGGCTGTGCCTTTGTACTCTAACTGAATACCTAACCACCACGAGGCAAGCCACTCGGGCATTATTCCTATCTATTCCCCGTTTCTGGCTTTAGACACCAGTCTACCCAACATCCCTTAACCAACTTCCAGCCACTTGTATCAAATGATGTATGCAATTAGCAGCCTCTGCGAGTTCATTAGGAAAAAAAAAAAAGAAAGAAAGAAAAACCATGAGATTGTCTGTCTGTCACTGTGAAGTGAAGCTTGACGGGAACATCCTCAACTGTCCCACCCCACCGCCCTTCCCGCCATGTGTCTGTGGTCTTCGGTGCGCACGCGCCGGCGGCTACCGGTGTTCCATGGCTCTGCCATTTGCTCAGTGGGGGGACGTTTTCTTAGCCGAGCAGTGCATTGCTCTGCCTGAGGGATTGAGAACATATTGCTTGGCAGGTGGGCCCGCTCAGATGCACTGACTGTTGTTTCAGCACTGACAGGGAACATACATCATGCGGGCCCAATATGCCAGCGTAAATCCATGGTAACCTGTTCAGAGGGCTGCAACCAGCAAACAAAGTGTTTGGGTCTTAATAGGTGATATTTTAAAAACGTATAATTGGGATCTGAGGAGGAATTCTGGGTGACAGGCCACTCCTTCTGCCATCTTAGCAGAAGCTGGGCCTACAGCAAAATACCACTCCTGTCATACCGCACAAGGATGACTGCCATTCCAGCTCGGCTCCAGGCAGCTGTGCACGGCGCCAACCACGCCAAGAGATCGTCTGTGCAGGGAAAAGAGCCTTCAGTTTTGAGGTCTTTCCTTTCTGCCTTGGTGCACAGCACTACTTGCAAAAACTGCTCCTGGCAATGTCAGTGGAAACCGTCAGCGCTCCTCTCCTTAGCCGACTAATATGAGCTTAAAGGGAGCTAGAGTTTGCTGTGGTGTTGGGTGGAGGACAGATAAGCCTCTGAGCAGGGGTCCCTGATCTTTCTCATGAAGATAAGCTGCTTTTTATTTCCCCGCTGGATGCCAGCAGGAGAATGAGATATTAACGAAGTCCCTGGGCAGCGCGTGAAGGGACTCGATGTCACGGCCTGGCTGCCGCCCCACGGGGAACGTGGACAAGTGGCTGCTGGCGCCTTGGGGACACAGCGGGTAAAGGTTGGCACAGCACTGGTTTCCGGCCACATTTCCGGAGTTCCGGAAACTAGGCAGACGGAAGGGCCCTTTACGCAGGTTGTCTTCTTCCGGAGTCCTGGTGCGTGCTCCTCGGGACGCACAGCCTGTGCTCCTACCTTCCCACGGCACAGGCTGGTCACAGGACTCACCTCCCTACACTTAGTCATCCGTTACTTTCTGTGTCTTCCCTAACCTGCATTCTCCTTGAGGATTCGTGCTTAGCTGCGTGCTGGATTCGTGGCGGGTGCCCAAAGAATGAACAAAGGAAGATGGGCATCTGTAAAGAGAAAAGCCGTTGTCGGGTCATCGTGGAGTTGTTGGCTTTTCTTTTACCTTCTTGATTTCCAAGCAGTCATAACTCTGGTATTTCAGGATGACTTGCCAATCAAATAAAAACTGGGCAGCAATATTGTATTATTTAATTTTCCTCCTGCCAAACAACTAAAACAGTATCAGCACTACAGCATCTGCGTTCTCTCTTGCTTCAACGGAGTTTATTTCCCTAAAGCAAACTAGATAACGTCCTCGTGAGATCAAGGACCTTCTAAATTTTAAGGACCAACGGGAAGACTTTAGGAGTGTAAGCAGTAGCAGTCAGTATTCAGAAGCGTGTCCCTGATAGTCTGGCGTAGAACGGTAACTGTGAGAGACGCGGGCCTCGTCACGCCCTAGCAATGGCGCAGCCATCCCTCTGCCAGTTTCACTCTTTGCTTCTGCTTCTGCTCAGCAGTGTGGTCAGCCGCAACACAGCTGTGTGCCAACCAGAAGGTTTCCTAAAAACAGACCTAGGTGCTCTGTCCCCAGACATCCTAGGTTATGCGGCCTGTAGTGAAGCCTGGGAATTTGTACCTTTGAAACGTTCCCCAGGTGCTTTACCTGCAACCAGTCCGTGGGCTTTGGTTTGGGAAGGACACAACACTGCAGACCTCAGCATTTCCCTCAGTCTTACAGCTGCCTTGGGCAAATACTGATACGTTCTTCCTAGGTCGTCTTTCTAAAAAAAATCATGATGTCTTAGACAGATGCTCTGAGGAGACTCAAAAACTCCTTGCAGAACGTAAAACCAGGAGGGTTTAAGTATGCAATGGAAACATCATTTGGAAAGTACACTTCCATCATCAGTCCTACCTCTGAAATATTCTTTTTTTAAATGACTTAATTTTTAAAATTTTAATTAACTGATTTTCATTGATGTATAATTGACTTGCAGTATCATATTAATTTCAGGTGTACAACATAGTGATTCTTTTTTTATTGAACTGTAGTTGACTTAAAATATTAGTTTTAGGTGTACAGCATAGTGATTCAATATTTTTATACGTTATGAAATGATCACCCCAATGAGTCTAGTTACCATCTGTCACCATACAAAGTTATTACAGTATTATTGACTATATTCCCAATGCTGTCACACGAATGCAACGTACAGCATGACTTTATTTTTTTAAATAAAAGAGCATTGTTGTGACTCACATAACGTTGACCCCCTTAACATATACAATTCAGTGATTTTTAGTATATTTACAGCCATTTAGTATATTGTGCAACCGTCACCACTATCTAATTCCAGATTATTTTCATCACCCCAGGAAGAAACACCATACCCGCTCCTTTCTGCCTCTAGCCCATGGCAACCACTAATCTGCTTTCTGTCTCTGTGGATTTGCCTACTCTGGGTATTTAGGCTTTGAAATATTAAAATCTGACTGGACGCGAGTCCAGTTATTTTCTTAGGTATCTCCAAAGAAAAATTTTCTAACACTCCAGTGATGGCTCCTGAGTCTGACATGTTTCATGGTCAGAAAGGTATCACTCATGTCTGACTTTTACTTCCTTCTGTAGTATTAGCTCCTACAGTATTAACTCATATTCCCTTGTTTATCTTCCCTGCCTCTCTTTGATCATTTCAGCAACCCTCAAATTCTTTATAGGTTCAAACATCAAGTCACCTCCACTTAGCTGCAGGATGAATGACGTCAATATTCCTATGCCTCTCCTCAGATTCACCCGATATTGCCTCCTGTTTCCTCTTCTCAGTCATCTAAATAAAGAAGTATCCACCCTTTTCTCTAAGGTGAATGCCATTGTTTCTGTCCTCTTGTTTCAATTCCTCCCTCCTCCTCCAGAACCTGGCTTCTGAATATCTTCATTTTCTTTCTTCAACCTACAGAAATACTCAAAAGTTCACACTTTTTTTAAAAAAAATTGCTTCAATCCTGCTGCCCCCTCAAGCTACCATTCTATTTTTCTCATTCCCTTCACTGTCAAACCTTTTGAAAGCACAGCTTGCTCTCACTGTTGGTGCTTATTTTCCACCCACTCCCTCCTCACTTTTTGCACTCGTGATTCTACCTTCATTTTCATCACTTTACTGAAATTTCTTTCTTCGTGGTTCGTGGTGTCGTCTTATTTACCGCGTCGAATAACCTTTTCTGATTCCTATCCTCATGACCTTTAGGTGCCATACGACCATGTTGACTATCTCCCCATCTTGAAACATTCTTTTTCCTTTGGCTTCTTGTAATATTCCACATTCTCCTTCTAACTTTGGCTCCAATGCTCAACGCCTTCCTAAATACGGATGCCCCCTCTTATATCTGTTTCTTTACTTTTTCCGTTTCCAATCTCATAACACCATCTGGATCCTAACTACGTGGATTACTTCCAGACCTATCTTCACCACTTGGATGTCCTGCCAGCTTCTTAGACTCATTGCTCAAAACAGAACTCATACCCTGGAAGGCTTTCTGGCTTCCCTAATTCTAGCCATGGTGTGACCCAGGGTTGAAAACTTGACTTCTTTCTTTCAACTCCTTGGTTGCCGTAGATGACAGCCATCGTGTATATAATAGCCCATTTGTTCTATCTAGGCTATATTTCTTCATCTCTTGTCCTACCAGTCAGTGTCATTGTCCAGATCCAGGTCTTCATTGCCTCTTATCAAGACTATCACCAAGCCCCTTTTATCTCTGCCACACTCTGTGGTACACATTGCTGCCAGATACCAATCCTCCTTCAGCACAGATCTGATTATATCATTTCCTAAGGCAACAATCTTTCAAATTCCTTTAATCCTACTGAATACATTCTGTACTCCTTAACCTAACTTGTGAGGCCTTCTACAACTTGAACCTTGTCTTCCATTCCAAGTGTATTTTGTACTCTTCTACTTCCTATTCTCTGTGTTCTATCCTAAGCAAAACACTGATCATTCTTTCTTTTACCTTTACAGGTTCTCATTTCTATGCCCTTGCTTCTTCTGTATCTTTTATCTGAAATGATGTTCTTTATTTCTGCCATTTCTATTGAAATCCTTTCATCCTTCAAATCCCTTCTCTTCCATGAAATCTTCTTGTAATAGGATTTCTCTCCCCTTTGGAGTTCCAGAATTCCGTGTGTGTGTGTGTGTGTGTGTGTGTGTGTGTGTGTGTGTGCGTGCGTGCGTGCGCACATGCGTGTAGGGGGCGGGAAAGAACTTTTTAGCACTTTGTCTTGTACTTCAGTTATTTATGTGCTTGTCTTATCCAGCCCCCCAAAGACAGGAGCCTTGCATTTTCGTTGTAACTCCTATAACAGCTGATAGAATATCTTAAATGTAGTATATTATGAATAAATATTTTTTCAGTGAATGAATTTATATATATATATTTTTAAAATTTATTTGTTGTGTGTTGGGTTGGGTTTTTTTTTGCGGTACACGGGCCTCTCACTGTTGTGGCCTCTCCCGTTGCGGAGCACAGGTTCCGGACGCGCAGGCTCAGCGGCCGTGGCTCACGGGCCCAGCCACTCCGCGGCATGTGGGATCTTCCCGTACCGGGGCATGAACCCGTGTCCCCTGCATCGACAGGCGGACTCTCAACCACTGCGCCACCAGAGAAGCCCTGTTGTGGGTTTTTTTTTTTTTACTGCATTAGGTCTTCATCGTTGTGTGCGGGCTTTTCTCTAGTTGCGGCGAGCGGGGGCTACTCTTCGTTGTGGTGCGCGGGCTGCTCATTGCGGTGGCTTCTCTTGTTGCGTAGCATGGGCTCTAGGTGTGTGGGCTCAGTAGTTGTGGCTCGCGGGCTCTAGAGCACAGCTCAGTAGTTGTGGCGCACAAGCTTAGTTGCTCCGTGGCATGTGGAATCTTCCTGAACCAGGGCTCGAACCCATGTCCCCTGCATTGGCAGGCAGGCAGATTGTTTTTTTTTTTTTTTTTTTGGACCGGGGCATGAACCCGTGTCCCCTGCATTGGCGGGCAGACTCTCAACCACTGCGCCACCAGGGAAGTCCAGTGAATGAATTTTTTAACCTCTGTAAAAGATAGGAGATATTAAAAAAACTAAACTTATGGATGACAGGCTTTTTGTCAGTGTCAGGAGAGTTCTCAGTAATTTCTGAACTATTATTTTCAATCAATCCAAGTGCAAGACTTAGTTGAAGGAAGCTTGAGAGAATAGTAGCAAACCTGCCATCTTCTTCATTGCCATGTCTTACATTTGCATAATATTGTATACCATTTGAAAGTACCTTCACGTCTTATCTGACCCTCTGTATGTCTATGTACGTTGAGGAAAGGATAGCTATTCTAATATCAATCAGTTCATAAATGAAGGAAATGTGGTCTGGGGAGTTTTAATGGCTTAACCAATGTTTGGTTATTATATAGTGGCATTGCATAGACAAAGGGACATGTAGACTATAAATATTTGAAGAGCTATCATGTAAAAGAAGATTAAATCTTACTTTTTATTCTTTATTTCCTCAGAGGACAGAAAAAGTACAAGCGATTTCAACTCAATTAAAGAGAAAAATCATTTAACAGATCCATTCCAAGGTGGGGTTGACTGCCTCTGTTGTTCAAGAGGAGCTCAGGACAGCAACCTGGCCAACCAGGTGTAGGACATTTTGTTGCAAAGAGCCGCTCAAAAGGTGCAGGTTAGCCAAGGTCTCTTCTTCTTCTGCAATTCTGTGATTCCTTTTTAGGTTAACATTGTGCTCCTGTACTCCATAATCTAAGTTTTGACTTCTGACTTCCTTTAGAATTTGACCTTAAGCAAATGTAGCTAAGGTGTGGGATGATCCAGATCCTAAATCTTTCACAAAACAGAGACCCCCACTTTACCCTAGCCACTCTTTATAGCTGTCAGTGCACTCTTTATAACTGTCAGTGGACCGCCTGCAGGTGGGAACATAAAAGAACACATTTTCACCCAGTCCTTCCGTGCCTAGAGTTGCCAGCCCAGGAAGAAATGAAGTTTGCAGAAAATCTCACAGATGCCAGCATGACATGTAGCTGGCCCAGTCTGGCGGCTCCATACACCTGTCTGGTTTCACGGACATGTCGGGCGAGCTCAGCATTCTCTCCGAATGGCATATTCTGTTGGAAGGAGGTAGGTGACTCTAATGAGCTCCAAACTTTTCCTTGAAATGGGGAGTTGCCTAAAAAGGCAATTGCTGCAAAACAAGCAAATGGAAATCATGATATTTCACTGAACTCAGAACCAAATCTGCCTTTTCTTTATAGAAACATTTTGTGTGCCATGTGCCTTGGGAGCCAAAAAGAAATCATACTTTGGCTCCCTGTTCCATTTCACTCAGCTCAGATACTGTAAATACCCTCCTCTCCTCTCATAACATTAAATTTTTCATGAATTCATCATAAAGGAGCCACTTTGTAGGTTTGGCTGGTACCAGTGAAAGACTTCATTTTCTATTTCACGGTAACTTTTTCAGTGCAAAAAAATTATGGGTGCAATGTTGAAAGACTAGAATTATTCATCAGGTCTTCACTGCCTGCAAATTAAGAGAATTTTTCTGAAACGTATCTGGGAGAATGCAGACATAGACATGCATATTTCCGATGGTGCTACATCTCAGCTATAGCCACCTCATCTTTCTCAGGGGAATTAGGGGTAAAAGAGGTCATGTGCTTTCTCACTGCTTTATGGATTCATTCAAGAGTTCACACCAGCTCGCAAATCTTCCCCTACCTTTCAGTGTTCCTATAACTCACCAATGCACTAAAGGATAGAATCTTTGATTGTATTATACATTCATGCAAATACAGTAGCTTCGTAGCCGGATGCAAAAGGCGTGCTTCAAGAGGCAGAGTAATAAAATGCAGTGGTGCGTCAGAATCCCCTGCAAGGCTTGTTAAAGCCCATGCCAGACCCCACTTCAGGAGCTTCTGATTCGGTAGATCTGGGGCGGGGCCCAAGAATTTGCCTTTTGACAAGTTTCCAGGGGATGCTGATGCTGCTGTCTTAGGACTACACTTTGAGAAACACTGACGTACTGAATGTCAAGTTCAGAAGTCAGCAAACCTTGGTTCTAGTACTGAGTCCACTCTCAACCAGCCATGGGTCTGTGGACAAGGCCCTGGATCTCAGTTTCCTCATCCATAAAAGAAGAGTAATGATTCCTGCTCTAGGTGACCTAGGGTTACTTTGAGAATAAAATCTGAGAATCCACAGGAAAGTGCTTAGCGCTTTTGCAAGGACTTGAAGCATACAATTACTGTAGTAAGAAGAGTTAAAGGAAAGCAACTTGGAGAAGTTTTAAGACGCAGATGTTCTGTCAAACACAGGCACACAGGTAGCACTACTACCATGCTAAGAGCGGCCAGCAAAGAAGAGGTGGAAAGATTTTAGGGAATTCCTCTCCTCTGAGACCTGAGAAAGTCAGATACCCCGCTTTATTCACAGTATAGCCAGGCTGTGTGTTGTGTTAGAGCAGTGTTTCTCAAACTTTCCTGTGATTCAGAATTCCCTGGGACGCTTACAAATATACAAAAGCCAGGCCCTGTCCTACTTCAAAGAGCCTGGGCCTTCAGGTGATTCTTAATACACTCCAGAGTTTGAGAACCCCTGTGTCTGGGCTTATAACACTCAAACCATTTCATGACAACTTATAAAGGAACTCTAGACAATGGTTGTCAACCTGTCTGCACATTGGCATCAACCCGAGGAGCCTTTAAATCCCACACGCACGGGCCACTGTCCAGTCAAGTTGAATCAGAATTTCTGGGGGTGGGATCTGAATCTCAATACCATCTTAAAAGCTCCTCAGTAATTCAGATCTGCAGCCAAGGCCGAGAACCACTGACTCAGAAAGAGTCCTCTGTCATTACGTCAGCAAACATACTGTTTGTGTTTGTTTGCTTGTCTCTTTCCCACACCATACGGTGAGAATATTGAGGGCAGCTCTGGTGCCCAGAAACCAGCCCAGTGCCTTCCACTGCTTTAGATGTTCCAAGTGTGTTGGTTAGAATTTTGAAGGAATGAACCACTCTGTTTATATACAGATGAAGCGCCAAGAGAACTCATACCAAAAAGCCCCCACATTTAAATATTTTACACGAACACGGCCCTTTGTGGAGTTCAGGCCCTCACAGTGAGAGGGTATTTATTGAATAATTTGCAGAATCACCATCACAGGGTATCAGCTGAACAATTTCTAGAACTGGAGTCGACCCCAGCTGTAATTTATTCTTCCAGGTGAGATCAGGCATCAGGGAACTTTTGCCTTGCAGAGCTCTGAGAACGCTAAGGAAGGAAGCAAATGAACACCTACTGCGTGCCAGACGTTTTCATGTGCTCTCACTTCATGACAAACTTGCATTCTCCCTGTTTTTTTCTGAGGGGAGAAAGAAATGGCAGCAGATTGCCCACAGTGAGAAGCATGAGGGAGCTTGTTTGATCCCAGAGCCCGAATTCCTTTCCCATATTTATTTATTTAAATTTATTTATTTATTTATTTATTTATAGCTATGTTGGGTCTTCGTTGCTGTGCACGGGCTTTCTCTAGTTGTGGCGAGCGGGGGCTACTCTTTGTTGCGGTGCATGGGCTTCTCATTGTGGTGGCTTCTTTTGTTGCAGAGCATGGGCTCTAGGTGCGCGGGCTTCAGTAGTTGTGGCTCACAGGCTCGGTAGTTGTGGCTCGTGGGCTCTAGAGCTCAGGCTCAGTAGTTGTGGCGCGTGGGGTTAGTTGCTCCTCGGCATGTGGGATCTTCCTGGACCAGGGCTTGAACCCATGTCCCCTGCATTGCAGACGGATTCTTAACTACTGTGCCACCAGGGAAGCCCCCCCATATTTATTTTGCTGCCACTCAGATTTTCTCCAGCCACCCCTGCCCCCTCCCTGCCTTGTCTTGCCCTGTGGGCTCCTCACTGGATACCTTGTCCCCCCCAGCCATGCAGGACTCCATCCAGAGCTTCCTGACTTCTCTAATGAAGCTTCCTCTGGGAAATTCTTACTGACCCATGACTTGATTAATTGCCCGATTACCTTCACAACAGGTCAGGTACCCTCTTCCCTCCTGGTATCCTGTGCCAACTGGTATAGAGCTTATCCCTAGAGCTTTGTAAATGTCCATTTACTTGGTCTGTGTAGACAGGAGGCTCGTTGAGGGCACCGCTTCTTGCTTATCTCTGTGTTCCCTTAGCCTCGTGTACTTCCTAGTCCTTTGGAGGCACCCAGTACGTTTTTTTAAAGAACGAATGACAGCAGAAACTCATCTGTGAGCAGAGATCTCCAGAAACACTTCAGCATGTGTGCAAGTGTTGTGCTTCAGAATATTTTAGAAACATTTTCCAGATTTAATTGAGACTTCTGGGAAGCCTTGCTGTGTTCTTCCTTGCAAAAAATAGAAGGTTGTTACCAGGAAGTCTCGGTGTACCATATTTATCTGGTGAGTTTTGAAAATACTGAGTAATGGGACTAATGACTCAACATAGCAGTTTCCAAACTGTGAGGTAATCTTTGGACTTTGCAAGATTATTATATTAAGTGTACTCTTTAGTCTGTCGGTAAAAAATAAAAAGCCTGTATTTTCACGTTAGAATTCAAAGAACATCTGCTGCGTATTGTAAATAACATATTTTGAAAACCAACTGATGCATACTCAGCCTGCCTCCTCCTGCTAACTATAGCTGGTCCTTAGGATGGGATTCAGTCCGCCATTGGTACGGCTCTTGCCATGACACCCCACCGTCTTCCGTGAATCTTCAGAAGCCATTTGCCCCCTAGACACACTCAGCAATGTGAGGTTTTCATTTTCCTGTTTTCTAGTGGGATCAGAAAGGGACTGGATTCCTGGATGATTTAGAGCCGTGGACACAGGTTTTTCAAGGAGTGAAGCTTAAAGAGGTTTTCTGCCGGGGCCCTTCCTTACCCCTAAGGATATGAAACCTCAGAGAGCCACCACTTGCCTGGGGCAAGTGGCCACTGCCACTCCTGACAGGAGGGTGTCTTGCTTTGCCAGTCTGCCTGCCGGGAGGAGGTGCAAGCAGCAGTGCTCAGGGGCTCCTCCGTCTGGGCCAGGCCTTTGCACAAGTCCTCCAGCCCCAGTCTCACCTCCTCGTGGGGCTGAAAAACTCAGTCAGCTTTCTCCCTTGTTCCTTCTCAGTTTGTCTCGTTAGCACTCTTTGCTGGCAAGTAAGCACCATATGTCTTCTTGGGGAACTTGTTTTCAGGAGATTCCCAGCACATGTGTGCTGGCTTGGAAGAGTGGAGGAGGGTGTTTGGTTAACCAGCAGTCCTCACCAGAGTGTAGCTTTTGGGGGTTGCCCATCTGCCCCCAAACAGACGGGCTGGTTTGTTCTGAAGCATGCACACAGTATTTGCCTGGAACTTCCTGGGGTCACAGAAAATAGCCTGGCTCCCAAGTGGGTTTTCGGAGCCAAAGAGAGAGCCTGGGCCCACTCTCTCCAGTGGTTCCTCATTATCTCGGGCAGGTTCTGTCCCACAAACACCTCTTCATTGATCTTGTTCTCCTCTCATGGAGAGGATAGCACAGACTGATTATAAAAGAGGGACTCCGTGTGTTCTCCTTCTGCTTCCTTGCTCTTAACCAGTCACTGGCGCCAAAGCGTGCAACTGATATGTTCTGCTTTTGAAATAATTTGGCTTCTGTAATGTGGAGTCCAGCATCCCTCTTCTAACCTTTAATACCTGTCTCCTTTGAAAGCCAGCTTGTTGAGCATCCAGTTTGTCTTTTTTCTTCTTCACTTTCCCCATTTTTCCATGTGCTCAGGCTGTCTTTTATCAAAAACCAGACAGAGGGTGAGCCATTGACACCTCATGGCAAACAGCAGCTTGAAGCATTTTCTTCGTTCACCTTAACATCTTTTCGGCAAAGAAAAAGCAAGGGTTGGGATTCTATTCATTTGGGCTTCCACAAGAGCTCCCTCTTGGAAAGCAGCCTCACAAATAGCCTTGTTGGTTGTTATTGCTTGATACCTATCTCCCTGGAGGTTTTACCAGTTGTTTTGAAAGGCTGGCTATTTTCCGTTCCTTTGAGAATTCACCTTACCTAGGCCTCTTCATTGCTTTTATTCCCCCCTCCAGAATCAGAGTAATATTAATAACTATCAGACCTTATTTTGAGTTGCCTGTGTGCCAGCAGCTTTGCATGGTTTCATGTCATTCTTACAACCTTTTGAGGTAGTGCCCATTTTATAGATGGGGAGACTGATGCATTAGAGGTTATGTCCCTTGCTGGAGCTAAGACATGAACCCAGGCATTTGGACGTGAGTGCCCAGGCTATTCACAAATAAGCTAAACTGCCTGGGCCTGATATGCTGTCAGTCACTCATTTGAAGTTTGCTGACCATAATCCTGTGTTTATCCTTGGAAGGACTAGATCTCAGCAAAAATGAGGTGAATGAAGGATAATCTATGTTCTGAAGTTCTAAGGGATAAGACAATCTCCCGCCAATCTCTGGGGCCCATTAGATCAGTGATTCTCAGTGGTGTAGAGGATGTTAACCCGTGTGGTGGGGCAAGTGTGGTAAAGACCGTAGGAGAGAGAGTGGGGACCTAGTTCTGATACAGCCCAGGGTGACACAGGAGTTGTGGTAATCACTGGATAATCACAGTTCGAAGACCGCACAGTGTTCGCCTAGCTATAATAGCTACCACTGGTTGAACATTCAGGTTACATGTCAGACTGGACACTTTGTGTCTTCATTTAATCATCATTCATAATCCTCTAAGATGGGTATTATCTCACATTATAAAGGACAAGTGTAGGTTCAGGGAGGTTACCTTGGTCCAAATTTGCTCAGATCGTAAATGAAAAAAACTGAGATTTGATCCCAAAGCTGTCTGTCTTCAAAGTCTGTGCTCTGTTCCTCCTTCCTTGCCAGCCTCTACCCATTTTGAGATTTAATCAGAGTCATTATCACCATGAGTAGGTCTTCCTACTGATAAAGGAAAGAAATAGATGTATCTTATGTTTGTGGACCAGAAAGTGTGTCTGAGCTGAGTATGCAGAGGTTTGTACCCCTGGTCCCATAGATGAGCTCATCACGTTCAAGTGGTCACAGCTGTCAACTGCCATGTTTTTTGGGGGGGGGGTGGTTTTGTGTGTTTGTTTTTTTGCGGTACGCGGGCCTCGCACTGCTGTGGCCTCTCCCGTTGCGGAGCACAGGCTCCGGACGCGCAGGCCCAGCGGCCATGGCTCACGGGCCCAGCCGCTCTGCGGCGTGTGGGATCTTCCCGGACCGGGGCACGAACCCGTGTCCCCTGCATCGGCAGGCGGACTCTCAACCACTGCGCCACCAGGGAAGCCCTGCCATGTTTTAAATGTAGGTGGAATTGTAGTTGACAACTTTGCTTCATTGAGGATTGTTTCCAGAATTATAAGTGGTTGCCAAACTTTGTAGATGAACACAGATTACAGGATCAGGGAGCCATCAGAAGTCAGGGGAGCTGGGAATGTGTACCTAGCTCTGCTCTTTAATTGGCTGTATGGACCTGGGAACCTCACTTAACTCTCTTCAACCTCAGCTTTTGTTTTGTTTTGTTTTGTTTTTTTTGTGGTACGCGGGCCTCTCACTGCCGTGGCCCCTCCCGTCGCGGAGCACAGGCTCCGGACGCACAGGCCCAGCGGCCACGGCCCACGGGCCCAGCCGCTCCGCGGCACGTGGGATCCTCCCGGACCGGGGCACGAACCCGCGCCCCCTGCATTGGCAGGCGGACTCCCAACCACTGCGCCACCAGGGAAGCCCCAACCTCAGCTTTTTAATCTGTACATCATATTAGATAATTCCAAGGTTTGTTTTAGCTCTAAATGATGATTGCTCTCCACTCTCAGGCCATTTACGTTACACACAGAGGAAGAGCCCTGTTAACCGATGATGTATGTAGTTAGTTGATTGAGAAAGTCATTTAAAGGAGGAAGTCATAAAAAGGGAAGCATGTTATCAACATTTAATTTTTAAAAAACAGCTTTATTGTAGTGTAATTGATGTACAATAAACTATACATACTTACAGTATACAATTTGATAGGTTTTGACATATGTACCATTCATGATGTCCCCACTACAGTCGAGATAGTGACCATATCTGTCACCCCAAAGTTTCCTCCTGCCCCTTCGTGCCCTCCTCACCACCACCACCGAAGCAGCCACTGATCTGCTTTCTGTCACTACAGATTACTTTACATGTTTATAGTATTATATAGTGTGTATTCTTTTTTTTCTTTCATTCTGCATAATTATTTTGAGACTTATCTATGTTGTGTGTATCAACCTATGAACAAAGTATTTTTTCCATTTTTTTAGGTTGTCTTTAATTTTATTTAGGGATATTTTATATTTTTCAATGCACAGGTCTTTCAGATTTTTTGTAGAATTATCCCTAAATATTTCATTTTTTTGGAAACTATTGTAAAAGACACAATTTTTAAAATTTCAATTCAATTCAGTTTCTGATTGTTGCTGTTATAATTGGTTAGTATAATTAATTTTCGTATAATGATTTTCAATTATGTATATTATATTTGATATTGTAATTATATATTCTGCAATTATGCTAAATTCACTTACTAGTTCTAGTAACTATTTTATAGATTCCATTTGGTTTTTGAATATAGGTGGTTATTATGTCTGCAAACAAGGACAGTTTACCTCTTTCTTTCCAACCTGGATTTTTCTACTTATTTTTCTTGTTGATTGCACTGTTAGTGGGGAGAGTGGACATTCCTGTCTCATTTCTGATCTTAAGGTGAAAGCATTCAGTCTGTCACCGTAAGTATGTTTTAGCTTTAGGTTTTTCATATGGTTTTTTAGTTTGTTAATATGGTGAATCACACTGATTGATTTTCAGCATCATACCATTCCATGTACATGGCCAGAGTCTTTCATTCGTTCCTGGGTTTGCTTAGCAGAGTTCTGTACCATCTTTCTTGCATAATTCACATCCCTAATGCATCCTCTACAGTCTCAATTTCAGTTTAAGTGGAGGGAGATCTTAGACATTTGTAAAGTGTGGAATCCTTCTAGATTTAAGAGTGTTTTCTTTTGTCAATTTTTTTTAGTTGCCTTGCCCATACCTAAATGAAGAACAGTTTGTCCTTAAGTCTTCTGCCTTTAGTGAGTGTTTCTAGAACATTCTTCTTGGGTTTTAGAGATATAACAATTTCTTTTCCATATTTCTATTTCATCAGTGTAGATAATAGTTAAATATTAACAGTATAATCAGAATACCCAGCAAAACTGGTGTAAAAAGAGTTGTAACTGATCACAGTAGCATGTTGGTGAGGATACGGCTCAGCTGATGAGAGCAGAAGTGTGTGGGCAGACTAGAGACTAGCCAATCGGATGCAAAGATGTAGTGTGTGTGTGTGGTATCACTCAGCTGCATGGAGAGCATAATAGAAAGGATTGGTTACTCCAGGAAATATGGGAAACGGAAGTTGATTGAGAGTTTCTAGAACTCTTTCATTGTATAAGCAGTACTCCTAACCTCAGCATCCAGTGGGCAAAATGAGCTTTTGGTCACAAGGCCTACTATGTAAGGAACACAAATAAGTCAACTCTGATTTATCTTCACAGGTTGAAAAGTAACCATGACCTAGGGTAGCTCCTTACATCAGATTTAACCACAATGATAGCAAATATCATGTAGTTGAAAGAATCCTGGATGTAGGGTCAGATGAGTCTGATTATCAGCAACTCTCTCTGTGTTGTTGAGCAACCTTGGGTAAATTAATGTTTCAGAAGGTCATCTTGTAAAATAAATGAGCATTTATTTTGTGTCAGTGTAGGTATCCCTTCTTTGTGGCTTAGATCTCCATTCCAAGATGTATGATTGTGCATTGTACCCAACTGTGCGATCTTTCTGTCTGAAAGTCCCCCACCTCCAGCCCTTCACAGTGTTTGTTGGAAGTGAAGAAGGCAGAACATCCAAGGCACGGGAAACAGCTTGAACAGGTTAGGAGGCAAGGAAGTAAAAAGCTTGCATGGGAAGATGGGACCAGTCAGGATTCGGCATGGAGGGGGGTGGTTCATGTTGAGGTAGAGTGGAGGCGAGGTTGAAAGGCAGGCCGAGGCATGAACATGCCAAGCCTTAAAGACTGAAGGAGATTGGTAGGCAGTGGAGAGCCTTTGAAACTTACCTTTTGAAGGGAGCACCATGGTGAGAGCTGTGCCAGAGATTCTCCAGCCTTGACTGCATCACAGTCACCTGGGAGCTTGTTAAACATACGTATACCTCGGGCCCCGCCCAGACCTGCTCAATCCTAATCTATAGGTTGGGGTCAAGGCATCTATATTTTTAACAAGCTCCCCAGGTGATTCTAATGCAGGCCAGAATTTAGAAACCACTGCTTTAGAAGGTTAATCTGGCAGCAGTGGGCAAGATGGATTGGAGCCGAGAGAGCCTGGAGGTTCGGAGACGTGCTAGCAAGCGATTGCAGCAACAATCCCGGCAGGAGGTAATGAGGTTGGGGGTGTGGGATGGACAGGAAGAATCAGCTAGGGGAGGTGTTTTTGAGAGACAGTCGGCAAGGACTGGGTAGCCAATTTGATGAGGAACGTGAGAGAGAAATGGGGCTTAACAAACAATGCCAAGGTTGAGAGAAGCGTTCCCCACGGTGCGAGGGGAGCGGCAACAGAATCCCTGGGGACCCGATTCAGATTACACACACCTGCTCCCCGCTTCCACCCTCACCTTCCACACCTCTCTCCTCTCCCACAGCCCCTAAGGCATAGGTGGGGAGGGGGCACACCAGTGACTCGCAGGGCGGCTCAGGTGTCCGGTGGGGGAAGGAAGCTCCTCTAGGTGATCCCTCTGAGTCTCTGTGACCATGAGAGGAGGAGTGCTGAGGCCAGGAGGGAGGGGCAGGGGGTGAGCTCCACGTGGAAGGACAGGGCTAGAACTGACAGCAGAGTGGGGTGTAGCTCTAGGAGCTGGGGCGCAGGAGCTCTGCTAGGGATGCAGATGTGACGGGCCACCCCGTGGAGGCCATGGGAGAGACAGGTGAGACTGCAGAGAGAAGAGAGGAAAAGGATCCAGAGAGAAAGCTTCCGTTTAGTGGTCACGTGCAGGTGAAGGTCAAAGAAGAGTTGGCGGGAGGGGTACGAGGACACTGCTCTCTCTCCTTGCATCCGGGAGAGGCAGAGCTCCGGGTCCTCCGGTCGTCCAACCAGGCGAGGTCGCGTGCACGGAGCAATTCTGTTCCCCAGGGCTCGTGGCACGTTCTTGTAAGAGGCTCAGTACTCCATAGAAGCATACAGTGAAAAATGTCCTTTCCACACACCAGCGTCTGAGCTGGTGTACCAGACAAAGAGACTGACAGGTTTTTTACTATGATGCCATTGCCCCCAGGTTTCTGATCAACTCATAACCCTTCTGTGCACATTTTTGTCCCAGCACCGCCAAATATGAGGTATTATAAATCATTATAGTGCTTTGGGGTCCTTGCTCCCCCCCCGAAGTTCCAAACATTCTGCCTGTATTTTGTGATCTCACGCTGTGAAAATAGGATGTTGTGTTTTAGAGGCACCTCTAGGGTTGCCTGGCAATTGGCACATCTTAACTAAAAGAAAAGAATGACAGTAGAGAGCAAGAACGTTTGTATCTACCCAGGAAGTAGAGAATTACAGAGAAGATGCTGTTTATGGAGCTGTGAAGCTGTGGTTCGTGACATGGCCGTCATAAGGACTGGCCGCTCCTGGCATTGGCGGGCCGCAGCTGTGATCGTGGCTGCCCGGGGACATAGGGTCAGGTGTCTCACAGCGCTCCGTGAGGCCGATGCTGCACCACATTTTACTGTGGAAAGGCCCGACACATGTAAAACTTTACAGTTTATCTTTGAATAGCCTTGGTACTTATCTCACTTTCTGAGTAAGGAAACTGAGGCGTCAAGTAATGAAGAAATGATTCCCTGGTCACACAGCTCGTGGATTATTGGGAAGGAGATTTAACCTAGTGTTTTGGTATGTAGAGTGCAGCACACTTTTCCAGAGGGGCTTTTTTGTGGGACCCCTTTTAGGTGAAAGCTTTGAAATTAGAGAAAGCCTTGCATATGTAGAAGGAGCAGTGTGTGAAGAGTCACTGGGCTTGGGCATAACTTTCATCCCACTTCCTAACTGTGGGACCCTGGGCAATTTATTTGACCTTCAGTTTCTGTGCTTCAATTTCAGTTGTTAAAGGAAGGTAATCAGGGCTTCCCTGGGGGCGCAGTGGTTGAGAGTCCGCCTGCCGATGCAGGGGACACGGGTTCGTGCCCCGGTCCGGGAAGATCCCACATGCCGCGGAGCCGCTGGGC
Source organism: Physeter macrocephalus (assembly GCF_002837175.3). Lineage (NCBI taxonomy): Eukaryota > Metazoa > Chordata > Mammalia > Artiodactyla > Physeteridae > Physeter > Physeter macrocephalus. Next base: position 70,486,919 of record NC_041227.1, on the reverse strand, counting down.
CCGTGAGCCGTGGCCGCTGAGCCTGCGCGTCCGGAGCCTGTGCTCCGCAACGGGAGAGGCCACGGCAGTGAGAGGCCCACATACCGCAAAAAAAAAAAAAAAAAAAAAAAAAGAAGGTAATCATACTTATCTCCTGAGAGTAGTTTTGGGAATTAAATATGATGGGACCATTACAGTGCCTGGTGCATAGTTGAGCCCCCATAATTGGTAACTATTATAATAATTACCGGGTTTTTCCACTATCATCAGTTAGAGACCTCATGCACTTCCCTGGATGCACCTGAAGAGAGAGTACCTTTTTCATTGTTGGCGTTCCTAGTTTGAATTTTAGATATTTTTTCCCATAGAAGTGTTATAGCTAGACGGAGCTTGGGTATAGGTGAAATAGTACTGTTAATGAATTCTGCCCTTTAAGGCATTTATATGCTGACTAGGACTTTTTGGGTGGGCCTGGGTGCCAGAATTTCCCAGGAAAGGTGCCCTAACCCCTTGTTTACAAATGAACTTTCATTGAGCCACCTGCTCAAAAGTTGCAGCATGGCTAAAACACTGCCTTGGGCAGGGTATGTGATCACAAAATGAAAAAGAGACAGCAGGATGTGAGCATTTCCACAGCACCAGGAAGAGCACTCTGCAATTTCTTGCCAGCACCATCCCAGGCAAAGATGCAGCCAACCAGCCAAGTCAATACTTGGCATTATGTCAGGAGGCTTGGCCAGGGTCCCCCCACCCATCCCACACCTTGGGCCCCACTGCTGCTCTCAGGGGTGGCAGCTGATGTGAGTGCCATCCCTTGGCACTTCGCGGTGAAACAAACTGGAAAGCAGCAGGGTCTTTCTGTCATCAGGTCATCGGCCGCCTGCCTGGCATCTGTCTGACTGCCTACCATGGCCAAGGATCTGCCTTCCAGGGAGCATCCTCAAATGTAAATATACCCCAACACCCCAACTCTGGGGTTCCAAGGCTCCCAGCCATTTTCCTCCTCTCACTCTCTCAACAAAAGAAATTGCTCAAGAAGGGGTGAAGGATCCGGCCTCTCTCTGGCTCCCTAGGGGGTCTTATTTCCCGAAGAAACTGAGCAGAGCCACACAGGAATAAATAAGGAAGGCTTGGCAGCATGTTCTGATACAAAATTCATTACAGCTTTGTGTATGTGCTAGACGGTTTGGGTCCTCTTAAACTTGTGTAGATACTGTAGTCCTTTCTGTTCAACCTTTGTGTTTAGAGAGAGGTTTTGGAAGGAGATCAAAGATGTCACATTACCAGCCTGATTCTTAAAGAATGGGTTGGGGGAAAAGCTTGAAAATATTCACACCCAGGTTCAAAAACAAGAAGCAGGAATGAGTCCAGAAAGCTTGGTGACATGGATAGCAGTTGTAATATTTTTTAAGAGAACGAGAATTTGAATATCTTCTGAATATCCTCTCTCTCCTTAATCTCCACGTGCATTTTCTCTCTCTTTCTGAGGTCTTCCATATCCCAGCCTGTATTTTTTTCTTGTTTTATAACACCTGCTAGGCCTCAAGTGTATAATCCATCATTTGTCACTCCACCCTCACCCTTCTGTGGGCAGAGGGTATCGTAGGGGTGGTTGGATTCCGTCAGGATCAGGGTCTAAGTGTAAGTCCTGGCTTCTGCACTCAATTGCTGTGTGACCCTCAGACAGACCACTTATGCGCTGAGTCTTAGTTTCCTCATATGTAAGTTACAGACAATGAAACTTATCTCAAAGAATCGTCAGGAAGAGCAAATGCATTTCAGACATATTTTGCAAGCTTATCACGCACCGGGGACATCAGTCACATCCTAGCCCAGCACAGCCAGCCCATAGCACAAGCTTATAACAATTCACTTCTTTCTTCTCCAGCAATGGTCATTTTATAAGGAGTTTTCTTCAGGTGTGGTTTATGGGCACATGTACTGCATTTTTAATGTACTTAGAGCAGTGTTTATCAATCTTTTTCCTTATAACCCTCTCCCCTCCAAAAAACCTTTTTAGACATTTTTTTAAATGACACCACCACCGGGACTTCCCTGGCGGTCCAGTGGTTGAGACTCTGCACTTCCACTGCAGGGGGCGCGGGTTCGATCCCTGGTCGGGAAACTAAGATCCTGTCTGCTGTGCAGCGCAGCCAAAAAAAAAAAAAAAAGGAAAAAAGACACCCCCCGCCCCCACCCACCACCATAGAAGTAAATACTAAGGAATGATATTTGTAGGCTAGGATTGAACTTCAAAGGGCCAGAATTTTTGTCATACATGATTTTTTCACTCGCGAGAACGTTTTTTTTGCCCCCTTTGAGGGCTCCAGTGCCCCTGGTGGGATATGTAAAAAGATTTTTTAAACGCATGGGGGACTTTGTCTTCTTTCTTCTGTATCTTCCCTTCCCTCCTCACAGTAAACCGTCAGTAGAGCTTGTTGGTTTGTCATCCAGTTTCCTACATCTCCTGGCCTCTCCCTCACGTGGCCTTTACCCCGCCCACCTCTCTCTGGCCTCCAGGTGGTGAGGGCGCTCACATTTTCCTAGGAAATACTCAGCTCATTCTCTTTGTTTTGAAGGAGCCTTAGTTTCTTCCACTCAAGGGGGAATTTTCAGGGATAATTAGTATCAGTGACCTGAGAAGCGTATCAGGGTGCCTTTTCAAATCAGGGTTTACTTTCAGCTTTTAAAGCATTTTTTAAAAAAATGTATGGTTCAGACACAGCAAGCAGGGATTATCTGAACACGCGGAGTGACTCGGCTGTGCTACCCACTACCTTTTAATCTCAAGTGCCTCATTACAGGGTTCTGGCCATATGCAGAGAAAATAGGAGGCCCTGTTAGTCTTTGGTGTGTTTTTTAACAGTTGTATGTTGCCTACTTGTCAGTGTTATATTCTTTAGGGTAATGTGCTTTATCATCTTTTCCATCGAAGACGATACAGGAAGAAAAGACAGTGCCACCATAACCCAAACCCAGTGAACTTAGTTTCATGAACATTGTCTCTAACTGCTGCTTCTACCCAAATTCAGTAGGAATTGGAGGGCAGCAGCATAGTTTAAAACTGGAGCAGTAGTTCCTGCTGCAATTTAAAATCCATAGATTGGCCTTGGAACCAATAGAAACCCTCTCCCTGTATGCCAGCAGCTTCCTGAAGAAGTCAAGAAATGAGTATAGTTCAGGGAAAATGCAAATAACAGCTCCATCCTACCCACAGCAGGAAATTAGAAACCTCTTTGGTTAACACAAATGGATTATGATTTTTTTTTTTTTCTGCAAGAGAAAAAGGGAGAGAGGAAAGATGGTTGAGGTGGCATTGTAGACCATAAAACTATATTTTTGTGCTAAGACAAGCAGTTGATGTTGCTCTATAAAATATAGTAAACACCTCCTCCCTGCCCTTTTGAATGTCAGTCAGAATTCAGAATCATGAAATTTTATAGTATTACTGGTTAGAAGGGCTTCCCACTGGGAGCAGATGCCATCTCTGTCTTCATAGACTCAGAGAAAGTCCTGACATGTTTCATGGCGTTCATACGTGGAAGTCTGTGAAATGGAAAGGAAAACAGCTTTTTCTGTCAACCTGTCACTGATATAAGCTTTTACATTCCATCAGAATGACTAAACTTTAAAGCTGTTTTTCTTCAGTGCTGAGTATCTCTCAGAACTCCCAAGTGTTATCAGATTGATAGAGTCCCAGCATATGATAGAAGACCAAAGCATTTTGTGGCATGATATTAAAAATTCATTCAGATACTTGATAAAGCGTGGTTGACAAAAGTGTGAAATGGAATAAGGTAGAGTGCATTTCTTCATGGTTTATTGCCCTTGATTTCTCTACACAAAATAAATAGACAGAATGGACTAAAATCTCTTCTTTATGAAGGTGGGATCCCGGCAGCTGAAGGCCTTGCTCATAAAAATCCTCTCTGTGCCACACACCTTGGCAGTGTTCAGAGTTGGAGGCAATGGAAATTTATTGCTGTTGTGTGTATTCGTATTTCAGACTGAGTGAATATGTAGAGGCTGCTTTTATGAGATTGCTGAGACTCTGTTAAGAACAGAGGAAGAAAACACTTGGTTTTCTTTCCTGGAGCTTTTTTTGGCGGGGGGGAGGGGGCAGGTGGAAGGACTTGATGATTTTAGTGGTGTTAATGGTGATGGCAGTGGCTTTGGTGGCAGTGGCGGTTCTTCCCCTGAAGGTATTTAAGAGAAAACACTCTTTTCATCTTTTCCCTTCCCCCTTATCCGCCTGCCATCTTGTTTTAAAAGCAATATAAAAAAGCAAAGCCTTTAAAGCTGCTGCAAGCCTAGTCCGTGTTTTCGTCTGTGTCCCTCCCTTTCCCGGCCTCCCTCCCTCCTCTCAGAGGACACAGTCAGTGAGAGGCTTCCCCCTGCTTCCCTGCAGCAGTGGGACAGGATGCCTCATTGGCTTCAGATATTAACTTCTGTGCTGAAAACCCAGTTGGAGCTGGTGTGACAAATGGATTTTACCTGCTGCTGGAAAACACAGGCCCGTCCCACCCCCTGCACACGGCACACGCAAGCCCTTTTCTCCATCTTGCCGAGCCCAACCCAGGGAGCAGGGAACAGAGACCTGCCCCGCGGCACCATCTGTTCCCGGCAGCATCTATGTTGGGCCCCGGTGGTTACATCTTTTGAGAAGAACAGTGCACTTGATGAGTTGTTTTAAAGAAGTGTTTGGTCTCCCCCATCATCTCCGTTAGTCATTACTGGGCTGCTGGGCTCACGTGGGTTATATCTGTGTGTACCGCCTCTCAGGCCTCATCTGTATCAATTGGAAATCAGTCACTGGGAGTTAGTTGCAGTCAGCAGGGACCCAGGGCATTTTCCAGTGACATCAATTCTTCTGTTGCAGAAATTCAGGAAACAATTAAAATTCTGATGCGTTCCAGGGAGGATTTCAAATAAATCAGCCGATAGCTGATACCTTGTAACTCTTGGTAGCAAAGCAAAATTAACAACCCAGCCACATCTGTGTACTGTATGCTAAAATAAATAAATTAGCCATGCATCACCTCCAGTAGAGGAAGCAGCTGGCTTGTTCTCAACCTTTCCATAAGTACCCAAAAGCTACTGATTTGTTAAGTTGTCATTCTCCTTATGGACATCAAGGACTCTCTGCATATGCCAAAAATTGAGCTGGCCAAATATCAGTAAGTTACGGAAAATCCAGGCACTGATTAAACTCAGTTACAGCTCCTAACTTATAGCTCCTAACAGCTTGCAGAGCAAAGCTGACATTGTGAGCCACGCTCAGTGAGGAGGTCATATGAGATACAAGTAGATTTGGCAGACAATTCAGATAGAATTTTGTCTGAACTTGAGGATTTTAGAGTATTAATCAGAAAGTCAGTATTTCTTCCTCTCCCCGTAAGCTAAATGCAATGTGGAAGAACTTGTATTACTCATCCCTGTTAATCACAGTGCTACCCACCTAGGCTCTTCCAGGCTCCTTTTTGCAGCTCTCTTTGCAGTGATTCTGTATCCTCCTACTTGCTGGCTTCTTTTTACCAACGGCATAACAAGGGACGATGGACCCTTGAAAAATGAAGATCTCAGAATCACCCCAAAATAAAAGCTATGCGCTCCACTGAAATTCTAAATCCATATCGTGTATGTGCCTGCATGCCGATATGTTTATATATGTGATTGTTTATCAGCATTCAGTGTTATTTTTTTTCCTACAAAGATGCATGAAATTTTAAAATATAAAGACTATAGTGGCTGGAAAACAAAACAGCACATAAAAACTGCCCGCCTTTCAAATTCACTGCATTGGGAAAGAAGGGGCAGGTATGGCGTTCATCAGAGTGGCAGCTAAGAAAATGATTCATGGGATGGTCTCAAGATGAAGATGAGAGTAAAACCATTAGGCAGAACCGCAGTCAGGGCATTTAAGATGGGTGGAGAGTGAGTGCCATCCCTAGACTCTCCCTGTAAGAGGACAAACTATGGGAAAGGTCAAAATAAATAAGGAATGGAGGAAGATAGGAAGGCCTAATCAAGGCAGAGCGAACAGGAAAGTACCCACTTTGCTGTTGTCATCCATCTAGTGCTTACAGCGCCTGGTGCATTCTGGGCTCAGGGTACAGTCACTGATAATCATCACAGTTCTGCCGAGAGAGTACAGCTGTAAATGACCTGCCCCCACCTCCCCAGTCAGCAGGAAGCTGTTTGCGTTTAGTAATGAGTGGAAATATTCAGGTACTATTACACCCAGGGATCAGCGGGAGAAGCTAGTTAGGAGCCAGTGTCTGCTGGGGCAGGAAGCTCTTGCACACACACCTTGCCGGGAGCTTCCTTTGCCCACCGTGCTGGTTACATCAGGCATGCTTGGTGCTCTGCAGCCTTCCTATTTAGACACGTGCCCTCAAAAATTTCACAGCAAGCACAAGAACTAGCGATCCCCGCAACCTAAAGAGAATTATCTGCTGTCCCTAGATGACTGTCAAAAATATGCCGATAGCAACGCGCGAGGCATTATAAATCCTTCCAGGTTGGTCCTGACCATGTCGTAGCAGTAATTTCAGCTGGCAAGTCACGTGAAAGAACAGATTTGAAAACAGTGGTGTGCACCGCCCTGAAGGTTTCAGCTTGGCTGATGTTCTAACTACCTTATGGCACTAGTTTGGATTGTAGCAAGGGTGCCAAAGAAGATGTCTGAAGTCGGGATTTACCGTGTGTGTGTGTGTGTGTGTGCGTGCGTGTGCGTGCGTGTGCACGCAGTCGTGCATCTGCGTGTATACCCTCACCTCTGAAAAACAAAGTATCTTAAGTATAACCGTATATCACTCTATTTGTACACCCTTGTTATAAGTCTAGAGGAAGACTGATCACTCAGTACACGTAAGGATGTTGGTACACACGTGTACAAGTCAGGAATATCATGTGTACTTGATATGTGTACATGTCTGTTATCACTTGGTGTACATGTATTTATGTATGTACAGTAACTCCTAGTAGGAAAATGACTTACACCTGGTCAGTACATATATGGGCCCAGACAAGAATGTAGATTATCACTTTGGAGGAAGATTTGTCACTTTGTGGACATTTGCACATGCAAAAATTCCCAAGATTTCTCATATGGTGTATGTGCTTGTGGGCGTGTATGTACCTGTAAACGTGTGTTCCTACAAAGTCTTCTAGAGGCATGTAGGGTGCTGCTGCTTTGGGGAAGTGGCCGTCGCTTGCATAGGGAGCCATGTTGTCTGGGTTAAAATTTAATGAGAGAGTAAAGCCTATTTTAGGACAAACACAACTGTTAAGTCAGAACAGACTTAGCCTTTGATTCTGAGCTAATACTTATATTAAAACTTATATGAAAAGTTATATTAAAACGTCTAAAATAATATGTGTTATTTTTCATATATTCTACTAATGAAGGTACTGCCTGGTGTGTCCTAGTGTGTGGGGACGGGGTTAGGGCCGTTGGTAGACCTTCCATTCAATACACCTTTCATGAATTATCCCTTTAACCATAAAGGACGTTCGGGAGCCCATCCAACAGGGGAATCAGATTCTACCTCAAGGAACTTGGGGACCTTTTCCTGACTCATGAACGCGAGTAGTGCTCAGGGTGGGAAAGCTGGAATTGCATGCCTCTTAGGTGAGACCCACTTCAGGAAGTTAGAAGCAGTTTGAAGCGTTTATTTTCCCCTTGACTGGGATGTGGGTGAATGTTTTACCTCTTGCCCTTTATTTTTACAATTATGTCGTAGGGAACCATATAATTGGTTTTTGTGTATATTTTAATTATTTTTACCCATCCTCTGGTGTATCATTTGAGATTACTTTTGGCTGAAAGCAACAGTGTCACGGTTGATTTGTCTCTTATAAAAAGAGGCCTGGAGGTCGGCCGCAGCTCAAAGATGCCACAGGAACCTATGTGCCTCCATGGAGAATGCAGTCTTTGCGTTGGTTGCCTCGCAGTCATAAGATGACTGCTACAACCTCAGACCTCACATCCTGAATCTGGGAAGGACAAAAGGCTTTCTCTTATGAGACCTCGCCTTTTTATTCAGGAAGGAAGGAACACCCTCTCCAGCGACTTCCAACTATATCATCATTGCCCAGAGTTATATCAAATGGTCCCCCTACATGCAAAGGAACTAAGGAAATAATTATTTTTATTAAACGTATTGCTGCCCTGAACAAAAGGAGGTCCTGCAAAAGATTATTGATGGACAGTGTATACCCATGGCCTCTCAAAATTTACCGTATCAGGCCAACCTTCATCATTTCTAGTGTAGCATAGATATGCACAACTCACCGTCACACCTCGAGAAAATCCTAACTGAGCAGGTCTCAAGAAAGATAACTAAAATGATCCTCAGAAGGGATTACTACCAAATATGGATTTTTAGTCTGGAAACAAAACACCAAGACAAAAGACAATGTCCATGCAAATAGTAAAAGAGCACAGCCTGGGTAAACATATTGCTTACCAAGTCCTGTAATAACTAGAATTGTGAAAACCTGCCTGGACATATTGAAAAACATGTCATACTAGTAAGAGAATTTTCAGTATAACATGTAGTCAACCTGTAAAACTCGTAATACCAAAAGTAATATAGCCAGTAAATATAACTATAGATTCAGAAGTATTTTCATACTGTCAGTGGTTGACACCAGTGCTCAGTCAATTCAATAATTATTGGGAACCTATCATGTGCTCATAGTACCTAGGGGAGTATAGACTATATGAACAGATAGCTACATACAACATGACAAGCACTAAACTGAGGCATGAATAAGATGGCATTAGGGAACACAGAGGACAGCCAGCCAGCACTGCCAAGGGCTACTGATCAACAAGATTATTCTCTTTCCTTTGATGTTTATATCCAAGAAGACAGTTTGGGCCTTCTACACACCATCCCCCTGATAACCATACCGGCATGTCTGGAATGGACAAGGGTGGAAGTTCGTATATGCTTTTGTTCTTATTTTTAGCTTCCAGGTAATTCCAGTTAGGGACAGCAAAGAGTACTTGGTTTAATAGCATAAGAACAAGTTAACTCTAGGTTTCATATCCTTTCTTTAATAAGTACATCCTTTTCATGGGTCTTTGTGTGCAAGGAATCGAAGACGATTTATGCATCTATAGAACAACACTATTCTGAATAATGAAACCGTTTAACCTGACACAGGCTTTGGTAGACATGACTGGTTTGTTTGTTTGTTTTTTTTTTTTTTTACATCTTTATTGGAGTATAATTGCTTTACAATGGTGTGTTAGTTTCTGCTTTATAACAAAGTGAATCAGTTATACATATACATAGGTTCTCATATCTCTTCTCTCTTGCGTCTCCCTCCCTCCCACCCTCCCTATCCCACCCCTCTAGGTGGTCACAAAACACTGAGCTGATCTCCCTGTGCCATGCGGCTGCTTCCTACTAGCTATCTATTTTACATTTGGTAGTGTATATATGTCCATGCCACTCTCTCACTTTGTCCCAGCTTAACCTTCCCCCTCCCCATATCCTCAAGTCCATTGGTAGACATGACTTTTAAAGGTGGGACCATTCTAAAGTGAGCTGCTTATTTTCATACAGTTTTTTCATGCTGTTTTGATAGTGGGAGTTTGAAATCATTCTGGCAGCTCACCAGATGTTTCCTCTGCATCTTCATTACTGTGTGGGTACAGATTTTCTGTATAATTATTAAAAGTAATTTATGTCCAAGCCACACCCCTGCCCTCTCTTAACACTGCTGCCAGTCCTGGGGAGTTAGGAGGAGAGCTCAAGAGAAGCTTGAGGCTTCTGCAGGCTCCTCCACCTTCACTGATCGACATGTCCAAGGAGTCCTGTTCCTAACAGAGGTTCCAACGTGAGTGAAGATCAAATCTTTGCTCATCCTCAAACAGCCTTGCATATTTAGGTAATTGTGAATGTTCCAGATGTCTGAAACTGACTATATGACCAATATAGAGTATAAATTATTCTGGGCAGGTAGCACCTGTGTCTTACTCATTTCTCCATCCTAAAACGGAGGAGGTATTTGGTAAATGACTGTTCAAGCAGAGATAAACAAGGTCCAGATTAGAGCCGGAGTTCAGTCTGGGGCAAGCCAGCCTGTATAGAGATCTTGGTAAAAAAGTCTTGGGGAGCTTAGTGAAATAAGTCAGACAGAGAAAGACAAATACTCTATGATATCACTTAGATGTGGAATCTAAAAAAAAATTTTTTTAACTAGTGAATATAACAAAAAAGAAACAGACTCACAGATATAGACAGTGAATTAGTGGTTACCAGTGGGGAGAGGGAAGGAGAGAGGGGCAAGGTAGGGGTAGAGGATTAAGAGGTACAAACTACTACATATAAAATAAATAAGCTACAAGGATATATCATACAGTACAGGGAATATAGCCAATATTTTATAATAACTATAAATGAACTGTAACCTTTAAAAATTGTGAATCACTATGTTGTACACTTGAAACATATAATATTGTAAATCGGCTATACCTCAATTTAAAAAAAAGTCTTGAGGAACCAACAACTATATGAAAACAAGTAAAGGGAGTCAGAAAAGACATCTAAGGTATATCAGTGTTTCCTACTTTGTATTTTTACAAAGGACCTGGGTTTATTGGGTTTACTGCAGGAAACCCAATATATATATACTTTGGAGGGTTATCATGAGAGAGGATGCAAGAGCAAGTGTTGTCTTGGGTACAGACCTGCAGTGTTTTCTTCTCCATGCCTCTTCCTCATTTCTCTTTAAAGTCACCTATGTCCAATTTCTTTTTTTTTAATTAGTTAAGTTTTCCTCAGTTTTATAAAGGAATAATTGACAAGTATAATTGTATATATTTAAAGTATACAACTTGATGATTTGATAAACATATACATTGTGTAATGATTACCAAGATCAAGATTATTTACACATCCCTCACATCACATAGTTAACTGTGTGTGTGTGTGTGTGTGTGTTTGTGTGTGTGTGTGTGTGTGTGTGTGTGTGTGGTAAGAATGCTTAAGATCTACCATCAGCAACTTTCAAGCATACAATACCATATTATTAACTATAGTCGCCATGCTGTGCATTAGAATCTCAGAATTTATTCTTTTTAACAACTGAAAGTCTGTACCCTTTGACATACATCTCCTCATTTCTGCCTTCCCCCGATCCTGACAACCGCCATTCTGTTCTCTGTTTCTAGGAAACTGGCTTTTTTTCTTACATACTTATACTGATATGTATCGAATATATTGACATATTTATGTTGATATTATTTATATGATATTACATATAAGTTATATATAATATTTGTCTTTCTCTGTCTGGCTTGTTTTACTTAGCATAATGTCCTCCAGGTTCATCCATGTTGTTGCAAGTAGCAGAATTTCCTTCTTTTTATGACTAAATAATATTGCATTGCATATATATCACATTTTCCTTATCCATTCATTCGTCCAAGGACATTTAGGTTGTTTTCATGTCTTGGCGATTGTGAATAGTGCTGCAGTGAACATGGGAGTGCAGATATCTCTTCGAGATACTGATTTTATTTCCTTCAGGTATATACTCAGGAGTGGTATGGCTGGTAAATAGAACTTTTTCTGGCTAAGTCATAAAGTTATCTTTTAATATCTGCTTAAAAATCTTTTATACTATTTTAAAGGTTACTTTCCATTTAATCAGTCATTATAAAATATTGGCTATATTTCCTGTGTTGTACAATACATTCTTTTTTTTTTTTTTTTTTTTTTTTTTTTGTGGTATGCGGGCCTCCCTCTGTTGTGGCCTCTCCCGTTGCGGAGCACAGGCTCCGGACGCGCAGGCCCAGCGGCCATGGCCCACGGGCCCAGCCACCCCGCGGCATGCGGGATCCTCCCAGACCGGGGCGCGAACCCGGTTCCCCTGCATCGACAGGCGGACGCGCAACCACTGCGCCACCAGGGAAGCCCTCTGGTAATTTTTTGAGGAACCTCCATACCGTTTTCCATAATGACTGTACCAGTTCACAGCCATTGAACCTTTTCTTTACATCCTCACCAACATTTGTTATCTCTTGTCTTTTTGATAATAGCCATCCTTACAGCTGTGAGATGATAGCCCATTTTGATTTTGATTTGTATTTCCCTGATGATTAGTAATGTTGAACACCTTTTCATGTATCTGTTGGCCATTTGTATGTCGTCTTTTGAAATATGCCCATTTAGGTCCTTTTCCCATTTTTCAATTAGATTATTTGCTTTTTTTGCTGTTGAGTTGTATGAGTTGTTTATATATTTTGGATATTAACCCCTCATCAGGTATATGGTTTGCAAATATTTTCTCCCATTCTGTAGGTTGTGTTTTTTAATTTATTGTTTCTTTTATACAAAAGTGTTTTAAACTAAGTGTTTTAGTATGATGTAGTCTCACTTGTTAATTTTAGCTTTTGTTGCTTGTGCTTTTGGTCTTATCCAAGAAATCATCGCCAAGACCAATGTCAAGCTTTTTCTCTATGTTTTCACCTAAGAGTTTTATAGTTTCAGTTCTTATATTTAAGTCTTTAATGTATTTCAAGTAAATGTTTATGAGTAGTGTAAGATAGAGGTCCATTTTCATTCTTTTGCATGTGGATATCCAGTTTTCCCAACACCACATATTGAAGTGTGTTCTTGGTGTCCTTGTCAAAATTAGTTGGCCACATATGAATGGGTTTATTATGGGCTTTCTATTCTGATCCACTGGTAACTGTTTTCTACTGTTCTGATTACTGTAGTTTTATAATATAGTTTGAAATCAGGAAGTGTGATGCCTCCAGCTTTGTTCTTCTTTCTTAAGATTGCTTTGACTATTTGGCACCTTTTGTAGTTCCATACAAATTTGGGGATTATTTTTTTCTATTTCAGTGAAAAATGCTATTGGAATTTTGATAGGGACTGCATTGAGTCTGTAGATCAGTTTGGGTAGTGTGGACCATTTCACAGTATTAATTCTTCCAATTCAAGACATGGAATATCTTTCCATTCATTTGTGTCGTCTTCAATTTCTTTTATCAATGTCTTGTAGTTTTCCGTGTATGGAACTTTCTCACCTCCTTGGTTAAATTTATTCTTGAGTATTTTTTGTTTTTGATGTTATTGTAAATGAGATTGCTTTCTTATTTTCTCTTTCACATAGTTTGTTGTTAGTGTATAGAAATGCAACTGATTTTTTATTGTTAACTTTTTGTCTTGCAACTTTACTGAATTCATTTATTAGTTCTAACAGTGTTATGGTGGAGTCTTTACGGTTTTCTATATATAAGATTGTATCATCTGCAAAAAGAGATAATTTTACTTCTTCCTTTTCAATTTATATGCTTTTCATTTCGTTTACTTGCCTGATTGCTCTGGCCAGGACTTCCAATACTATGAGGAATAGGAGTGGTAAGAGTGGGCATCCTCTTCTTGTTTGTGATCTTAGAGGAAAGTCTTTTAACTTTTCACCATTGAGTATGATGTTAGCTGTGGCTTTGTTGTATATGGGCTTTATTATGTTGAGGTACATTCCTTCTCTAATTTATTGAGAGTTTTTATCATGAAAGGGTGTTGAATTTTTTTAAGTGCTTTTTCTACATCTATTGAGATCATATGACTTTTATCTTTCATTCTGTTACCGTGTCATATGTATTGATTTGCTTCTATTAAACCATCTTTGCATCCCAGGGATAAATCCCACTTGAGCAAGGTATATGATTCTTTTACTGTTCTGTTGAATTTGGTTTGCTAGTATTTTGTTGGGGATTTTTGCATCTGTGTTCAACAAAGATATTAGTCTGTAATTTTCTTTTATTTTCTTGTAGTGTCCTTGCCAGGCTTTGGTGTCAGGGTAATGCTTGCCTCGTAAAATGAATTTGAGGCGTTCTCTCCTCTTCAGTTTTTTGGAAGAGTTTGAGAAGGATTGGCATTAATTTCAGTTAATTCATTAATTTTAATTAATTTCAATGTTTGGTAGAATTCACCAATAAAGCCATATGGTTCCTGGGCTTTTATTTGTTAGGAGAGTTTTGATTACTGATTCAACTTCCTTGCTTTTTATTGGCCTGTTCAGATTTTCTATTACTTCATGATTCAGTCTCGGGAAGTTGTATGTTTCTAGGAATTTATCCATTTCTTCTCAGTTATCTAATTTGTTGGCATATACTTGTTCGTGGTCTACAATTTCTTTTTAAACATTTTTGTTCTTACACAATGCTTTTCAAGTGAAAAGAACATGGAGGCTTCTGTCATATTCTCCCAGATTTGAATTTGAAGGAGCCGAGTAACCTTTCTAAAATTTTTCCATGTTTGTTAATAAGAGTAATATTATTTAACCTGTAGGGTTAAAATAAAGATGAAATGAGGTAGTGTAGAGCACTTAGCCCAGACAGCACCCACAGGCTCTCGGCACATGTTACCTTCCCTTTGCCCAACGCTCCCTAAGTTCAGTGGCCCATTGTGTAGAGCAGCAGGTCCAGAGGCTGTGAATTATTTGTGATGTTTTTCCAAGGACTGAATGGGGAGAGACATTTTAATCAAAGCACCAGCAAAGCTCATGTAGGGATGAACGTATAATTAGTGACCTCTTCCTGTGAGAGATAATCCACAGTGGGCCTGACGGAATTGGAATTTGCCCATGAGCAGTCGGGGCATGTATATCCAGTCAGCTCTGTGTCCCTGAAAAGTGGGAAGCAAGAGGCATTTGTAGCTTGGTCACAAACTGGCTGTCAGACACATTACGCCTGCATTCGTCGGACAGGCCTTCAGAATGAAATGTCAGGAGGGAGGTTTAGCGGTAGGGGAGACAATTATGAGACTCTCAGAGGTGAGAGATAGAGAATTCTGCTCACTGCCCAGGAAAGAGAGAATATGGCACAGAAGGAGGGCAGGGAAATGTGTTTCCTGACACGTGCTGTAAAGGCCTGTCATTTACTGAGTTCCCTCTTGCTCTCTCAGGCTAAGACTGAGTGAGAGGATGCTTTCAGGAGCAAAGAAGTATAGCTTAGCCCCAGCGGATACTCAGGAAAAACCCCAGGGCTCACGGCACTACTAGAGTTAAGTCTGTAGTTTAGTTCACCAGCCTTCTGGCCTGTCTGATTTCTTTAGAGCCTGTAACGGATGCTACCAAGTCTCCCAATGCAGCGGGTCCAAAGGGGTGAGCTTCTTCACTTTGGGAGCAAAGAGCTCACCATTTGGGACTGTGCTGTCATTGTCATTGTTCTCCTATGGCTGCAAATTACCACAGAGTAAACGGTTTTTCTCCAGGGAGCTCACTTATGCCCGTAGAGAAGAGTATGGACTCCTTAGAGAGAGGTCTGCTTCACCTGACCCTCCAGTCCTCAGAGAGCATCAGCTCAGCCCCCTGTTAGCTTTTCCTCTGGCCTTCTTAGGTCTGTTTGTCCCATATCCTGGTGATGCCTTTCTTACAAAGATGAAGCTAGGCAAGCAGCCTCGACTCTGGTCCTGGTTCTGCCACCGCTAGCTGTGGAGTCTTGCCAGGTCATGCGCCCCTTCTGAATTTTTAGTCATTTCCACTGTAAAATACAGTCAGGCTGCCTGCCCTGCTCGCCTGCAGCTTAGTCTTGAGCATGGGATGATGTAACACGTGTGCAAGTATATTGCGTAGTTCAAAGCAGTATTCAGATGTGTGATATTAGCAGACCTGTTGAGATTTGCCTTTTCCCATGAACGTTGCAGAGTAGACCACCTCAAGTCATTGAAATAGGAAAAGCTACATACAGTATTTTAAATGAGCTTTGCTTCCGCTGACAAAAAAATGTTTTGGTTCAACCGTTTATGGTCTGGTCATCTACTGTGTTTGTCCACCTAGTTGCTCCCCAAGGAGGCCTCCACTTGGTGGATTGTCTTAAGGTCACAGCAGCTTCAAAGTCGCAGCCACCTTCTTCCTTTCTTCTGTTTAGCGTGGAGAAATGTCTGTATTAGGCCTGTGTCAAAGTTACAGAGCAAGTGAGTCAACGCAGTAGCTTTGTGTGGGTAGATCAGACCACTCTGAAGGCTCTTGAAACTTTTGCATGCACGCACACACGCAGGCATGCACACACAGACACACGTACATAAACCAATGCATATACATAAAGCAGTCCACAGATGAGTGGTGCTGTCCTCATCCAACCCTGCCTGCTGAGTTCTTCCCTGCTATCTGCAGGCTCCTCTAAAGCCTCACTTTGAATTCCCCTTTCCCTCGCACTCTACGTGTGTGTTAGAGAAGCCTTTTTTTTTGTTCAAGAGTAGTGCTGCAGTTTCACTGAATCTGCGCACCTTTTGCCCCGGGATGGTTTCTTCATATGTTATTGCAGGATTTTAGTTTGTGCTGTCATGGAGGTGCCATTTTTGTTTGTTTGTTTACTCATATTTTCTTTCAGACAGTAATATATAATTTATGGTACAGGAGCAAATTTTTAGAAAGGAATGTGTGAACTTAAAAAATGTGTCATTTTCCAGCCTGATTGCATATGATTTCACCTAATACCCGACACCTTCAGTAGCGTAACTACTACAACCCATCATACTTTGGAAGGAAATTTGTTTCATATTTTATATTGTTTGGTGTCTCTTTTGTTGTCGCAAACTAGCCTCCAGGAAACAGGAAGTCGCCAATTGTGAGCATTTCTAATATGAGTGACTACACACTCAGGCCCTGTTGCTGAACAAGAACAAGTAACTTGCTCTAGGTGGGCTCTTTTGAAAGAGTCTTACCCAAGCTAGCTGCTTTCCCCTTTCTGTTGGCTCATGGCAGCTGGCAGCAGAAGCAGACATGCTTGCTGGCAAAGCGGCTGTCCTTGGATTTCCTTGCTTCTTGGAACAGAGACCTTAATTCACTAGCTCCCTAACTACAGGGAGAAACAATGATCTTCATCCCCATGAATCGCTCAGAGGCCCACAAGAGAGGTTCTCTGTCCTACAACCTTGTCCCAGCTGCTTAGACAGCCCCGCCAGCACAGCGTGCACTCCGGTCATGGTCTGCTCCCAAGGGACTGTGCCTCCTGTCAGCAGGCCCCTTCTTCAGTCCCTGGTGCTAGGAAGACGTGCCCGCAGCCTCCTGCGCCCTTGCCCCCCACCTCTGACACACACACACACACTTTGAGCCCGGGGGGCGCAGCAGCCCACTGAAACTCTAGTTAAAAGCGCCAAGTGGCTGGAATACCCAGGGAAGTGAGAATGAGCGGGCCTCACACGGGGAAGATTTGAAACAAGCCTTGTGGCTTTTTAATAGCGTGCCAAAGCGGTCTCAGTGGTGGGCCAGCAGGGCCCCCAGTCTATCTTCTGCGAAAGGAGAAGGCCCAGCAGGCCCTGCCTCATGCAGACAGCCCCTCCACTCTGCTGGAGGAGACAGACTCCGAGATGGCAATCAAGGCTGGATTTGCCAACACATTTCCAATGATTAAAATGTAATTAGCACAACTGAGTGCCTCCTCCCCAGCTAATTTTAATACATGCTGTGACAGGCAGGCAGCCGGCTGTGCCTTTAGCCCAGCAGCAGATGGAGGCAGAGGCAGCGGGAGAGGAAAACCATTTTGCAATGTGACTATTCGCATCACAAAACCATCAGGGCGCTCAGCTCTTAGAAGGCCCTTGATGGCAGCACATCAAATTGGCGCTGTCATAGCTGACCGTGGCAATGGCAGTCATCCTTCATACTGTCCCAGAAGCACAGCGAGGCAATTTCTAGGCGTAACCCTTTAAGATCTAGAAGGGGAGAGAGAGAGACGTGGAGAGCACACTTATCGTCTTGCAGTGACAGGCGTGAGCTTTGCAATGTGCGCTGTGAAACCCACGCTCTTGGCAGCTTGCAAACCGTTACTTACATGTTCCTTTTCCAAGACACAGTGGAGTATGGTTCAGAAGCTTTGGAAATAGCTGTTTCTCCAAAAGGGAGACAGGCGTGAGCTGCCTTCTGTGACTTTCTCCGAGCTGGGAAGGATAAGCTTTGCAGCCTGGGGTGGTGGGCAGGTTGGAGGTTTCCTCTTCTATTCCTTTGATCCCATGGAAACATTTGAGCCGGGGGCCTCTCCTCATGACCATCTGTTTCTCTCGTATCTTGAAGGGCACATTAGGCAAGCTGCAATGCCCAGAGGACCCTGGGGCCATGCTTTTCCTCTCTCACCTACTAGCTCAAACACCTGGCCTTCGCCACCACTGTTTAGCCTGCTCTTCTCCCTCCAAGACACCACCTGTAAAGGAAACAGTCTCCTTGGAGACTGAAGATCACTTGGTGTTCCTGGGTGTGGATTGTACAGGAGAGGTGCGGGGGGTACTTGTGTTGATTGGGATCTGTCACCCAAACGTGGTGGCACACGACCTTCACGGCAGCACAGTCATCTCCCTCCCCAGGACAAAAGGAGCCAGCCTAAATAATAGAGAGGTGATTTGACGATGGTGAAGACGACGATAACCACCATTTATTGGACATTTACTGTGGACTAGCACTACGTTAAATGCCTAAAATACATTAATTTTTCTCCTTTAATACTCACATAAATCTAAGAGCTACACGTTATTTTTCCCATTTTATGGATGAGGAGACAAAGCCACAGCAAGGTTGAATAATTTACCCAATTACTTCTGATAATGTCAGAATCTAAATCCAAACACACATGATGAGCTGGACAGTAAAAGTCCTCACCTAGACATGCTGGACCACAAAAATGCAGGAAGACCCTCTGAACAGAGAAATCCTTTGCTCTGAAAAACAGTGACATTATTCTTTGCCATCTAATGACCCCTGGAGACCAGCACCCATCAGGCTCTCAGGGACTCCATCACATGGGTGACATTTTGTATGTCTCTGTGTGTATATCTTTTTCTCCTTTAACTAAAAAATAACATCATTAAAGAGATTTTTTTTAATTACCAAGATTTAAAAATGAAAATAATCCAAACTCTTTATCACTCAGACATAGACACTGTTAACACTTGGTGCATCTTTTTCCAGTCTTTTTTTCTTTCTACGTGTGTTTAGCAATTTCAGAGTAATATTGTGCATATCACGAAAGGCATTTTGCTTCTTTTTTTAAATAAATTTTTAATTTTTATTTTATTATTTATTTTTGGCCTCATTGGGTCTTCCTTGCTGCTCACGGGCTTTCTCTAGTTGCGGCGAGCGGGGGCTACTCTTCGTTGCGGTGCGCAGGCTTCTCATTGCGGTGGCTTTCTTGCTGCGGAGCATGGGCTCTAGGCTCTCGGGCTTCAGTAGTTGTGGCACACGGGCTCAGTAGTTGCGGCTCATGGGCTCTAGAGCTCAGGCTCAGTAGTTGTGGTTCATGGGTTTAGCTGCTCCACGGCATGTGGGATCTTCCCAGACCAGGGCTCGAACCTGTGTCCCCTGCATTGGCAGGCGGATTCTTAACCACTGCGCCACCAGGGAAGCCCGCATTTTGCTTCTTTAATTGCAGTAGTAACAATAAAAGTAGTACTTTTTGTGGACTATGTTCTTACCTCTGCCTTAAGAGACAGATACTATCACCCTATTTTATTGATGAAAAAACAAAATTGAACCTGAGGGAGGATATGTAATTCACCCAAGATCACTTCTAGGATTTTTCTTTTAACTTTTCTATGACCATGATCATTTTTTCCTTTTTAATAAAATTCCTTAGGAACGTTATTTTTATGGGTGAACACTACACAGGCGCATCAGTCTGTTCCTCAATTTGGGGACATTTAGGTTCATGAAGTCTGTGTACTGGATTCATCCAGAGATTTAGAAAAACCCGGGTTCAAATGCTTGGGGCCTCTTTTCACAACTCTATGACTCTTGGAGAGTTACTTAATGTCTGCAGTCCTAACTCTCTCACCGTAAATTGGAATACTAAAACCCACACCGTGGGGGTGGGGAGAGGTTCAGGAGGAGGTGTAAGGTTAAAAAAGGGAATATATGTAAGTGTGTCATAGTGTATTTCCTGTCCCTTCCTATGTGCTGACAGTAGCCATGTAAAGAACATATTATCGGGTTGTTTCCTAACTGCATGATGAAATTTGCAGACAAATGCATATATACGTTTTTGTTCCATTTCAGATAGATAGAAAGAGAAAAGTTGAGCTAAACAATACGAAAAACATTAAGGCTCTTTATGCACACTGCAGAATTATTTTGCAGATAGAAAACTGACATTCCTCCACAAGTGGATGAGTGTCTGCATTACTACAACCTTGCCAACACTGTGTATCAGCATTTACATTTTTCTTCTAGTTTGGTAGATGAAAAAGAAATATATCTCTTTTTACTCTGCATTCTTTGATTACCAGTGAAGTTGAACATTTTTTTCCCCATATGTTTATTAGCCATTTATAGTTCCTCTCCCATGAATTGACCTCTCTGCTTTTGAAAGGAAGGATGAGTCTCCAAGGGCTAGCTCGAGAAAAGATGCTCCAGTGATCATTACCACAGAGCCCTGGGGCCAGGAGTTGCAGGAAAGAGAATTAAGAGCCTCCTGGGACTGCCAGGCGACTAGCAAGTAGGCTTCTTCCTAAACCAGAGCACGGCTTTCTACACAGCCAGCCTGCAATCAGTATTTGTTCTCTACCGTTTCATTTGTTCTGTTAAGAAATATTTTGGATTTTTGAGAGGGGCTCTTCACATTCCACTCAAGCCAGTGCTTATAATTCTTTCCGGGGAGATGACCAGCATGCCTGTTCAGTTCGGATTTTTGCTCTCAGAGTCCCATCAGTTCACAGTGCATTGCTGTAGATCTTGTCTGAGTCTTTTACAACCCCTGCCATCCATCCAGGGGCTGTGACTGCTCTGTAACCTTCCTAGATTTAAACCCGTTGCTTGCGTTCTCCTCGTAGGTTACAGAGCAGCAGAGCCCATCCATACTGATGTCTTAATATCATTCTCTCCTCCTTGGATTTAGAGGGTAAAATAAACCCTCTGCCATAGAAGTGCTTATTGATTACTGAAGTACATAATAAAGCCTAAGAATAAACTAAGACCAAGTAATCGGGCCTGTTCCTGGGAGATGACAGTAAAACCCTGGCCAAGGCAGTCTCTGAGGGCTGCCTTCCACGTTGGAGCTAGGAGGCCCCCCTTTTAATTAGGCGTCCAAATGGTAAGCAGTGAATGATAGAAACCAGACAAAAAGAGTACATACTTAAAGCAATTATACTCCAATAAAGATGTTTAAAAAAAAAGAGTACATACTGTATGATTCCATTTATATAAAACTCTAGAAAATACACAAACTAATCTATAGTGACAGAAAGCAGATCAATGGTTGCAAGGAGAGGCATAGGTGGTACAGGGAGGGAGAGGATGGAGGGGTTAACCAAGGAGCACAAGGAAACTTTTGAGTGCAGTGGATGTGTTCACTCTCCTAATTGCGGTGATGGTTTCACAGGTGTATACATGTGTGTATCAGATAGTGCATTTTAAATATGGACAGTTTATTCATGTCAATTATATCTCAATAATGCCACTAAAAAAATAGTAAGCAGTACAAAGAGACAATCCTTGGCTCACCTTGCGTTGGAAATTTTCTTTTCCATAAGAAGCTATATTTTAAGGAACATTTAGGAGGACTTGTGAGACTAAATTTTACCTTCACGTTTGAATACACGGGGGTTTCAGAAGACTGAAGGGTACCGATCAAACATAAAGTAAAAAGGCATTCCAAAGGCAAGGTAGCCCTCTTTCTTCATCCCTTTTCCTTGCTTACATCCAAACCTTAAAGGTGACTTTCTATATAATTATTTGCTAAAACAAAAGAAGCTGAGCCCTTTAGAAAATAGTATTAGTTCCCTTCTCCCCCCATTCCTTCTGCCATTATATTTCCCCCACCCAGAGGAGAGGTCCTATAATGAAGAAATAAAGACTACTCCAAAATGTTGGCAGTCTAAAAGGAGACAGGCATTTTCAACACAAAGACATGTTTGTTTTCCTTGCATTTTAACTCTTAATTTTTGACACAGTGGGGAACTCCAGCGTGGCTGCCATTTAAAATGTAACAATGCCTCGGTGTTCTGATTGCTTCTGTCACAGGGGCGTTGTGACTGAAGGCCAGGAGACAAAGCAAATGAGGCCAAACACGGTGCTTGCTGCTGAGGTGCTGGTCCATTTCTCTGCATCTGAATGTTTCTTTTCTCCGGCCCAACCAGGAGTCACTCAGGGAGACTGAAGCTGGAATTGGTACAACCTCTTTTCAGTCCCCTTGATTTTAATCAGAAATACACAATTATTCTTTTCCTCCAAATAGAGAAACTCAATCCCCATTTTAAATTCAATTATTGTAATTGCAGCATTCAGAAAAATAGCACATTCATTTTCTAATAAGAGATTGTGGATACCAAATTACTGCATATAGTATGTCAAAACAGGAAACTTGAGACTGGCAGGCCAGTGGGTGTTTTTATCTTGGCAATTTGTATTTTCTTGCAGACAATTTATAGTAATCCTACCCTTCCTTGTTTATGACATAGAAGGCAGGGTTTTCAAGCCGCCCTAAAATAAAGACTGTTGTTAGGTACAATTCAATTTAAAATCCCAGTTATGAAAATAATGAATTCTAAGAGGGGCAGAAGTGAAGTACCTAATAAAGAGAAGAAGAAAAGGAATCAGGGTTTGGGTCCTATGGGATGGCAGTCTAACACGTCCTGAACTACGTTCTAATGTTGGTGAATCAGTTTGCCCCAAACCGTATTTCTATTCCTTTCACCATCTTGCATTTAAAAAATAAAACAGAAAATCTGATTGGTGGGAAGTTGATAATGTGGCCATTATGTTTCAGCAATATGAGAGCACCCTGTTCCCTTTTCCTGTTTAATTCCAGTTGCTTTCGTTGGCTTGAGGTGAGTCAAATGTAAGAAATACTTTAGGATTTTGAGTTTCCTGATTTCCTTAAAAGAATAACCTTAAAATCGGATTTTTACAAGTGTACAGTGTTTTTTCTTAGGATTTACTTTTACCTCAAAATTATGTTCATGTTCTTCTCATAGACACACTCAGACACCCACCGTCTTCAAACACCTTAACATCCATTCCATCAACTACTGTTTGTTTATTGATCTCCTTCATTAGACACTTCTTGTGACACTTTCCCTGAGATGTTTGGCTCCTGTAGTTTATGAATTCATTCTTTCACACACATTTATTGAGCATCTACTAGGTGCCAGGTTTAGGAAGAGCAAGATGCAGGCAAACTCTGAGATATGTTTGGGGAAACTGACATAGTGTTGGAGGTATGGAAACCAGCAGCTAAAATAATGGCCAGAGAAGTCCATACATATGGAAGAGAGAACAGACATGCCCACGTGTCCCAGAGGGTTAGACCTCCTCTGCTGAACTGCTGAGTGCCTACTAAGTGACAAGCACTTTAGTTATATTCTCTCAGCTAATCCCCATTTTTGTAGTTACCAGAGTTAATGCTTTCGGAAGTTTGATCTCTTCCCAGGGTTACTCTGTTGGCTAATTTTGTTAGCTCCATCCTTAAACAGGCCTTGCATATAAATAAATCTGTGCAGAGGACTATCCAAGTAGCTCCTAATTCTGATTGGTCAGGATCTCTGGACAAATTCCAAAATGGCTGGCTTCCTAGTTGCACCAATAGTGACTCTTGATGTTTTTGATATTTATTCTGTGTATCTGTCCATTTATTTACTTTTCCAGTTTGAATTTCAGTGAACATCTTGATAATGTCAAAGCCCATAAGACATAGTTTGCACTATGCATAACCTACAAGTTTAGATTCAAAATCTTAGATCTATGCATTTTACTTTAGTCCCTATACACAGAGTTACTGATTACTATTTGACTGAAGAATAAGTCCAAACTATATTAACCTCCAAAACTGTGCATCAAGAACCGAAAGGAATGCTTAGAAAATTGAATTCTAAAGGGTCTTTCCTTGTTGGTATTTTATCCATGAAATAAAACCATTCAATCCAGTTGTTCTCTTCTTTGAGAGGGAATGATAGTTTCTGCTTTTGTTTGTTTGGGTTATTGTTTCCGTTTTTGTGTAGCATAGTATCAAGTCTTCAAACACCTCCCAAGCAGAAATCCTTACAGAATATGATTTCCCCTCTGGCAATAAAATGATGGAAAAATCCAACCCAACATTTAAATGACTATTAAGTTACCTCATTTCCGTGTGTGATACAACATATCTTTCAGGAAGGAGTTGGAAAAAACTATTAGAATTTCTCTCTGGCTGCTTTCACATGCTTGAACTTATTTAATTCTCAAAAAAATCTTGTGGAGTATATACATCATCCACTTTTACAGGTTAAAAAAAAAGGTGGGCTCCAAGATGTTAAGTACCTTTCCCAAGACTGCATGACTGCTAGATTGAGGGGTCAGAATCTGAACTGAGGTCAGCGTCAGATTTAATAAGCACGTGCTATGTGCGGGTTCTGTGCTAGGTCCTGCTCTTAAGGGAGAGCCGTCTCAGGGAGAGTGGAACGTGGCTGATGGGCTGCGTTCACTGTTGCTTATGTCATCGAAACCTCTTTAGTTTCAGCTTGCCTCTACTTACCCTCTGCCAAGCCATCAGTCAGGAAGATACTTGCTGGGAACATGAACTTTGGAGGACAGAACTGGGTTCCAGTACTACCTCTGCCCTTGGATGCCTTCACTTCTCATCTTGAAAATAGAGGGGTCGTCATACTTTCCTTCCAGGGCTGTTGTTGGGATATCCTTTTTTAATGACTGATAGCTGTTGGTTGGCATTTTTAGGGGAAAATGCTTTGAGATAGTTCCTAGTGAGAATCCCTCCCCAGAAAGAGCTATGCTGCAGAGATAGGATGTGAAGTGTACTTCAGGAACCAGGCTTTTCCGAAATCAGCAGCTCAGAGCTGCTCTGCTGTTGTGGCTCCTCCTCTTTTTCCCTTTTTTTAAATTTTTTTTGCCAGAGGTGGACATTGTCCCTTTGACAGGGAATTGAATCGTGTAGGCACCACTTAGCATGGAAAGCAGGAGCTACATTCAGTGCCTCACACCCTTAGGGGCTTGAAGGAAGAATGGTTTGAAGCAGCTTCATTACCTAGGGAAAAAGAACTCAGAGTTACAAGCACTTGAAGAAAGATGCTTTTACTTTGCGTGTTGGAGAAAATACAACAATTACCTACTGAAGGCGCAGTGGATGAGAAAACACCTCTGTTCCTACCACCCTGATCATCTAATCTGTTCAGATTTATTCTGCCTTCCTGAAGGTGATTCAAGCCAGGCTGTCCTTGCAGAGTGGCTGCACCAGTCCTCCCCATGGCTGGGGCACATGGTGATCGCCTGAGGCTCCCAGTGAAAGACAGACATTTCCTACTGCTGAGAGGAGCTTCCTCTGAGGGCTGGAGCTCCACAGGAAGTATCTGATATGTGGAATGCGTTGAAGGAGGGAAGGAGGGGGGTCCATAAATCATCAAATCGTTGTTGAGCATCTTTTAGGATCCTTAAAACTGCACTAAGCCCTGTGATGATTCCTAGGACACCAGACTACTCTCTGAGGAGCTCACCATCTGCCAGGGAGCAAGACATATATGTGAAATCAGCGGAGGATTATATTCTGTCTAAACTAGAGCCAGTTAGATTTCCAGCACCTGACACACATACTCTTTTTTTTAATAAATAAATTTATTTATTGGTTCATTCATTTATTTTTGGTTGCGTTGGGTCTTCGTTGCTGCGCACGGGCTTTCTCCAGTTGCGGAGAGTGGGGCTACCCTTTGTTTTGGTGCGCGGGGCTTCTCATTGCTGTGGCTTCTCTTGCTGTGGAGCACAGGCTCTAGGCACGTGGGCTTCAGTAGTTGTGGCAGGCGGGCTCAGTAGTTGTGGCTTGCAAACTCTAAAGCTCAGTCTCAGTAGTTGTGGCGCATGGGCTTATTTGCTCTGCGGCATGTGGGATCTTCCCGGACCGGGGCTCAAACCCCTGTCCCCTGCATTGGCAAGCAGATTCTTAACCACTACGCCACCAGGGAAGCCCCAACACACATACTCTTTAAAAAATTTTTTTTTAATTAAAACCTCACTCTTTGTTGAATAATGAATGAACGAATGATCTCTCTAACACCTCTTGAGTTCTTCCTATGTGTCAGGCACTGTTCTAATCCCTTTTATGTGTACTACCTATATATTATATATATATTACTACTATATGTTTATTAACGCAGTGAATGCTCTCAACAACCTCATGAAGTTGATGCTATCAGTAGCCCCATTTGATAGCTAATGAAACTGAGGCACAGAAAGGAAGATTGTTTGTCCGAGGTCCTACAGACAAATCACAGGTGGTAGAGGCAGGGTTTGAACCCAGGCCAACTGGCTCCACAGTCACAGATGAAGGGGAGAGTAAGATGGTCTTTTCAAGAGCTTGTTGGCATTTTGGTTCAGACGAAGAGCAACCAGGCTTTGTTATTGGCTCATCTGGCTCTGGCTTCCCTAAGACTTTAAGCACCCTCCCCCTTTCTAGAACTCAGACCAGTGCCGGCCAACCCTGTGTGGTCCCACCCCACCGCTCCCCTGGCCCCCGCCAGGCCTCTCGGTTGTCGTTTCTCTTACCGAGCACATTTCTAAATGAGGAAGGTTGCTCTGCTTTAAGGACATACAAATGACTTGCCCTCACCTGTCAAGCATGATCCTTGTATTTTACCAGGCCCATTATGAACGCAATCTTTCTGTCGAAAATTTGCATACCTCCTTTCTTGAAAAGTAATGACAGCAATTTCTTTCCCTCCGCTCACTTTCTGAGTGTCTCATTTAACGGCACCTGTGAAACCGACAGGCGCAGAGATGAGAAGTGAAAGAGAGCAGTTGATTAAATCATCATCAAGTCGGGCCTCAGAAAGTCAATTCTGCTTGCCGTCTGCAATGATATCCTTTTATCTTAAAGTAATGAGCTATGGCACTTTTGCATCGGGTAATGCGATAAGTTCTATTAGCATGTTCCATTTGCCTCACAAGCAAGGGCAAGTCATTTTAGCTAGCTCATATCACTGCAATCAAAGCAATTGGCTTCCCAGGCAGAGAAGAAAGGGAAAAGGCTCAGGATGATTTCTATGGATCACAACACAGTGGAAAAAATAGGCTCTTGTATTATTTTAACCCATAACATACTTTTCCTTTTTCCTCATCAGCAAATTTGGGCTTTATTAGCTCACACAGGACTCTGAAGAGAACCAAGCTTTAGTTGAAGCAAACCTAGGGGGCTCAGGCCCCACCCAAAGGAACAAGAAACTATGATCTAGAAAGGGAAAATTGCATCATTACAGGGGGTCACAAACAGAATCCTGCCAAAGAAGATAACAGAGAAGGTGTCCCTGGTAATAACACTGTGGTCTCATAATAAACTCTTCCTTCACACCATCTTCAAAGTCATTTGTAATAGGTCCCCAGGCAGGTATGGATTAATGCTATTGATGACTTAGAATCAGTAAATCAATGACAGAGAGGCAAAGGATCTGCTGCTTAAGCTAAAAGAGATGGTTTACCAGTCACTGGGCCCTACACTGTCTGTTTTACCTTTGGATAAGAAACTCATTTTTCTCATTTTGGCAATCACTGAGGCTTGTGAGCTCTGGGTTTTAAGTACATTTCATCTTTGGGGTTTATGGATGTTTATACCTGGCAAAACGTGACTTCCTTTCTTCTAAGGAAAAGAAAAGTGCTGAACACTTCAGAAGTTTGCAAAATATCCATTTCTTCCCCTATTTCCAAAAAGCCCACAGTATTTTAATGAGCTAAGCGGAAATTGACAGCATATAAATTGTTTTTTTCTATACCTGGATTTCCAGGTGACAAAAAGGAAAAAAATATTGAAAATTAATTTGTGAGCTGGAACACTTCAGGTTGGACGACTTGATTTCTGGCAGTATATTTGCACTTCTAATCAGTGGTCAGAATGAACCCTGCACACAGCAGTCACTCTAAAATTATTTACTGGAAGAAAATGTGTGATCGTTTGAGAGACCCTGGAGGGAAAATAAGTTTTCTCTTAGCCCCCTCAGATCACAGTGGTTGTTTGAACTCTGGCCAGTTCAAGCTGAGAACTTGAAAAGATGCCAGATTCTGAGAAGTCCCCGTATAGGATTGATAAGGTTACCAGCACAAAATTCCAGAAGCTTCTGAAAGTTTGTTCTCCATTTTACCTCCTGAACAGCTGAAGATTGACTGTAATAATATATAGACCTGGGCTTCCCTGGTGGCGCAGTGGTTGAGAATCTGCCTGCCGATGCAGGGGACAAGGGTTCGAGCCCTGGTCCGGGAAGATCCCACATGCCGCGGAGCGACTGGGCCCGTGAGCCACAACTACTGAGCCTGCGCGTCTGGAGCCTGTGCTCCGCAACAAGAGAGGCCGCGATAGTGAGAGGCCCGCGCACCGCGATGAAGAGTGGCCCCCGCTTGCCGCAGCTAGAGAAAGCCCTCGCACAGAAACGAAGACCCAACACAGCCCCCCCCTCAAAAAATAATTAATTAATTAATAATATATAGACCTTATATTATTTTCAAATGTGCTCATTTTGCGACTTTCAGAAGTTTTATTCTTATCTTTTAAACTATTGTTGAGCACACGCATCTTTTGATTAGGCTTTCTTTCCTTTTTTTTAAAAAAGATTTTTTTGATATGGACCATTTTTAAAGTCTTTATTGAATTTGTTACAATATTGCTTCTGTTTTATGTTTTGTATTTTTGGCCATGAGGCATGTGGGATCTTAGCTCCCCAACCAGGATCGAACCCACACCCCCTGCATTGGAAGGCAAAGTCTTAACCACTGGACCGCTAGGGAAGTCCCCTACTTTCATTTTTTTGTGAGCTATTTTATTTGATCAGACATAGTTATTGTGGAAATACAGGGGAAGAGGAACCAATGACATCATTTTACAGTGAGAAAACCCAAACCATTTTCAGAGTTAAAATATTATTTTTATTTCTAGGGCCCCAATAGCTTTAAATTTCACTTACAGTCCAAAGCCAGTATGAGAACAACGTAAACAACGTGAGGGACCTCTCTGGTGGCGCAGTGGTTAAGAATCCGCCTGCCAATGCAGGGGACACGGGTTTGAGCCCTGGTCTGGGAAGATCCCACATGCTGTGGAGCAACTAAACCCGTGCGCCACAACTACTGAGCCTGCGCTCTAGAGCCCGCGAGCCACAACTACTGAGCCCACTCGCCTAGAGCCCGTGCTCCGCAACAAGAGAAGCCCACACACCGCAACGAAGAGTAGCCCCCGCTCACTGCGACTAGAGAAAGCCCTTGTGCAGCAATGAAGACCCAATGCAGCCAAAAATAAAAAATAAATTAATTAGTTAAAAAAAACAATGTGAAAGGAGGGCTTTGTGGAGTGATAAAAGACAGACAGCATCAGAGTTGCCATATGTGGTACAAAATACTGCCCAGTTTTTGTACAAGGAACTGGGCAGATGGCAAGATGGTGGTGTACCTGTTTTTAGTCACCATGCTGCTACCTCACTTCTTTAAATAAGAAAGTAAGTGTCATGTTTTCTGCAGGTGGCTTCTTCTGAAATTGCTTTTAGGTGAGGGATGTCTTTACCATCTTAGGTAAACCGCCTGCCCCAAAGGGGAATCGATTCGTTTTGTCACTGGCAAAGTGAAATTGTACTTGATGTTAGGTGCTATAGTTTACAAGTTGGGGTTCTCCCTCATTTTCCTCTCATTTCCTTTAGGCAGAAAGAAGAATAAAATAACTTTGTTCAGCCGTGGTGTTCAGCCCTGACATCTTTGGTGGCAATGATAAATGGATTTGAGATACGAAATAACTGTTCCAGCAAGGTCCATTGAGCAGAATAGAGAGCAGTGCCCTCCTCAATGTCATTGTGTGTGATATATTCAATGATTGCCACTTTCTGCTTAAGAATGCATTCCATCACAAGGTCCCTGGGATTCCATCTCGTTTCTTCATTCTGAGTGAGGCAGAGAGGTGTCGCAGACCTTGGCTTATTTCTATATGTATCAGAGTCTTAAAACACAGATGTTGAGATTCTCAAATGGAAATGAGAAATGTTTGCTTTGGAAGAAGTACAATAAAATCATAATTATGTCTTGTCTGGGCCTTTTAATGGAAGATATTTTCTTCTGGGCCCCAACTCCCTTGGTTCTGCAAATAATTTTAAGTCTGCCCAGTGTGTTCAAACATACATCCCATTGTATTAAGCAGTTAGTCAGTGTTTCCTGTGCCTTCTTCCTTTGGAATTACTTGTCTTTTAGATCCGTGTTTGCTTATGCTGCATGAAATCAGGAATTCTTAAGATGAGTGAGAGGGATCTATCAATATGATTGAGCATCTGCTGTATCTCAAGGCCTGGAGAGAGATGAACAAGGCACTGCCGAAAGATGAACAAGGCACTGCCCTTTACCTACACAGAGCACATGCTGTAGCAGGGAAGACTGTTGTGGCCGACAGTGAAAATACGGTTTTGTAAGGGATGGAGACAGAAGCAGTTAATTCTAAGCAGAGTACTGGAATTCTAAGAATTCCTTTTTATTTTTTGGCTGCATTGGGTCTTCGTTGCTACGTGCAGGCTTTTCTCTAGTTGGGGCGAGCAGGGGCTACTCTTCGTTGCAGTGTGTGGGCCTCTCATTGTGGTGGCTTCTCTCGTTGCGGAGCATGGGCTCTAGGCACGCGGGCTTC
>NC_041227.1:70451944-70456356 GCF_002837175.3 Physeter macrocephalus | reverse complement strand
GGGCTACTCTTCGTTGCAGTGTGTGGGCCTCTCATTGTGGTGGCTTCTCTCGTTGCGGAGCACGGGCTCTAGGCACGCGGGCTTCAGTAGCTGTGGCTCACGGGCTTCAGTAGCTGTGGCTCGCGGGCTCTAGAGCGCAGGCTCAGTAGTGGTGGCACATGGGCTTAGTTGCTCCTCGGCCTGTGGGATCTTCCTGCACCAGGGTTCGAACCCATGTCCCCTGCATTGACAGGTGGATTCACAACCACTGCGCCACCAGGGAAGCCCTCTAAGAATTCTTAAATTCTAGGAAGAGTATTGGAAGATTCAGAGGAAACTCTGTTTTTAAAGGTAAATTACAAGTGTTTAGGTAGAAACTTGGAAGAATAGAATTCCAGGCAGAGGACATCGTTAAGTGCAAAGATGGAAGGGCCAGAGGGTGTGACCGAGTGGGCTGGGGCGTGACTGGAGCAAGGGATGTGTTAGGGTAATACTACTCAAAGAGTGGATGCAGACCAAGGCCAGTCTGTGAGCTGTTTGTAACTAATCCGCTGTGAGGTTAGTATAGCACTTGAGAGTAAGCATTTGGGAACTTTTATAGCAATTCAGTAGAATAATTTTATATCTCTTAAATCTAACAGTAACATATTTTTATGTGTCTTTGCTTTCCTTTTTCATCTTTCTAGCAATTTATTTTTTATTATATCTTACAAAGTATTGGTCTAAAACGTATTGGAAATTAGAACAAAAACAAATGGTTCTTCTCCAAAGAAAGCCCGAGAAGCACTGGGTTGGAGGAGCAGTGGGGAGTGGGAGAGTTGGAAACAGCGTGGAGAGTTTTCATTGCCCTCTCAGCCATGGGAAGTGTCATGATCAAATTGGAATTTAGGAAATCCACTCCGGTCAGTAAGGACTTGGATTAGAAACGAAAGAGACTGTAGGCCCTGGAAAGCAGTCATTAGCCTCTTGTAATGATAAAATAAAAGCCTGAACTAAAGCAGCGGCCATGGCCATGAAGATGGAGAGGATTTAGAAAGTTGAATCAGTAATGTGGGGTGAAAGAGAAAGATAGATCTGCTCAAGAATGGAATCAAGGAGGCTGACAAGACTCTTCAGTCAGGCAGTTGAGTGATTGCATGGTGACGTCATTACCAGGAACAGCATGGGAGGGGGCAGGTGTGGGGTGAGTAGAAGATGGTGCGTCTGGATTTAGATGGATACTTGAGCCTGAGGTGTTTATAGGGCTTCAGGAAGGGGGTATAGCAAACAAATCATATGTTAGTAATGGTTAACATTAATTATCTACACTTACTCTGTATTATGTGTAAGTTGTTTACATGTATTAACTCATTTTATTCTCATCTCCTTAGGAGGGAAATGCCATTATTACCCACACTTTACAGATAAGTAAACTGAGACTCAGAGAGTTTAAATAACTTTCTCAAAGTCACATAGCTGACAAATGGTAGGCATAGAGATTTTTTTTAGTCTCAACATATACATGGTAGCTGGAACCAAGGGAATCTTTAAGGACTCCCCGGGGAAATCATATAGAAACAATAGACCTGCAAATGCAACTCTAGGGAAACAATGACATTAAAGAATATGCAGAAAAGGAAGGGCTGTGAACAGATACTAGGAAAGAGCAATATTGGTGAATGTGTACATGCCGTACACATTCCAGCATGTTCAATGGAAACATTCCAAATTTCCAGCACTAGGGAATTTTTTTACTAGATTATTTACAATCCATTACAGTGGATTACAGTGCAGCCTTTTAAAAAATGTGATGTTACTGGCAAATATTACTCATTAAACTAAAATATTTGACATATTAGGTAAAAACAAAGCAGGTTACCAAATAGTAGGACTTTATTTTCATTTCTTAAAATTTGTGAGTGAAGGATGTAGAGAATGGAGGAAAGACAGGAATGATTATACAAATGTGTTAACAGTGTTTATTTGTAGATGGTAGGCTGATGGGTGATTTTTAAAAAATGTATTTAATACGTATGTATTAATTTTCAAAAGGAGAAAACATTGGGGAGGGGGTTGGTTGGTTATTTGCACAGTTTAAGAGGTGGGGCTTGTCTGGGAAAGGAAGAAGGTACCTCCAAAGTTTTGGTTCTAATTTGGGAAACTAGAGGGAAGAGGAGGTGAAGAGGAAGTTGAGTGTGATGGGTTGGAATGACCGGAGGTACTCAGGTTAGGAGCTGGTCTCTTTCTAATTCTGCATTCGAGGCATGTGGCTTGGATTTCATGCCTCCTCTTTCCCTCTCTTGTCTTTGGTGGGTTGGGGGTCATGTCTTTGTCTGAAGGCTGAGTGACCGAGAATTCTTCCCTGTCCGGCTTTTAAAATGGAGTAAAATATTTTCAGCTGTTCACAAAGGGCTTTGAAATCTAGTCCTGGAGAGTACTCTGTCATCTCAAGCTGGTCGTTAATGTGCAACCTGTTTGCTAATAAACCAATACAGGACCCCAATGTCAAAATGCTTAAAATGATCAAATCACCTGGGACCCCGTTTCTGCATTTGACATGCCTTTTCCATTTCCCGGCCTCATGCAGAACATAAACCTGACTCAGGAGGTGGCTCTATGTGAACTCTCATAAATTGGAGTGGGTGTCTAGGGAGTGGGGAGCAGACACTTCTTCTTTTAACCTTTCAAGACCAAGAATCACTTGGCCAGAAATCCACAACGTATTGAACTTACGGTGTGAAAGCCGTACAGTGTATTAAACGTGAATTTGAGACCATGAATTTTACCCACACCGACTCTGTAAAACAGCCTCCCTTTTTCATAAAGCAGGCCCATAAACCTCTGCCAGCGAAGCAGAAAGACTCCTTAGGACTGTGGCTCGCTTTCCGTCTGGGGTTGTCAACAAACCCCCTTTATGAGTGGAATAGACCTCTTGTATGTGTCGAGCTTCTGGCTTTTGCAGAGCGTGTTAGGAGCCAGGCTAGGCAAACGTTCGGCGCTGTTTGCTGAGTGCCTTTATTGCCTTTGCATAATTTATGAGCTGGAGGGGTTGACCATCATTCGTCTCTGCCAGGGGCTGGCACTCGAGGCTCCAGAGAGCAGAGCTGTAAATTGGATGGTGCGCTCCTGCTGAGCTCACGGCAAAGTCCTCGGGTCAGTATGGGAATTTAATACCAGAAATGGAACTGTTTTCTCAGCGCACCATGTGGGCCCCAGTGCAGCACAGACTGTTTTGGCAGACTCTGTGACTGGCCTTGTCGAGGGGCTGTCACTCACCCGGCATGTTGTGTGGGGAGCCTGAGCATTTTTAATCGGCTTGGCATCCGTGCTGCTTCCATAATGGATACCAGTAGGTCTCAGTTCTTCACCATATGCTTAACTCTGGAGACAAGGTGCTTCTGGGTATATCAGTAATTACTTGATGCAGAATTAAGTGGACCTTGAAATTAGAACTGGACTGTTGGAAAGCAGGAAGCTTGACACTTTGATAGAAATAACCATTCCCAGGGACATACTGCTGTTAGGGTGGGGGGAGGGGCGTGGACAGTGGTGATTCTTTGCCCCTGCCGTCCTCCCCGCTCCTTCTATCCCCTGCACACCAGTCCTTGGGGGTGTGGGCAAATCCTCTGCCTCGGCCTTCAGCTGCCATTGCGTACCTCACAAGGCGGGCTGTGAACATCTGGGGAAATGAGCCTGCCTGGCAAAATCCTCTTTTCTCTTGCACACCCCACCCCTCCTGAATCATGCTTTGTCGCTCTTGAAAATGTGCCGGAACTTAGGAACCTCAAGTTAATTAAAGGCAATGGAGAAACTACACAATCAGGAGAACTGCTGCTCATCCGTCTGCTGTTGGAGCCTTCAAGGTCTTCATCTCACCCATTTTCTTTCTCAGCTGGCCTGACTTACTGTAACAGAGCAATCACTCATCAGGCAGAAGAAAGTAAGTTAAGACGATCTGAGGTTGGGAGCCTGGTTGAAAACAATGCCGTGGTTAAAGCACTGTCACCAAACATCTGATAAACCCGTGGTATTGAGGAGCCAGTGGGAAGAGCAGAAGATGTTACAGCTCTCCAGGCCATGAGGCTGCTCTGTGAGTTCCTGAATGCTGATTGTACAGACAGCTTAGGCTGGAAAGAAGTAGCTCCCAGACTGACTCTTAATATAGCAAGATGTCCATTTGGATGGGGGTTTGGTTACTTTCCATTGAAAACACCCTAATGCTGGCTTAAACAATAAGGTAACTTTGTGTTATCTGAACGAAAAAGTCCGGAGGCAGGCTGCTTTGAGGTTGGTTCACATGTCTCAGTTGTGCCAGGATTTTTCTTCCCTTGTTTTTGTACTTCAGCTTTTTTTTTTTTTTTTTTTGGCTGTGTTGGGTCTTCGTTTCTGTGCGAGGGCTTTCTCTAGTTGTGGCGAGCGGGGGCCACTCTTCATCGCGGTGCGCGGGCCTCTCA
>NC_041227.1:70436084-70451872 GCF_002837175.3 Physeter macrocephalus | reverse complement strand
CTCTCTTGTTGCAGAGCACAGGCTCCAGACGCGCAGGCTCAGTAGTTGTGGCTCACGGGCCCA
The DNA here is from genome assembly GCF_002837175.3 of Physeter macrocephalus. Lineage (NCBI taxonomy): Eukaryota > Metazoa > Chordata > Mammalia > Artiodactyla > Physeteridae > Physeter > Physeter macrocephalus. The sequence goes on along the minus strand of NC_041227.1, from coordinate 70,451,809 downwards.
GTTGCTCCACGGCATGTGGGATCTTCCCAGACCAGGGCTCGAACCCGTGTCCCCTGCATCGGCAGGCGGACTCTCAACCACTGCGCCACCAGGGAAGCCCTGTACTTCAGCTTTTGGCCTCATTTTTGCAAGATGGCTGCCACAGATCTGGACATCACATCCTCATGCAGTGATGTTCAGAGGAAAGAGGCAGTGCTTCCTGCTTTTCTCCTTTTTTTTGAGGAGAAAGGGGTTTTCCAGAACCTTCAGCAGACATTTCCTCAAGTCCCAAAAGTGGGTCTTACGGCCACCCTTAGCTGCAAGGAAAGTTGGGAAAGAGAGAATATCCGGCTTTTTCAATCTCGAAATGTCAGGAGAAGGTACAGACTAGGGAGAAGGGGGTTGTGAATGGCTGTGGGTGTGTAGCCAGCAGTGGCTGCCATATAAGCAAATTTATTTCCTGTTTCTGTTCATAGCTACATCAACTCCCTTGTCCAGGTGGCCACACTAAAAAACCTTGGCATCGTCGTAAACTCATCCCTCTTACTTGCTTCCCACATCCATGTATTATCAAGCCCTGTTGGTTCTCCCCTCAGAATTGCTCTGCCATCTGTTCTGCCCTTTCTCAAGCCGTGCACCATGCTGGTCTAGACACTGTAAGGGTTGCCAACCCGGCCTCCCCGTGACCTGGGCCTTTCCCCACGGCACACCATCTCTCCTCCACCCCACGGAAGATTCATCCTCATGGAGTAGGTTTATCTCTGATCATGTCACACTGGGAACCTCGACTGTGAAACTGAAAGCTGCTCAGGGACCAGTCCTGTGTCTTGACTGAATGTCTGAGCAGCTTGCGGCGCTAATCAAGGACTGCTGCGTGAACGAATGGATGTATTTACATGCTGCGTATTTACTCTGACAGAACACACCCGCCTTTTAAAAATCAAATACTGGAAACAGCCGGTGTGAAAAGTGGTTTGGGGGCTATCTGCCCGGGGCCTTGAATGCCACTTGAAGGAGTTTAAACTTCATCCTCAAGAGGAAGTGTCCTGGGATGGTGAGGGGGCAAGCTGTAGACTCACATTTGGTTTGAGTTCAAGTTTAGTTTTATGATTGCTGCATACTCTCGTAACTCCCGCAAGTTACGTAACCTCTCTGTGCTTTAGTTGTCTCGCTTGTGAAGTGGGGACGGTAAGACTCACTTTGTAGGATCTGTGGAAGACTACATAAAATAATTGAGGTAAAATGCTTAGCATGGTATATAGCACATAGTAAAAACTCAAAAATGTTAGTTATTATTACAGAACTTGCTTCTCTGTTAAAATCATTTAGGTCTCAGTCTATTAAACTCTATTAACTAATATTAAGCCTGTTAATTCCATGAGAGCAGAATCTTTGATTCCATTTTCATTAAAGCCTGTCATAAGGCTTAAGCTTTCAACACATATTATCGGAAAAATTAATTTGTCATCTTAATGACAATCTCACCCAACATCATCTTCTTTGAAAAATAAGGAAATAAGCTTAGCTGGGTGGACATACTTGGCCCAAAGATAACAAAACTAGGAAGAGTAGAGAGAGGACCTAAAAAAGAAAAAAAAAATCAAATATTAGATAACAAAGCACTCTCGGTTTTTAATAAAATTTGTGTTATTTTTTTTTCCTTTACTTCTAATGAGGAACCCAAAGCTTTGAGTTAACTATCGTTCTCTGGTCTTCTGAAACCGAGGTCAACAGTTGGAATTTGGAATCTGTTAGATACGGTGTGAGTCTCCTGCCCTAAAACTTTTTTTTTCTATTTTGCCCATATCATTGATTTGTTACCCTGACCTCTTGTTCTTGGCATGTTTTTAATAGAGAATATTCCCTCTTTCCTCTGGGCGATCACAAGTGGTGAGCCTTGCTGAATGTGTTCTGTTTCTTTCAAAGCCCAGATGAGAGAATGAAGTGCCCAAAGGTTTACCTCTTTTCCTCTAGAAAGGCACCAGGAGAGAGAGAGAGAGAGAGCACTCCATTCACATTAGCTGAAGGTAGAACATCTCCATTAAGAAATTGATTTTGCTCTGAATCCCGTTGAATAATCTTGATTTACCTTAATCTCATGGCCCGGTTGGCTCCGCCGTGCACAGGGGGCGCTCACTGGTGTGACCAACTGACCACAGAACGAGCCTCGGAGCACCGGCATCAGATGAATTCAACAGAACAACTTCTCGGCGTTTTGCTTCTGTTTCTGTGTACAGCACTTGAGCCGAAGAAACTTTTTACCTCAGACAACGTTTCCTATTTCCTTTACTTGTCTTGCTTTTTTTTTTTTCTGTAGCAATAGCAAAAACGTACTCGATTTTTGCACTAACGCTTCTTCTCTTGTCTTCCTTTTCAGTGTGACAGCGATAGTGACCAGGAAGAGAAGGTAAGCCCCCCTTCACCCCCCACTGTGGGCATGGTGCCCAAGCACCATGGACACCGCGCCTCCCTCACAGCCTCAGGGCGGGCGTGCCAGCTGCATGTTGACAGCGCCTCTCTTCTGCAGAGACAGGCTTTATTCACACAGTGACATTGCCTGTGATAAGAAATAACATTGAATTTGTGAGCCCCGCTTTTTAAAAATAAGCCCTTTAATGTTGCGTATATGTGACACTATGTTTTCACTTTATAGAAGCTTTTAAAAGAGGAAGTTGTTTATTTTAATAGCCATCTGATTTGTCTTGTTTTATCCTTGCATTATCCTGCATTTCTGCATTATCCTGCATTTCTTTTACTGACCCATATGCTTCTTCCTGCTTTTCTGTACATATTGGCCCTCTTGATAAAAATGTTAATCGTTTGTTTCTAGGAGTGTCTTCATAGGGGGAGAGGTGGGCCGGGGCTGTCAGGTGGGAACCACTCTCTTCTCGTCCAGGTGGATGGTCGGGGGGAGGGCACTTCTTCCAGCAGGTACCTGCTCTGTTTCAAGGCTGATGGCCACCAGCCTCTTTGTATCCAGCTCAACACGGATCAAGAAAAGGAGCTCGATTTGAGGGCTTCCGGAAGATAGGATCACAACCTGGTAAAGTGAACGTTCTGCTGCCTGAGGCAAACGGATTGTTTGTCTGTTTGGTCTTTCTTTCTAGCTGTCCCAACCCCCCAGCCAAATTTCTTTGCAATTTTATTCCCACTCTATGTATTTTGAAAAGAGTTACCGGAATACCGTGGTTTCTATATGGCTTGGCACCAAGAGGAAGGTACCAGTCCTCCCGTCCCCAGTTTCTGGATCTGTCCTGCACAGCTGGCTTTGCTGAGCCCTGTTCTCTGACTCTCACCTCCTACGTGCTGGCGGATTTTACTCAGAATCCTGTGGTTGGTATTTGGTAGGATCTTTCGGTCAAGCCTGGACTTCGCCCTCCTTCTCCGCGGCCCGCCTCCAGGAGAGATCTAAAGGCTCTTGTTCTGCGCTGTCGTTAACGTGAATTCAGCATGTGTGGCCCGTTATAAAAGGCGAGACATCATCATTTGAGCAGGTCAGGCATATTCAGATGAAGACAAATGGTGCTTATTTGATTTCCTTAAAATCGGGAAATGAAAAAAGTGCTCTCTGGAGAAATCATGTTCTGCCTGACTTGGATGATAGACCAATGCGTGTCCCCCAGATAAGAGCAGGCTCTCGCCTTGAGGTTTTTATCTCTGAAGGACGGCTAGGACTGTCAGCTTGCTGACATGTGCATTATCCGTGTCATTTTAAACAAAGTGACCTACGGAAGGGTGCGCCGCGCCGTGACATGGTAATGGGCTGTTGGATGACAGTGAAAGTACACACTGGAAAGGGGGCTGTGGGTTATTCTTTTGTTTAGGTGACAAGTAGGAGCTTCCTTTCTCCAGCCCCCAGGAGTCCTAGCTCCCTGGAAGTCAGTCCCCCAGTGCCTCAGGCAGCCAATGGGTCGAGGGTGCCAGAGGCACATGGGGGGTTCAGCATTCAAGCAAGCTCGCTGGCCCCCAGAGCCGTCCAGGCCATATCCCACGGGACAGTAGTCATCTCGTTCCATCAGGCGTCGCAGGCATCCAGGGAGGGACTGGTACTTCTGGCCACTGCTGGAGACCTTTTACAGGTGATCGTTGATCTCACTTTCCAAGTGGGTGGCACTTCTCCAAGGAGAAGAGGCCCCTCGAGGTCTCACAGCCAAGCAGACCTTCTCTCCTTGAGAGGCAGTGTGACTTCAGGAGGTGTCCCAGTCTCCAGCAGTGGCAGAAGGTGGCAGGGACGTTCAGCTTTGCGTTCCACCTAGGTGCCTTGATGAGCAGTGTCAGCCGTGACCGCGCTTCCGAATGCCCCGGCAGCTGTACAGGTCCCGATGCCTGGACCGAGCCCCAGTCCAGCTGCCTCAGACTCTCTTCAGGTGTCTAGCACCCCTTGTCTAGATGATCACTAACTCTGGTAATGTCGAGAATTATCAGCGCCGCCTGTGGTCTTCAGAGGTGTCTGCTGGGATCTGAGCCCCCGAGTCTTTGCCGCCCAGGTTTTCGCTTCTGAGTGTGGGAAGCGGCAAAGCGCCGGCCCAGAGGAATGGGCAGTGGGGAGGTAGCCGGCACCCACGGCTCTGAGTTTGGGGGGATTTCGGGGCAGTGAAGGAGAATAAGATGTCCATAGGCCCGTCCGCGGGAGGGGTGATGACGGGGCACAGGGGCCGTTGGGAGTGGTCCTCTGACATGTGGGCCTTTCCTGCCTCGGCCACCCCAGTCGCTTTTCCTGTGGACTGTGGTGGCCCTGCAGATCCTCTTCTTCTTACTCGGGAGCTGCTTCACAGCGGCACTCACGTCATCTGTCCCTGCCCCGCCACCCGGCTCTCCTCCAGAGGGCTCCCGGCAGGAACAATCAAGACTCTGTAATTTCAGTCGTGCCTGCTTGGCCCTGTTACAGTTAGGCCTGTCAGGCTTCCCCTTTTGGACTGAGATTGTCTGGTGTTTATCATCCACTTTAACACTACCCTCCCAGACTTCTCCTCCGAGCCGGAGCCTGGGCCCCGGTCAGCCTCCCCTGTGCCGGGGCCTCTTGCCTGGGCCCCCCTCAGAGCCCCGGACTAACCTGGGCTGCTTTCATGTGCTGCTTGGAGGATTCGCATTCAAATCTGAATTGCTAGTGCTGGAAAAGATGCCACTCCGTGTCCTGGGATGCCTTCAGCAGCCCCGCCAGGGATGCTGTCGGAGGCAGAAGTGAGACTTGCAGGGACCCGCTGGGATTTCTCTCAGGAAGACCTGTCATTCTCTTACTCTGTGGGGATCTGCAGAGCTGGCCGTCTAAAGTTAGGGTACTGTATCTCACACAGCTGACTGCATTAGGGTAAACTCTGCTTTCCTCTGATATGAAGCTGTAATTTATAAAATGATGCCCTTACTAATTAACGTGGAAGGGTCTGCCAAAGGGGCTAGAAAAGCAGAGCTTTCCATAAATGCAGGAGGCATTCTCATACATGGAAGAGACTTGATGAGACACTGGGCAAAGCATCCCTTACCCTCCCCTCCCGGCCATGTGAATACATCTCACGTTAATGTCAGCGGACCTGGAGGACTTTTGTGAAGAGTAGAAATCGGGTGGAAGACTAGAGAAGGCTGGAAACACTGCGTCTTAGATGTGGGATTGTTCGCCTCTGCAGTTAGTGCAAAGAAAAGAGGCAGCACTCGACACCTTAATCACCCAAGTTAAGCAATTATTCCAGCCCCCACTGGAAATGAATTGGTATCATGAGGACAAAGAGGCAACGCACATACTTCCACATATTTGGCCTATGTTTTCTCTTGTTTCCTCTCTTTCTCTACCACTGGCAGCAGCCCATTGTGCTAGGAAACACCCCCTGTTTGGTTATGAAATCAATGTGGAGATGAAAAATAGTTCTCTTTCCATTTACCCGCTCCCTGTGTATTTTGTGGGCCACGTGACAGAGCTGGTTGGAAGGTGTAGTGGCCAGTGGTCAAGCACTTGGGCCTCCGAGTCTGATGGCCTGGGCTTGTTTCTGACTGTCCCTTACTGTTCTGGAGCCATGGACAAGCCTTGGTTCTCTCATCTGCCAAATGGGGGTAACAACAGCTCCACCTAGAGTTTTGTAGTAATGAAATTGGCTCGGTGCCTGATCCGCAGTAAGTGCTCTATAAATGTTAACTTTCACGAGTTTTCCTTGGAGCGGAGTGAGGGAGAATCGCCTGGGGAAGGAGGAAGGCTATCCTTCTCTTCCGAAAGCTCAGGATCTGCCAGAAAACCTGCCAGAGGATAAGAGGTGTGATTTTTTTCCCCACTGGAACCCGGGGCTCAGCCTTCATCCCCTAGGGCACTGCTTCCTGACACAAGCTGAACGGAAGTGTTGTGAAATTTGGAAGGGTCCCCAAACAATGATTTTTAAATTCCTTACCCCAAACACCAGGCTTTCCTTTGGGCGCAACCTGGAGTCAAGAGCAAGCATGCCGCCCTGGAGGGATCAGATGGTGATGAAGTGGGTTGTACAGCCCTCGTCCCACAAGCCAAACACTGTCAGTTCCCAGATACCCAGCACAGGAGAGAGGGTCTGATGCAGTCCATCTGGGGTGGGGGCCACAGCATCTGTATTTTTTTAAAAGCTTCCTGATAATTTTTATACAACTGGTTTTGAGCACTACTACCTTTTTGCAGATGTCAAAGCGAAGCATGTACTTTCCTCTGTTTAATGCTTCTAACACTTTGACAGCTCAAGAGAAAGTCCTGAAAGCTATAGAGGTGTTGTGTGTGTTCGCGCGCCCCACGTGCTTATGTTTGTAGATGTGTGGTGTCTACTGCATGCAGTACACACACACACACACACACACACACACACACACACACACAACCTCTTCATAGATATGAGCCGTTCTCCTGTTCCTCGTGAAGATTTTAACGCGACTCCTGATTGCAGTTTCCTGTCTCTGGGCTTTTAAGGATTGGAATGACCACCGGGAGAAGGTTGCTTGGTCCCCGTGACTTGCTCACCAGTACCCAGGACAGCCTGCTGGGACACTGGCTAACTGCAGATGCAGAGCCACAGAGTTCCCACGTCAGCTCCCTCTCCCTTAACATGCAAGCACTTTCTGGTGCATTCTGATTTTTTAATTCAAGCTAACTTTGTTGTGTTTGATCATTTTGTATTCACTTGTGTGTGAAGGGGGCAGTTTCTAAGAAAAGCAGCAAGAAAACCAACAGAGGCTTGTGTTCCTAATTCAACACAAACCACATGCCTAACTTGGCTCCTGAAGGACTGAGAAACTGCTGAGTTGTCAAACTGAAGACAGGGCATGCGGCTTGTGCTTATAGTGGAAGAGTCCCATCCCTCGATTGGCCACGTTTCACACTTGGTAAAAATTATGCACCCTCAGCAACATTCCACAAGCTCAGAAGGCCTTCATTGTTGCTTGTAGAACCCGCATCCTTGGTTTTGAAACAGGACATGTTCTGATCAGGAGACAGCTTAGAGATGCTGTCCTACACTGCAGATAGAGAAAGGAATTTTCTCCTCCCTTCCAGTTTCATAGCAGCAAAGCATACAACCATTGCCCAGGAGAAGAGTAGGGACCCAAGTTCTGGTCTTTATATCCCTAATGTTCGGTAATGTTCATTGTTTTGCAAAATTTGCATTTCCTTTTTTGGATACTCATCTCCCAATGGAGGGGATAAGTGAAACAACTTCAGAAAACTGGTACTCACACCTGAGTGCACCTCATATCAATCCCAGGATTTATCTTCTGGGCTCTCAACAAATTTCTTTTATAGTTTTATTTTCTCATAAGACACTTCTAAGCCATTTATCAATTTCCCACCTTATCTGGGAAATTTCTGCAATTCTTGGCTGAGTTTCAAGGGCTGTTTTGGACGTCTGAATCCCATGATGCCCGTCCGCTCGACCTCCGAGATTAGGTCTGGGTCAAAATGACGCTTTATTGTTCTTCCAACATCGCCATGTTTCCAGTTGGCTTAATTCCATCCTGTCCATCAAAAATTCCTATTGATACCATCCTTGGATTTAATTTCTATTGCATATTATTTTAAACCCTGTCATTAAGTTCTTCTCTTTGTCATATCACAGCGTTTTCATGCCAAACCAAAAACGGCTTCACTCACATTAATGTGTATGTAGAATATCTGTCCATTACAACCACGTCATACACCTGAAGAAGGCAGAAGTTTCATATATGTATATACATATATTTATTCATATAAATATATATAAATATATAAATATTCAGATTCTTTATTAAATATAAATCAATAAAATGAATACTTGAGTTATTGGAAATCGGTCAGACATCTTCAGCTAAACTTTTGTTCCTGAGAATGAATAGTGAGAGGAACAGGTTCTGGATGTTCCCTTGTTCTCATGGGTGGGTAACGGAGAAGGACACTCAGAAGACCTGGTTTATCATTTCTCACTAACCAAGTGTGTGGCCTTGGACAAATTACCTAATGTTGCTGAGCCTTAGTTTTGTCATCTATAAAATGGGGCTGGAGTCAATGATGTATCTTTGAATATCCTCATTTTCTATGTAGCTATTTACCTAGGCCCCAACAACACAGCAGACCCAGAGGGAGATGTACATGAGTATATTTCCTCTTTGCCGAGGTAGAAGGAAGATTATATAAAAAATTTCTCCATTCTTTCCCCTCTCTCAGATTCCTAACAGTGAATAAACATAGTGTGGACGGGTCCAGGCACATCTGTGTTGACTCTTTCAAGTAACTAAAGGAAACTTAACTATGGGCCTAATGTCTAAACAAAGGTCATTATCTGTTTGTTGATTCTTTCGTTTAGTCATTCACAACAACTCACTTATTTTTTTTTCGAGTACCTGCTGATGAACCAACATGGACTTGACAGAGTTGCTTGAGTCTGTTGGGTCTGGCACCATGCACTTGCCAGTAAGCAGCAGAGCAGTTAGTTTAATCTTATTCCTCAATTACCCAAATTAGTCAGGAGAGCATGGGAGCTAGTGAAGAACTAGTTGACATAGTATGTTTCAAGAACTCACTTGATTGGTGAGTTAATAATGAGTGTTGTTTGACCTATAAAAGGAATTCTTCTGGAAACATCCAGTATTGAATATATGATTCTACATTCCCAGAGAAAAGATCAGCTGCTTTCCCTTAGAATGAGCCATTGGCTTGGATTTTATGGCTCAGCTGAAAGGAATGTTGCAAAGCCAAGGAGGAATTAGGTGGAGGTGGTGGCTTTCAGCCTCACGAAATGGACCATGAATCCTGAGCCACCTGAGAGGGAGGTCCTAAGCAGAGGCGTTAGTACTGGTGACGCCTTTAACTGGCGGCTTGTCAGTAAGTATGGCCTGGGCTGCTCTTTGGTTGTCAGAAGAGTCTATCTTACTCTATATTTGGCTTGGAGAATGTTTGTCCTCAATAGAGATGTCTGAATTTCTTTTTGGTCGTGCACGTGTGTATTTGTGTGTGGGTGTGAGTGTCTCAGTTAATCCCCCCTTGGCAACTTCCAGATGGTAATATGTAATTATGGGTAATTACTCCTTGTAACTTTGCCATACCTAGCTATGATAAAGATAATAACATCTCTGTATTAGAATGCATTAGTAATTAGCCAAACTTTATACGTTCATAAATCCCCAAATTCAATACATGAATATTATTTCTTCTTCTTCTTCTTCTTTTTTTTTTTTTTTTTTTTCCCAAAGTTACAACTGGGAAGATCAAATTGGCCTACTTCTAGAGCTTTTCCCTATTGGTTCTCATGAGGATCATGTTGAGAAGTACTGGCTGTATACCTTCTAACCAGAGTAGCTTTCCCCATTGCTGTTCCAATCCCAGGTGTGGTTCATAGTCTGCCAATTATATGCATGTTTACTGAGACAGTGAAATGGAGCATTGGAAGTAAGGACTGACCAGGAACCCCTGGCGTGGGTGGTTGTGGTACCCAGGGCACTCAGTTTGGGCTTCCTCTTTCCTCGATGGGACCCTTAATGATTTTTCAACTCCCTAATTTCTTGGTAAAAACATGTGGATGCTACTCAGTTTTTAGGGGCAGCGAACAAATGTGATTATAGGATCAATGATAATAGCGAAATAATAAGATGAGACACGACATTGTAGAGAACACCGTGTTATTCAGAACACTTTTACATGTGCTGTTTTATCTGACCTGCTTGTTTATTGTGGGAATCTATGTGTATCCCTAGATACTCCACCGTTCATCATCCACGATGTGCCAAAGTCAATGATGGGTCCTTTCGAGGACTTCATCTCCTCAAGCACATGTCATTTTACAAATAAAGGAAATGAAACTTAAGAGCTGCTAGGTAATGGAGCTGAGATTAAGATTACTGTCTTAAGATTCCAGGCTCTGGGCTCTTTTTCCCTATATATGAGGATGAGTTGGAACATGCCCAGAGGTGCCATTTGAGAATCTTTGCTACCTTCCTGTCTGTGCCACACCGTCCTTGTGCTACAGGAAACCTGGATTGTATCTACCTGTCCACCCACAAACCCACCAGCTTCTAAAAATCCAAACGTGACGGTTGCTCGATAAACACTGGATAAATACAAGTTGGGTCCACTGACAACTCAGATGTACAAGCTCTTCTGAAATGTGATTTTTTTTTTTTTTTTTTAACGTGGGAAGCAGTTGTCCAAGGTAAGGAGGCAAGAGCTACAAGGTATATGTTTTTACTCGTACAGGTGAGTGGCAGTGTCAGCCTGTGGGCCGCCACGAGTGATGACAGGGAGGCTGTGCCAGCCCGCAGACAGGCCTGGGCCACGTTTGGTCAAGACCCTCGGTCTTCTTTTAGTGTCTATCTGAGTGTAAACACTTAATACCTTCTCAAATCATTGGCTCCTAGCAAGCACCCCACACCTCGTGTATGTCTGACACTTTAGTGGGTGCCCTGTAAATATTAGTTCTATATCTGGCGGTTGCTTTGTTGATTATCTGAGTCACAGAAAGGAAAAGGGTCTTGTCCCAGTCACCCAGGCGGGTGGGGAGGTACTGGACCTTCTGGTCCAGAGCCTCTTGCATCGCGTATGATCTCTCCAGACTGCTTTCTTCCTGTGACCAGCACAGAGGAGAAGGGTCATGGTATTACCGCAGCTCCTGAACTGCACCCCCAAAGCAATTTCACTCTGTATTGTTTGCTGCGTCAAGAACCCTCTTGCACACCCCTAGACTCTGACTCCCATCCCTGCAGAGGGTCTCTGGATCCATCGGGACCACAGGGCCTTTCCTTGTCTGATGGCAAATGCTGTTTGGGGTGTTCCTGCAGCCCAAATGGTGGTAAATACCCGAAGCGGCCATCTCTGTGTTAAGGATTATGTATTTGCCACTAAGGGGAGAGTATAGTGTTTATCGGCTAGAGTGCGTGCCGGCTGAGCTGATTACAGCACAGCGCTCTGTCAGCCAGTGATTTGTCCTGTCCTTTATCATCTGTGTCACTCAGCAGTGTGCTGGCAAAGGGAACGGATCACCCCCTTCCCTTTTTTTGTACCCATTTCGTGTAGAAAATTTGTATTTACTTTGGGAGTGTAATTTGTTCCTCATGGATAATGTGACCCTGAGCAGAGCTGGATCGTGGGTTAGTTGAAGTGATATTTTCCGCTAATGGTAGTCGTACATCATCGCTGTCAGCTCGGGTTAGGAGGCAAGCACATTACAGCTCCATTTTACCTCTGCAGGCGTCTGGGGTTATTTGCCATAACCGAGGATGACGTGACCACGCTACAGAGCGCATTAAAATTTTACTGCCTTCTCAGGCAAGTTCCCTGGCTCCAGGGTGTGCTTCAGGCGGGCGGTCTGACAGGGAGCCCAAGGGCCCTGGCTTCCTGCACAGACGTGCTGCGGGGCGGCTGTCTGAGCAGGGGCTGCTCTCCTCACGCCCTGAGAAGGGAGCCGGGCTGTAGGTGCGTGTCTCTGGACATCCCCAGCCGGCAGGTGACTGGCTGCCTTGTGCGTACAGGCAGGGGCTGAGCACGGTACCCCCTGCACCCTGTTCCCTCTCCTTGATGCCCAGCCCCCAGGCGTAGGTCGGCAGCAGCTCCTTCTCCGAGGAGAGCCCAGGGTAATATGCGCCAGGCCCCGCCGAGCCTTGGGCTGGTCGTTACTGTCCTTGTCTGCCTGTGATCAGACGAGAGGAAGGAAGCACGGGTCCTCGTATGACGGAATCCACGTCCTTCCACGCAGCCCGATGTTCTCATAAACCCAGTTAGAAACGTTGACCGGGACGTTGTACACATTATTGCATACGGTCTTCACACCAACCCACCAAAATACAGGCATGATCACCCCTTTTCACCTAGAAGGAAATGGAGGATCAAAGAGGTAGATCACCTAATATCCTAATGGTGGCAGAGGTGGGATTCTTACCTTTTATCCAGATCTCAATGACTTCAAATTTTAGGCTTCTAGTGTTGCAAGCTATATAGAGATAATAATAACTATTATTTAAATAGTGTGCGTGTGTGCTTTACGTGTATTGACTTGTGTAATCCACGCCACAGCCCTAATAGCTAGGTGCTGATGTTATCCCAGTTTCCAGATGAGGAAACTGAGTCACAGGGAGCTTACATAACGAGCCCAAAGTCTTGCATCAGTTGGTGGCAGAGCCAGGTTTTAAAGCCAGGTTGTCTGGCTTCCAAGGCAACACTCCTCACCACCAGGCTCTCCCTCTTGCCGCATTCCAACAAGCCTGAGGACTGACAGGAAAAGGCCAGGGAGAACAGTAATATGTTGGAATAAAAGGAAATGTTCAAACAGCATTTTATCCCTTTCGGTTGTAATTCCAGCATCCAACAAAATATTGCTCAAAAAAGATGTTCTGTGATGAGCTTTAATTAAGTAATAAGTCCCATTTGCAGTTAGTACATTACTTGCATGCAAATGGTGCTTCTAAGGTGCTTGAAAGGCATAGATTTTGTTAGGTTAACGGTAAGCAAAATGCCTCATTCTTTCATATTGCTTAGCATCCTTTTTCTTATTCTTATTGGAAAGGGTTAATAAACTTACATTGAATCGTGTCCTTAAAAGGACAGTTTAGGCTCGTCTCCCAGTAATGAGTGGGGTGCAGATCAGGGCCCACTCTGTCAGCCAGAGTAAAATCACCACAAATTCCATATCGGTGGGTCCTGCGTGCTGGACACTAGAATATTCACACGAGGCTGCAAGTGTGGACGTTATCTTTTGTTCCACTACAGAACGACCTCTCTCCACGTCTCCAGCCCCATCACCCCTCTCTCTTCGGAGCTTGAGATGTTCCCCCTCCCAGACAGAATGGCCAAGCTGCTCTTCCCCTTGGCTGTATATGTGGTGGGGTCATAAATTCATGAACTTATTCAATAAACCACACATAAAAGGAGTCATACCTTGTACCCTCAGGGCAGTTTTCTAAATGCTGCAGCAGAAGAGCCATAGATACGCATGGCTTTTCTCACTGAGAAATTTGAAATTAAGTTTTCGCCCTAAGAATTGTGCTCCTGACCCCACTCCCCTCCTCGGGCTCCCAAGCACACCCCGTGATCTTCCCTGTTAGTTGGCAGTAGGTCCAGGGGACTGACCTGATTTTCTCCTCTGGCCTAGATCCAATCACTCAAGTAGTAAAGGAGAAGAACAAAAATATTGATCCAGTCATTGAAAAGTGATTATCCCTCTCAGATGGTCCGTTTAGAACGCAGCAATAATTCTGAATACTGTATTCCCCAGAGACAGCACGGCGGCATATGTGGACTACTTACTTTGTTTATGTAGAGTTACACCTGTACCCTTACTGCTTCCCGAGCCCCTAATGGTGTGCAGTTAGGCCCTCTTTAAAAAAGTAAACATTGAAAAAAAAAAATGCGGTTTACTCAACAAATCAATTACAGAGCATTTATTCATTGTGTAAAGGATCCATCAACCTTCTGTAGCCAAGTAAAATACGTGATTTCCACATTTTAGAGACTTTACCACAGAACTCCTTTACAAGAGGCTTCATGAAGCCATTGGCTCATTTTAAAGCTCTTAAGATTGAACAGCTTCGGCTGTGTTTATGTTAGCAGGGTTTTGTTTTGTTTTTAAGATTCTTTTTTGTTTCGAATAACAGAAATTAAATTCAAACTAAAAAATAGGGAAATGTACAGGCTTTTAGGAATACAAGTAGGTGCTGAAATGACCAAGCCATCAGAAGGGCAGAGCTGTGCAGCTGGGCTTCAGTGGCATAGGACAGGGGATTAAGTGCCCTCCCCGTCTTGGCTCTCCTTCTTTCTGCGTAACCATTTTATTCTTGACTGTTCGCGAGACTTGGTTTCTCCTACTGGTAGAAATCATGAGCCATCCTCCTGAGCGTGACACCTTTCGGCTTCAGCCAGGGGAAGAGAGACTGTCTCCTCTCCCACTGCAGTTACTAAAATCCAAGGATGGGATTCTGATCGGGTCGGGCTGGGTTGCATTCTGGGGACGGGTTCTCTGGAAAGGACTGTGGATTGGCCTAGCTGAAAGTCAGGTGCTCGTGCCTGGATCAAGCAGCTGTGAGTAGAAAGACAGGGGCCGTGTTGTCCAAAAGTGCTGCTCTGGCGGTAACTCTGTATGGAGGGGGAAGAGGGCCCAGAAAGGCGGGAGAGAACGATGTGTCTGTGGAGCACACCCTGACCTTCCTGCCAGGTAGGTCAGGCACTCACAGGCACTTCTTGCCAGCTGCCAAAGCTGCCTTGATCATCATCCAAAGTGAGCACTTAATACTGATCACAGGCTCTGAAATATGAATACATGTTTTCAATTATACACAATAGTTGCCTAGATTTTCATAGAATTGTCTTAGGTGCCATGCATGGATTGGGTCGATCTTGCTTAAATTAAGCTATTAAAAGTTATAGAAGAGCACAGGATTTTATAGAGGAGGGATTCATGGGTACATGTATTCAGAATAGCCCAGAATTCATTAATACTTTAGATATAGTAGATGATGAGTTATCGCCCAAGTGTAAGACAGCCCGTGAGAGATGCAGCGGTCTTTGACGTCACTGAGACGCCAGTTAGTAAACTACTTATCCAGGCTACAAAATGTAACTTACTTGTCCAAAGGCATTATGGTCATCCCAGAGTACCTAATTTGTGTCCAGCGCGGGACATCTTAAACTATAACAGGAGACCTTGCTGAAATGATTTTCCAAAGGTTGGAAGTTAATAAGCTCAGTCATAGCACCTTTCACTGATAGTTCATTCAACAAATTTAGCTCTCACTATGTGCCGGGCCAAGCACTGTCCTGGGAGCTAGTAATGGAGAGACGACAAAGATATAACAAGGCTTCAGAGATAGAAGGTCTACTTGAAGAGAAAGCTGCGAGGTACCTTGATGATTATTAACGTGCCCCCCAGCCCATTGTATGCTGAGGAATAGCGTGACGTCTGAACCATGCTGTCTAGGAGAGGAGGCATTTGACTTAGATCTTGCTGAAACACATGGATGTGGATGATTGCTAGGTGGCAAGGATGGTGCAGACACTAGGCAAATGGGGATGTTATTTGCAAAAAGCGAAGAGGTGTGAACGTCTTGGTATATGGAGAGAAGCTTATAATGGAGCAAGGTTCATGGTAGGGGGTGGGGGGACTATACGTGACTATAAACATAGGTTGATATAAAAAGCTCCGTATAGGGCTTCCCTGGTGGCGCAGTGGTTGAGAATCCACCTGCCGATGCAGGGGGACACGGGTTCGTGCCCCGGGTCCGGGAGGATCCCACATGCCGCGGAGCGGCTGGGCCCGTGAGCCATGGCCGCTGAGCCTGCGCGTCCGGAGCCTGTG